>NC_060274.1:110857362-111157362 GCF_021613505.1 Equus quagga | reverse complement strand
GTTCCCCTGTGTACGCTCCTCTCTGGAAAAGGCAGGAGAAGTGCAGAGCTGCACTCCTGAATGGAAGATGCCCTCCTGCAGATTAGTTTGAAAAACATTGATTTTTTAGCTTTCACACTCATTTTGTAGACTGCCAATTTTTTGGCTGACACGTCTTAAACTTACAGCATATCGATGATGCATGGGGAGTCATTGAGCATCCACAACTGGGCAAAATGATATGTATTTTCAAGACTGAGCTAGTGGCAGCGATTTCAAGGGCCTTGGCAATCACAGAAAGCTCCTAAGAAGTTGCCCTGTTGCAAATATGCTAGGAAGGGGCCCTCCGATCTTTTCCAAGCTCTCCACCCTCTATTTTCAGGCAGAGAACCACATGTGCATGACTGCGTGCCCCCTCCCACACATATACATTCGTTTACGTCATAAACATGCACATGTACCTAATCCCCACACATAACGTGTGTGTACCGCGCATGCCGATATGCACCCATGCATGCACACTTAGGAGGCAGACCCTCCTGGTTGTGCTCAAGCCTGGGGCTGGTCCTCCTGTGCTCTGCCCTCTTGGACTGAGCCCCACCTCCCTCGTGTTCTCTCTGGGAAATTAGCAGCACACCATCTAATCAGTTTACCTCTGACTCGCCCACTTTGGCTTTGAGATGATGACAGAGTGGAGCTATTTAGCTGTCAAACGCTCTGACTGTTGCCCAGATGGACAGCGCCTCGAACATCAGAGTGGTTTCTTTCCCCTCCGTGTGTGGGGTAATGAGTCTCCCAGTTGCTTTTTTAAGTGCTTTTTGCATCTGCCTTTAATTTTGATGCCTCTTGTCTGCTGACCTCGCTTCCCGGCAGCCAGCCTAAGTGTGATACCCATAATTAGCTTAGTGATAATTTAATCTCTCTGCTTTAAATTTGATTGTTTCGGAGGGACTTGGGTCCAGGGACAGGGGAGAGGGGGCCTTTGCTCCTTTCTTGACCTTTTCTTTTGTCCGGACTCTTTCTCTGTCCAGGGGTGGGAACTGAGGGGAGTAGCTGGGTTGGGTGACAGGACACAGGGAGGGAGAGGTTCATGGCATCACGGGTAGATCTGGACAGGAAGCTGAAATGAAGCTCTCCCTTCATCCCCTCTCTTATAGGGGTTCCCTTTCTTTGTCCCCATTTCTCCCCAAAAGTATGAAGACATGTGAGTGGGTACACAAAGCACTTAAGATGCTTAGGTGAGGAGCCCTTTGAAAATGGGGAAACATTCTGCTTCCTCAGTGGTCATGGCAACCATTCTCTTAAGCCAGAGGAAGGCCAGAAGGAGCAAAGGGAGCCGCTGGATGCCGCCCGGCTGCTTCCCATGTCTGCTCCCAGGCATCCCTGCGGGCTTCATGCCCAAGTGTCTGCCCAGGTCTGTGTCTGGGGCTACCCGTGCCTCTCAACTATTAAGAGCCGGCCTGCATGCTGCATGAAGAGTTGGAACTGGCAGCCGGGAAATCTCGACTTTGTTGCTGGTTGCACTTCTGATTTCGGACAAATTGTTTATCTGCACATATCTCACCTTTTGAGCAGCAAGCATATTAATGTATGCCTCCTCCATCTCTTAGGGATGAGCTGAGGATAATAGGATTCACATCCATAGAGCGTTCTTTGATTTGCTAGAAGGAAAAAACTAATAAAAATTAGGAAGATGGTGAGGATCATGTGACAGTCTGTGCTTCGAAACCTTCTAAGAAGAGTCTTTAGACTCCGTGGAAGTAAACCCCCGGGTGAACCCAGGCAGGGTGGAAGAGCAGAGGGCGGGAGGGCTCCAGGGGAAACCTCAGCTGCTCCAAATAGATGCACTAGGCAGCCCTTGCGGGGTTTAATTGTGTGTCTGTGTGTGCACACACTCTCAGGATCTGTGTGGAAGAACTTTAGGAAGCCCAACTGGGAAGATGAAAGACGTAATTCAGCTGAGCCGCCCTTGGCTCCTCACCGAGCGCCTACCACACGTGAGGCGCTGCAACTGGGGTGAATAACCTGCGAGGGAAGGGGGCGCAGGCAGGGCACGCTCAGCTCTGAAAGGCTTGGGTCCCCTCCTACCACCTTCTGCAGCCTGGAAACAAGGTCTTTGATTTATGAGCTAACTTTTAATTAAAAGAACAGCAGAAAAAAATCTCATTTTGCCTCTACAGGATAAATGATTCCCAGTCTGAACTAATTTAGTTTCTGCTCCAAAGGCCCTGGTGCTGCAGGAGTGTGTACATGTGTGTGGGATGAGATGTTGGCCCAGTGCTCTGGGGCGGACCCCTCGGAAGACTCTTTGCCCCGTGGCTGACCCCGCTTCTACCCTCTGGGTCCGGCTGTGTAGCCCTAATGCCTGCTTCAAGGTGTTCATTCTTGCTGTGTATCGCAATTTCTCTTTGCAGCTTTTGCTAACATCTTTACTTGAAGAGATGCTGTCAGTTCTGTTCTAAGTTGCTTGTAGGACTTTCCTTCCTTCCACAATGATGCTTATGCTGTCTTTGGCAGAAGACATTTTATTTTGGTGGTCACCCAAAATTCTCAGTACGTTGTGATTTATTTCTCTGACAGTGCCTCGTTATGTCCCATCGGCACTTCCCAGGATGGAATTTATCGGACCCGCAGCCCTTGTTCTCTGGAAGTTGATCTTCCCTGACATGACTGAATCTGATGCGGAACTGACCCCCACGTGCTTGGATGTAAACCTGGCCTTTCTCATCTGACAACATTTATTCGCCATCACTGTCTATCACCTTTAGTAGTGTAGTAGAGACCGCTCTTTTCTCTGGGTCCTACTTTCTAGAAGTACCTATGTTTATTTGATATTTAGAAATGTATTTCTTTCTACTTGAGAGACATCAAGTTCATTCTTCTTGGTATTTTCCTACCTTCCTCCATCAGGAAGGTTTGTGGGCCATGTCCATTGGCTATAGAATCAGGAGCCAGAGATCCTCATTGCGGCCAAAGGGCCTGCCCGCCACTGCCCTTCTGTGACCTTGGGGCAGCATTGGAGGAGTCACTATGTCCTCTTTGCTCCAGGAGCATGAGGGAGAATCTGCCCATGAAACACATGGAAAAACCTCGGGGAACTGACCAGCAGAAGTCTTCAGCTAAGATAAGCCAGAAAACCAACGGCAGGACCACAGAGAGGCGGCTGGAGCTGGTGGCAGGAATTTGGGTTTGCACTTAGTAACCAATTCTTATCCTTCTCTGCCACTGACTCCCTTGGAGGGACAAGGTCAATCCCCGCCTTTGTAGGGAGGGACAAGGCACAATCACTCCTCTTGGCAGGGCTGCGGTCTTATTCGCAGCAAACAACAGAGGGAAAGAGCTCCAGCCCTCCCCCACCTTCTGCCCACTGCTGCATTTATAAATACTCTGTCACGCAATGTCCTGGTGTAAGCACAAGGGGAGGTTCACAGGGACAGAAGCCACCACCTCACAGTTCGAATGTTTGTTACTGCTTGCCACTCAAACCACGGATTGGTGTCTGTGGACTCACCTCAAAGCACCGGCTCACTGTGCCTGGAGTCTCTGGGACCCGGAGGCCTCCCCCAGCCTGCTACCTGCTCCCACTCCCTGGCCATCACCTGCGTCTGCTCCTCTTTGCGAGCTGAGGGAAGGACCACTGTGCCCCCCACTTATGTTATGGGACCAGCAGTGACGTCCACTTTCCAACTTGTCGAAGTGATGTTTCCCAGAGCTCTCTGAGGCCCTGGGGCTGTTCTGCAAGATGAGATCATCGGTGCTAAATTTGTCTTTGCTGACAGCCCGGAACTGGGTTCCAGGGCCCCTGGCAGACTTGGGCGGGAGTCAGCTGGGCGTGAGTCCTGCGTCGCCCCAGCTCCAGCCACCACTGCTGTCTGTCGAGAGAGGGGCTTCCTCCTCCACTGACAGCTCTCACCCCTATCCTTTCAGCTTTCAGCTTCCCTGTTCTAAAGACTTGCTTTTGTGCCCAACACCCCACCTTGGTCCTGGCGGCTTAAAGGGCCAGCATACAAAGCAGGTTAGAGGACGTACTCAGCCTGACTGAGAAATGGCATGCCCTTCCTCATTTGCTCTTGCGTGTGGACGGCTGTCTTTCGTCACAAGCACTGATGGTTGGTGTTTTGTAAGTCCCCCTCTGGGACGTGGGTGAAGTTGGGCGCTGGAACCTGCAAGAGCTCCTCTCCTCCTGAAGCTCCACATGTCTGTGGTCTATGATTCTGACACACGGGCTTGCAACTCAAGGGGTCCCAGGAACTGAAAACAAGACTTGGGAGTCTCGTTAAGGAACAAGGGCCATTTGAAACTGGAGGACAGGACAGGCTGCTGCTCTCCTGGTAAGGGAGCCAGGCCAAAGTGCTCCACAGAAGAACCAGGTGAGCGAGACGAACTTCTCTGCTGGGAGGACTCAGCCAGGAGCACCTTCAGAGAAGTCAGCCGTGCAGGGATGAAGGGAGGGAGCGGCAGCCCCCTCGTCAGGGATGAGCAGTGCGTTAGTTTCCCAGGGCTGCTGTAACAGATTACCACTAATTTACCAACTTCAGACAGCACACATTTATTGTCCTGTAGTTCTGTGGGTCAGGAGTCCGTCATAGGTCTCACTGGGCTGAAATCAAGGTGCCGGCAGGTCTTCGTTGCTTCCTGCAGGTTTCAGGGGAGAGTCTGTCTCCCTGCCTTTGCAGCTTCTGGAGGCTGCCCACCTTCCCTGGCTCATGGCCCTCTTCCTCTATTTTCAAAGCAAGCGACGTTGCACCTCTCTGACCACGCCTCTGCAGTCTTGTCTCCTCCTAACCCCAGCCGGGAAGGGGCGTCCGCTTTTAAGGGCTCACGTCATTAGAGTGGGCCCGCGTGCATAGTCATCAGCAAACGCTGGTTCTGCAGCAAGGGGTGAAACCACTGCTTCGTCAGTCAGAGCTGCGGAGGGGAAGAGAGGACGAAGGATGAGGAAGAGCGAGCAGCTCCTAGGTGCTGGGTCCTTTGCCACCCATGCCCTATATATGGGCCGTCTGGGGCCCTCACGGCAACCCTGTAAGCTGAGTGTTTTTGCTCCAATTTGACCCATGAAGAAAGTTAGCTACAGACATAAGGCACTTACTTGTTGGTGCACACACTCTAAAACCCACGCCCTTGTATTACATTGTGCGCTCTCTCCGTTTATGGACATAAAAGCCTTTTTTTTTTTTTTTTTGCCTGTGTGCATTCTAGAGCTCAGCTTGGCTTCCCCACCGAATATCCAGCTTTGCGTAGGGGTGAGGCTGAGGCATATGGGGAGTTTGAGGCTCCAGAGAGGAAACACTTGGTACTAACATCTTGGGTAGCTCTCCACGCTGGAGGCTTCTAAGCATTCCAGGGCCTGTGTTCAGAACCTCAGAGAGAGTGGGCCTTTTCTCTCACTGCCTGTGGAAATCTCTGGACTCTCACCACAGGCTTCTATACTTACAGGATCGATCTCAATTGGGCTTGTGAAAATGAACAGCTGATGTGTTATATAATTCCTTTTCTCTTCAAATGTGTGTGTAACAGCATGTGCATAAATACAGTGTGTGTGTGTGTGTGTGTGTGTGTGTGTGGAGAGTTGTTCCTGGAAATGCTGAGGAGGACCTGTTTGCTGTTTCTGAGGACTTATTCTAAAGTATTCTCTGCCTTTCTTCTCATCTCGTTCCGTTTCTACAGGAAGAGGGAGAGGCGTTACAGTGTGGCGGGCGTGGAAGGGGACACTGGACGCATTGTTTGGGCTTTTGACTGCCTCTTCTACTTTTTCACCATGAGGCCAAGAATTCCCCGTCTGACCTCAGCTCTTTGGATTGTTGAGATGAGAATTTTTTTCCTTTAGGCTTCCCTGGGATTAAGTGTGCCAACTAGCAACACTAGTAGGGAAAATTATTTGTGTAGAATATATATGGTATGTGTATAAACATTCATTTACAAAATGATAAATGGGCACCATTTCTAAATGGAGTCTTCTAAATAGGAATTATAAGTTCTTGACCATACCCTGTGTGTGTATGTGTTTGTCCCTGTGTGTGTCCTTTAAAACCTTACAGCTTCAATGTAAAGATTTTTCTAACTCTGTTTGAGTTACTTCAAACTTCTCTTAGGCCTTGTTGATAACAGACTATAGAGTTTCATGCCAGTTTTTCCAGAGAGTTAAGAAGGAGGGACTCTTCCAACTCGGTCACGCCAGGACAGATCGGGGGCACACCCAGGTATCCCCGAGAACCAGCCAACGAGCCAGTTGGAGTCTGGGTGTGTAAGTGTGTGTATGAGCATGGGAGAGCATGTGTAATTACCCCTGATGGCGTTAGAGGGGACAGGTGTTTCATTAAGTTTGAGAGATTTGGAACATTTTAACTACACCGTGGTGGGATGCTGGCATTCCAAAGTGAGCTAGCAAGGATCCCACTGCCAAGAAGCTGTATTTCTCAGCAGCGCTGTCATCCAGGGATGGCATATTTTACCACTTGGACACCACCGCCCTGAATGACGAGATTATTAAAAATATCAGAAAGACTGAAGCAGCGTACTCCCACACCACCTACGGAAATGCTCTCTTGGGCCATCATGGGAAAAGACAGAAGGTCTGGGTCCCTGGTTCACCCCTTTTTCATTTCTTGATCTTGGGTAATTATCTTGGCCTTCCTGTTTGTTGATTTCCCCACTGTCTATTGAAGACCAGAAAGTGTGCTTGTGAAGCAGACCTCCGAGGAAGTCCCTGATGACGTCAGCCTGTGTGTGGACCAATTTTCAGAGCCAAGACTCAGTGGGCCAGGTTGGCTCAAGCAGGGTAGTAACAGGGCCAAGGTCTTTCACATGCCCTCTGCAGGAGGACAGTAGACAACTCTGGCTGGTGGCCTTGGACAGAACCCTGAGCTGTTGCCTAATGGGTCACCTTGGCTACAAGAGTGCGTGACTGATTCAGGTCTAGAAAAATAATGAGAACCCCATGCCCTCCCACTGTAGGTCAGTGAGCCTCTCACCTCTCTTGGCCCCGAGACCAGCCACTCTGCAAAGCTGTGGGGTGACACCAGGGAGGATGTGGGAGCTCCTTATCTTGTTATTTGATGAATCAGGAGATGAGCAGGCAGGAAAAACAGGGCCCATGGGATCTCAACCCCCTTCCCACCAATAACTTCTTAGCCTGTCTTGTGGCTGGCTCTTCCATGTGTGAAACAAGCATTGGGCGGTTTTACCTGACAAGGCTGCTTAGGGAGTCGCTAATGATTATGACGGCCAGCTAAGAGGTGGTGACAGGTGACTTCCCCCCACAGAAGTCTCCTGTTAACCACTCAGAAAGTCAAGAATTTGTGAACAGGGCACTGCATCCCTGGTCATCCTTATTTAGGCTTCTGGATAACGGGCTTGCCAATTTCACTTTAATCTACAAAAAGAACACAGAGGGAGAACTTAGAAAATGTTTACAAAATTACAAAAGGAGGGAAGTGGAGGAAAAAGGAGGGAAAGAAAAGATGAAAGAGATGGAAGGGGGGCAAATGCCCCCAAGGGAGGAGGTTATACCCAGAGAAGATGGCTACTGGGATGCTGTTTACCTCGTGCTGCCACAGCGGGAACTTCACTTATCCACCCCATGCTCCCCACCTAGTTGTGCTGAACCCAGTGGGCTGAAGCAGAGCCTCTCCCTTGCATTCTCCTTGCCCTAAGATCTTTGGTAGCCAATCAGTGTTGGATGACTCCTCCTTGCCTGTCTGGTTGATGGCCTCAGTCTTTTCCATGCCCCGTGGGAGAAACTGGGCAGGGTGGTTCCCACTTGCTGACCTCCTGATGTTTGCCAAGTTGAGACCAGGGACCCCGGCCTAGGTGGGCACTCAGAATGGTGGCCTGTTGCTGCTCATGTGCTTTCTACACGTTTTGAAGGGAATGCTCTCTGGCTCTACCCTCGCGTGTCTCTGCTTCCTGAGCCTTCTCCTCTTTTCCCAAAAATGTGCATTTCAAAAGAAGCAGATGGGTTTATGGGTGCTCTTCCAGCTCCTTTCTCCTCCAGCTCCACAGGGAGAAGTTTTCTCCTCTTGGCCTTTCTGCTTTCTTTCCTTCCCCCAAACCTTCTGCCCACGTCCCTTCCCAGGCTTTGACAGCACTGCTCATTTGGTCTCATCCAGCCTGAGCAGACACGCCTGGCCCCATGGCCCTGGTACCACAGCACATGAGAGAGGACGAAGGGCTTTTTCTGTGGATGGAACCATTCCTGGTCCTCAGGTACTGTAGCCAAGTGCTCAGAGAACTTCCAGATGGCATTACTGTTGGGCTACGTCTTCCCCTTAAGAAAATATTGCCGTTATTTGGATGGGAGAAGAGGCCCTTAGGGGACATCGCTCCAGTCCAGGGACCAAGATCTTCTTTCCCTAGCCTTCAGTCATGATTCTTATAAGGCTCTAAAGCAAAGATTTTGAAGCTTTTTAGGCAGAGAAATTTTTCTTCAAATATAATCTTGTGTGGAAGTCAAATATAAAACTGATAAAACTTAGGTCAGGTCAACATTGATGTGATAGGGAAGAGAGAGGGAAGTGGTTTCAGAGTTTTCCTCTCATCTTCCCAATGTCCCCCAGGACTCCTAGGACACCTCGTGGATCTCAGGGAGCCCTGTGGAGCACAACTGGGTGCCCCGCCCAACACAATTGCCTTGTGGGTGGTCCAGACTGAATCATGAAGTCATCCTGGTATATGGGCTGTGTGACCTGTGTTGTTGGGGTGAGGTCTGAGGAATGAGGGGAAGCATGTGTGTAGGGAATGGAAATTTCCATTGCTTCACTGTTACACCCTCACAGCAGAGGACACCTGGGCTCCCTGGGGCTGCGTCAGGCTGAGTGATGGTCCTTAAAGGGAAGCCAACTCTCAGGAAATTTCTTGAGTGTGATTGGACATGCTCTCTCTTAACTGCATATCTCAGAGCTGTAAGGAGAACGACTGCTGGCCAGGCCGCCTTTTTCTATAGGATGAGAGGTTTCCACGTGAGAAACATCCTTGAAGATAGGTGCTGGCCTGCGTGCCAGGGACAGAGACGGTGTCTACTGAGCTCATGTAATCAAACACCTGTGCCACTGGTGTTCCTTTAACCTGTTGAGAAAGGTGGGGACTAACTCATGGCAATTTTCATTTTGGTAATTAATAAAGATTGCATTGACAACTGTCACCTGCATCACTACTGCCACTGGATACTTAGGGACCTCCTCTAACATTTCAATCACATGTTACAATTTGTAAAGCCTTTCATATGTTACGCATTTAAATGGCACATTCCCCTGTGAAGTTGGTGCTGAGATTCTCGTTTCAAAGACAAGGAATCAGCTTAGAGAGGTTACTGGACTCAGAGAAGATCACAAAACTAGTTGGTGGCAGGTGAGAATTCAAGAGTCAAATCTCTGATTCCGAGTCCAGTGCCGTTTTCACCTCTCCATAGGTGCCTTCAGTGGGCACATTTGGCAGCTCAGGTCAGAAGAGGAGCAGGATGAAGACGGGCCTTTAATACTAGAAGGTTCTCTGTAGTCCCCTCTTAAATCTCCCACAATATTCCTGCTTCCCTCACTCTCCTCCTGGACGAGATAAAACAGGGCTCTTCCAGTTTATTCCCATTGTTATTTTTTGCATCTCAGCACCACGTGTATTGCTATTTTTATCCTGTACTAGAAACTATTAAGTGGGGGAGAAATGTTAATTGGTATTATTACAGCAAACTGTGTCCTAGTAACACTGCAATTCAGAGGTAAGTTCTCCGCTCCCCTCCCCTGCCTTGCAGGGGAAGACCAGGATTTTATTCATTTGGCTGACAGCCAGCACAGGTTTCTTTGGCTGGTGCAGCGCCTGTGGGGAGAAGTGTTCAGGATTCTGACATATATGGGACCTCCTCTCCGAGGTTAGTTTATGAGGGGAGGACGTGGGGGTGGGTGGAATTGTGATGAGTTTGGTTCTCTTTTATCCACGAAGCTGGACGGGAGGGATCGTGTGTCTGCTCAGGAAGCTCTCCTGGGGTGCAGCTTGCAGGATCTTTGTGAAGGAATCTGGGGCATTTGTAGTCATGGTCCAGCTGGAAGTAAGAGAGAGCAGCTCTCACAGCCGTGTCCTAACAGAGCGAAGAATGGACTGATTAGAAACAAATAGCGATGAAGTCAGACAAGTTTTGCCAAACTTCCAGAAGGAAGAAAAGAAAGAGGGTTCAATAAACACACTGTCCCCTGGCTGCCTAAGTTCTGATCCTGGCAGCTTTCCTTCCCCGCGGTGTGACCTCAGGCAAGCCTCGCACCCTCTCTGGCCTCAGTTGCCCCATCTGTAAAATGGAGCTCCTAGTACTTGCATATCTGGGCTGTTGTGAGGATTAAAGTACATTGTACAAAGTCCATAATAAGGGCTCAGAAAAGTAAAGCTTCTATGATGAATTTTTTCTCAGGTGCCGAGAATCCCGAGGGCTAATAGTGTATAGGAAGCCAGGGGAGATGGAATATACAGGGTCCAGCCTGGTGGGATCTGCTGATGGCTTGAACCCAACCCGTGGTGGTTAGTATCTTCCAGATCCTCTCAGTGCCCCTTCTCTACCATGGGAAGGGTAATCAGCTGGATTTCATGGCACCCTAAAACTTTCAATTTTTATAATGCTTATTGCTTTTAAAAAATTATGATAGCAATATATATAATATTTGTAGAAAATATATAAAAAGAAGATGAAAATCGCCAGAAATGCTACCACCTTCAGAAATTATTGATTCGTGAGTGTATTCTTGTGTGTCTTTTTTCTATAAACATGTACTTTAAATATATGCCAAGTTGAGGTAATATAACATATATATTATATGTATGTTTTACATCATGTTTTTCCCCCACTTTACATTGTGTACATTTCTCCTTGTGATTAAATATTCTTCAAACACATGATTTTTAATGACAGCCCAGTATGTATTTCATAATGCAATCCTTCCTCTTCTGTTCTTTATCTTTAAGCTTTCTGGTTTTCTTTTTAGTGCACTTACTTCCTGTTTCCTTTTTTATCTCCTGATAATTTATGCTCTATTGGATTTCTCTGCTTTCCCTCTCTCTGGTGATTTGGAAAGTATTCATCCTATTTTGACTGAATGGTGGTTACCCGTAAGTTTTTGAAAGCATATTTAAACCCTTAAACATCAAAGGTAAGAATTAAACGGTATGGCTTTATGTCCCTTTCTTCCCCCTACTGTCTAATTTTTGTTAATATGACTCAGGATTTAAGACTCATATTAATATTTTTACATCATGATAATTTTAACATTCATTCATTACTTTCAAACATTGTTTTTGACATTTCTACTATTTTGTAGTTGGAATTATGTTGAGTATTTAGACAAATCTAACAGCTTATCATTGCTCATAGGCCTGTTACCCTGCAAATTCCCCACCTGGGGATTCCTAATTTTGATTTGTCTCTTGGTAGATCAGCATTCGTCTTTAAGACATTTTTTTTTTCATGAGGGAATACTGCTAATGTAATTTTTAAGCCCTTGAATGTCTGTGAGTATCCTTCTGTTGACCTTATGCATAAATGACAACTTGGCTGAGATTTTTCTTCCTTCAAAGTTGTTGAAATTACTCTGTTTCTGAGCAATGAAGATAGGAGAGCAACCCAAGGCCAGTTGGATTTTGATTCCTTGTATGTTATCTTCTCCTTTTACCTGTCTGACGTTTATAGAATTTTCTCTAGATATCACAAACATTGATGAGGATATGTATACGTGTTTCTTTCTGTTGTGTTGCATTTAAATATACTCTTTCAATCTGCAGCTTCAAATTTTCAACTCAGGAAAGGTTGTCATTGCTATCATTATTATTCCTGCTCTGGGCTGCTCGCTCCTTAGAGGATTCCTCGTGTGTATACATTGGGTTCCCTGGTTTTGTTGTCCACGTCTCATTTTTTTTTCTCTCACTATCATCCGAGTTCCGGGAAAGCTTTTCAAATGAGTCTTCTTTGTCTTTTGCATTATGCTCTCTGCTGCTTACTGCTTCCAGTGAGGTTTAACTCAGCCATTCGCGCAGCCTCGCCTCACTCCAGATCCTCTCTTCTGGATCAGATGTGGCGGGCAAACTACAGCTGAATCTGATCTCCCCTCCTTTACGTATTGTCGCCGGCCTTTGGGAGCGCAGTTGAGTCATTGCGAAAGAGACCCTGTGGCCCTCAAAACCGTCAATATTTACTATCTGGTCTTTTCAAGGAAAAGTTTGCTGACCCTTGTTCTAGAGACTATTTACTTTGATTTTTCAGTCAAAAAGTCTCTTGAATCTCTCTGAAAAACAAAGAAAATTTCCCAAACATTCTCTGTCTCTTTTTTCCTTATGGTATATCTGTCTCATAGGAAGATATTTCTTAGGAGTCTTCATATTTTTTATTTTTGTTTTTTGGGCCTGTACTGTCCTCTCAGCTCTTTTTTTTCTGTTTGTTCAGCTTTACAAAGAGAGGGTGTGTGGGGAAGTACGGTGGGTCCACGAGAGAAGGGTGCGGGCTCCGTTCTGAAAGGTTTAGATGTCCAGTGCCTTGCTCTCTCTTTCTCAATCTCTGTGTGTGTGTGTTCGTGTTTCACTGAAAAGCCAAATTTACCCTCATAGTGAGTGATATATGAGATTAGCAGAGGGCAGGAGTCATTCTCACCACTTTGTGCAGTAAAGGAAAGAGAGAGAAATGGAGGCACAGAGAGGCTGTGACGATATACACACAATTTGAGTTTAAACACTGCCTTCGTGCTTTGAAAGTCCCAGCCCCACTCCTCAGCCAGCAGCCCCGCCTCCAGTGGTCCCGACCTGGGTTGGTTTCCACCGTGGTGAAAGCTCACCCGGGGTCCTGTGGCTCCTGAAGCTCTGGCAAGGCTGTGACTCTGTCATTCGAGGGGTGAACTCCACAGAGCACCAAGACGGAGGGGTGGCTGTGCAGCTATTTTTGAGAATATTTGGAGAATTTGTGATTTGCATTCTTTTTATGTGGTACCTGAATTACACACGGCCATGAGCATTCTTGCCATTCACTGTCATCTTGTACTTCCCACACCTGGACTTTGAGAAGCGGAAGGTGAGAATATCTACCTGCACAAAGCTGGATGTGTTTGCTGCGCTCCTAACTGAACATGAACACTTGTATGAAAGAGGTACCCCTTCATCATGTGTGTCCTCACAAGCTAGCAGGTGACTGTATTGTGTGCGTGTGCATAAGGGCGATTGTTGAATGGGGGAGGGGGAAGGGTAGGAGCAGGGTGTCGGCACACTTCTCTATACAAATGTGAATTTAAAAATCAGGCTTTTGCGCAATTTAGTCAACTCCAGTTATCTGCACTTCTGGAAAGGAGACAATGCAGATGGTTGAAACGAGCAGATACATTTAACACTATCCCCACTTCGTTTTGGGATATGTTATATTAAGTGCAGAGGAGCCTCCCAATTCACTTCAGGCTTGCAGCACTCATCCCCTGAAGGCTTACCCTCTAGTGAAATGTGCTTACTTGGGCTGGTGTCGAAACAAGCCCAGATTCTCTGACATGATGACCGCCTGCCTGAATGTCTGGGGGAGTGGGAATATGAATTGAAAAGGCCCGAGAGCAATAAGCCCCACACAAATCCTTGGGATTGGACCCCCTATCCATCTTCTTTCTGGAGTGTCACTAACACCCTCTCGTTCCCCCAAAAGAATCTTACAACATCGTCTCTACCCTAGGTCACTTGCTGTCCTTTGCTCTGTCGCTGGCGTCCCTGTCTGTGCTGCCAAGGAAATGTGATCGTCCGGTTCACATTCATTGCCATTCCCTTCGCTCCCAGCTTCTCTTGAGTGATAGATTATGACCAAGGAGGTTGAATTTCAAATAAGAAAAGAAGGAATCTTTTCCCAAGCAAAAAATCGTGTTGGTGTTCAAAACAACAATAGCAATTTATTTCATTGTTCTTCTTCATGCAATTTTTAAATTATGGGCTCTGTCCTCCAAAACTGTCTGCTCAGTGGGGTTTGTCCCTGAAGTTGCTCTCTTTGTTCAGGTGGGCAGCCCACAGGCTCAGGAAGCTTCGTGGCTGGGCGACAGGAGGCAGTTGGCGGCTGTGCAGTGTCCCCCGTTTGGTCACGCTGTGTGAATGTACGTGCCTCACCTAGACCCACGTAGGTGTGTGTATTCAGGCTTCCGAGGCTGCATATTTCAGGGCTGTAATTTCAGCCCGTGTCCCCACGACATTATCGCCATGAAGGGAAAATGAGGGCTTTGCACGTTCCCGGAGATGCAATTATGGTAATAGGCAGACCTCGTTTGCTGTGCTGGTCCTGCAGGCATTGAGCCCAGCTCTCGGTTGCAGGCGGCTCTGGGAGTGGAGGGGCTTGGCAGAGGAAACATTTCTCAACTTTGGTTTCTGGGGTGACTTTTTACCCAACTGTCGTATTCATGCAGGAACGTGTATATAAGTGTACAGCTTGGGGAGTTTTCACATGCTGAACTCCTCCGTATAGCCTGTACCCAAATCAAGAAATAGAACATTCGCTGTTCCCCAGCTCATGCCTCGTTCGAGTCACTACTCCCACCGTCCCAGGGCAGCCACCCTCCCCACGTCTCACGGCACAGATTAGGTTCTCTGGTTTTGTACTTTGCATGAATGGAATCCTGAAGCGCACACCCTCTTGTATCTCACTCATTTCGCTCTACTTTATGTTTATGAGACGGATTCATGTCACTGCATGTAGGTGGAGCTTGTTCATTCTTGTGGTTGTATAGCAGTCCATTGTGTGACCACACTAAAATTTATTTTTTCTATTTTATTGTTGATGAGCAATCGAATGGTTGCCAGTTTTTGCCTATTACGAGCAGTGCTACTCTTGATACTCTTGTGTGTGTCTTCTGGAGACCATAGATTCACATTTCTGCTATAAATATTCCTAGGAGTCAAACTGCTGGGTCACTGCAAGTATTCAGCTTTAGTAGATACTACCAAACAGAGACTAGATATTGTTTTTCAAAGCACATTTTTTTTATTGAGGTTATGATAGTTTACAACATTGTGAAATTTCAGTTGTACAACATTATTTGTCAGTCACCATATAGGTGTGCCCCTTCACCCTTTTTCCCCGTCTCCCACCCCTTGTCCCCTGGTAACCACTAAACAGTTCTCTTTGTCCGTGTGTTTCTTTATCATCCACGTATGAGTGAGATCATACAGTGTTTGTCTTTCTCTGTCTGGCTTATTTCACTTAAGATAATACCCTCAAGGTCCATCCATGTTGCAAAAGGGTCAGTTTTGTCTTTTTTATGGCTGAGTAGTATTCCATTGTGTATATATACCACATCTCCTTTATCCAATCGTCAGTTGATGGGCACTTGGTTGTTTCCACATCTTTGCTATAGTGAATAATGCTGCAGTGAACACAGGGGTGCATAAGTCTTTGAATTACTGATTTCAAGTTCTTTGGACAGATACCCAGTGGTGGGATAGCTGGGTCATATGGTATTTCTATTTTTAGTTTTTTGAGAAACCTCCATACTGTTTTCCATAGTGGCTACAACAGTTTTCCCTCCCACCAGCAGTGTCTGAGGGTTCCCTTTTTTCCACAACATCTCCAATATTTGTTATTTTTTGTCTTAGCGATTGTAGCCATTTTAACGGGTGTAAGGTGATATCTTAGTGTAGTTTTGATTTGCATTTCCCTGATGATTAACGATGCTGAACATCTTTTCATATGTTTATTGGCCATCTGTATATCTTTGGAAAAATGTCTGTTCATATCCTCTGCCCATTTTTTGATCAGGTTTTTTTTGTTGTTGTTGGATTGTGTGAGTTCTTTATATATTATGGTGATCAACCTCCTGTCAGATATATGATTTGCAAATATTTCCTCCCTATTGGTGCATTGTCTTTTTGTTTTGATCCTAGTTTCCCTTGCTTTGTAGAAGCTCCTTAGATAGACTAGATATTTTTTAAGGGCTTTTTAGTTGTGGGAGTTTGGTTAACATCCTCTCCAGAAAATAGCAGAAAGAGGGTAGATTTTCTTTTTCAGACAGCACAGTCTAGTGGATTTTGGAGGGAGATAGACCTGGGAATATTAGTTCAATGAGTATTAATTGAGTGCCCACTGTTTTGAGTGACAGGCTGTATGAGTTTCCTATGGCTGCTGTAACAAATTACCACAAATTTGGTGGCTTAAAACAACACACACTTCCTCTCTTACAGTTCTGGTGGTCAGAAGTCCCAAATGGGTTAAAACCAAGATGTCACCAAGACCATGCTCCCTCCAGAGGCTCTAGAGCAGAACTCATTTCCTTGCCTTTTCCAGCTTCTAGAGCTGCATTCCTTGGCCCAGGACTCCTTCCTCCATTCAAAGCCAGCAGCGTAGCATCTTGAAATCTCTCTCTGCTCTGTCTTCTCTTTGCCTTCTCTGCTTTAACATAATCTTCCTTTACCACCCTCTTATAAAGACACTCTTGATTGCATTTTAAGACCCACCCACATAATCGAGGATAATATTCCTCATCTTAAGATCCTTGACTTAAACACATCTGTAAGTCTCTTTGCTGTAGAATGTAATATTCACAGGTTCCAGGATTAGGACACGGATGTCTTTGGGAACCATAACTCAGCCTACCACACAGAAGTACCACATCATCCACAGACCCTGCCCTCGAGAAGCATCCTCCTCCTCCATCACAAAGTCACCCAATTGTTCTGCTGCTCTCTCTGATTCTCTTTGCATCATGGGAACAGGTTGATGGATGGGACCAGAGAAGTTTATTTAAAGGATGGATGACAAGATTTATTTCATCAAAGTTGTAATTTACTCTCAGTGGTAACAAAGACTCTCAAAGGGATAGGAAGAAAAATATCAAAATACAGGACATGCTGAGTGCAATGTGGGATCTTGAATTGGATCCTGGAAAAGAAAATGGACATTGATGGGAGAACTGGTGAAATCCCAATATAAGCCTATGGTTTGGTTCATTTTGTTTTAGGAATTGTACCGTGGTTATGCGGGATAGTAGCATTAGGGAAAGCCAAGTGAAGGACACACAGGAACTCCCTGTGTTATCTTTGCAACTATTCTATAAATCTAAAATCACCTCAAAATGGAAAGCTAAAAAAAATGCAAGCCATCCGCTCAGGGACCAGTAGAAAAGCTCCAAATTTCATCTGCTTTGTGACATGGGAAACAGGGTCCAGTGCTGGCAGAATGAATTTAGAAGATCCAAAACATAGTGGTGAGGTTTAAAAAACATATAACCATTTAAGTGTAAATGGAAATTGGCAGGTTGTGAGAAAAATAAGGTGGTGTTTGTTGTCGTGGTGGGAACATGTGGGTCATCTCCAGTCCCACCCAAGGTCTCCTGGGGGAGCTGGACTGGGGCTGAGCGTGGTCCTTAGGTGTGACTGGAGAGGGAGTCCTGTCCTCAGTCTCTCTGATTGATTCGTCAACTCCTCCCCAACCCCCTCCCCGTCCCTTCCTCGCCTCTCTTCCTGGCCCCATCACGGGGCTCAGTCTGTTAAGGGCTCCCTGGTGGCCAGCTGCTCACAGCTGAGTTGTTATCTTTCCGTCACACACTTATCTGGGCACGGTTAGAGCTTCCTAATAAAATTTGTCACTGACTTTAATCCCATCACTGTCCAGACCCGGTTGATTAGCCCCTGTGGTTGTTTTGGCTTTGCTCAATACCTCCAGCCTCTTCCAGGGAAATTGGTAGCGATAGGAGTTCAGAGAGAGCTCTCGGCCCTATGAAAAGAGAACAGAGAAGCAAGCCAGGACCACCAAGTCCTTCTACAATAATTAAATACAAATGGCTTAGTCTCCCTCCTGCCCGCGGGTCAGCCCTGTTTCAGGCCTATCAGGGACAGAAGCAGGAGAGGGGGATGTCTTCTCTTGTCTGTGCTGTGAGCTGCAGAGGCTGGCCTCATCTCCATTCTTCTGACAACTCTGCATGCCCCCTACCTTCCTCCTTGGTCTCCTGAGATGGGGAGAGGGGATGATGGACGGGTCTGGGCAGAGGAGAGGGGGCTTTTAGTCAGCTCCCTGGAGCCATGCACCCACACCCCTAAACTGGCTGTGGAATATCTAGGCCACATTCCCCCCCCCCCCTTCTGCCAGGCCCCATGGAATGTCCTGGCAGGCTTCTGTGATTGTATAACTCTCTTCACAGCTGCATGCTTGACGCACAATTTTGAAGCTCAGAAAGAGAGTGTATGTGGAGGATGCACAGGGGGAATTCTCTGAGGAGCACCTTCCCTCAGCTGACACACTGTGGGCGCTCCCAACAGGCGTAGACTGTGCCGGGGATGTGTTAGCCCAGGGTTTGCATGCACGTGAGTATGTGAGTACATTGGGATTTGACATGTCTCCAAGTGTAAATGCAAACAGCCCCCCACCGTGCGTGTGTGTGGATGTGTGAGTACGTGTGTTACATACACAGGCACACTTTTGCGTAAGCTGGCCCCGCCTGCCTTTTTTTGTGTTCTGCTTTGCTGCACAGCTGCTACCTGCCTCCCTCTCGTTCCCTCTGCATCATCCTGAGAGCCAGCTGCCCCTCCCAGTTCCTGAAGGTAAACCTGTTCTCTGCAAGTCTATGTGTTGTCTCCGCTCTCTAGTTCTCTCTCCTCGGCCATCAGGGCTTCATGCTCTGTCTTTGGGCACCTGCCAGGAAGGAGGCAAACACCGGAACAGCGAGAACGGCGGCCACGGGGACCTGCAGTGCCAGTGCAGAGCCCGGTGAGGCTGGAGGCGGGCGGGCAGGGGCCCCAAGGCGGACAGCCCGTGCTGCCTCTCATAGCTGCCTGTCTCCCTGTGGTCCTGCCTCCTGTGCAGTCGGAGGTGGCACCTCTGCAGCCTCCAAGGCAAGGACACACAGAGGCTTCACTGCTGGGCAGAATCAGCCCAGCGGGGGCACTGCAAGAGCTGTGGGAAGGTGGACAGCTCACACTGGGGACAGGAAGGGGCCTGCCATAACCAAGTACCACGAACTAGGTGGCCTGAACAACAGAACTTTCTTGTCTCATTGTTCTGGAGGCTGGAAGTCCAAGATCAATGTGTCCGCAGGGCTGGCTCCTTCTGAGGCCTCTCTCCTTGGCTTATAGATGGCTGCCTTCTCTGTGTGTCTTCACATGGTCTCCCCTGTGCACCTGTTTGTGTCCACATTGCCTCTTCGTATAAGGATGTCAGTCATATTGGATTAGGGCCACCCTAATGACCTCATTTTTAATTTGATTACCTCCCTTAAAGATCCCATCTCCTACTTTGTTTAAAGGTTACATTCTGAGATGCTGGGGTGAGCACTTCAACCTGTGAATTGCAGGACACAGGTCAGCCCATCACAAGGTCCTCTCCGCCTCCTCTCTGTGGGGCCGTTCCCAGCGGCTTCTGGTTAGGGCTGGGGTGCTCCACACAGAACTCGAGCTCCTTCTCCCACATGGCCGATGGGGCAGCTTCTGGTTTTGTGGTTGCAACTTAACTGCAAACAAAGTGGAGGGTTTGGGGAGCTATTCTTTTAATATTTTTGGGTAAGGAGAAGGCAACACGATGTGGTGGCATGCACAAGAACTTTAGGATGAGACAACAGTTGCGTGGCCGTGACCAAATTACCTCACCCCTCTGAGCACGTTTCCTTATCTCCACCATGGGGCTGCTGTGAGGAGCGAGTGAGGTAGTGTGTATGATGTGCCTAGGGCACTGCCCAGCACGCAGTGGGTACTCAAACTTTTGCTTCCTTTACGTCAGTTCCAAAACTGATGCTGCTACCATCCCTGCAGACGGGACGGGTGGTGACGACAGCCATACTGAACCCCCTGGGCTCCTTGGCAGATACCTGCTGTCCATGCGAGGGAGCTGGGACAAGGGTGTGCTGAGCACGCGGGGCAAACCTGGTTCTGCTGGTTCCGAATAAACCACACTCAGATGTCATTTCTGCTATCAGTGGGTCAAAGACAAATTTCTCTATATAAATGGTTACCTTTTCATTGAAAGCAATGCTTAGTCTCAAGGGGAACTTTGAACACAAAATTTGAAAAAATTCATTGTGGGCAAAGGATGGAACCAAAATCTGGAGTCCCTGTTCTTTACCAGGTAGCTCCCAAACTTGACTGTGATTCAGAGTCACCTGGGGACTTGTCAAGACACGCAAACTCCCAGAGCTTCTGATTCAGTAGATCTGAGATGGGGCCTGAGAAGTTGCATTTCTAGCAGGTTCCCAGGTGATGCTGCTCCTGCTGGTCCAGGGACCACACTTGGGGAAGCACTGCCCCACAGTACTGGTTCCTGCCTAGGGTCTGTGTCACCGTTTCTCTCCAGCCTGTCCTGTGCTGGCTGTTGTCCTGTCTGCCTGCTCCAATTTCTCCGCTCTCATCCTGGGGGAAGGGCAGTTTTGTTGAAACTTCTCCATCTTCTCTCTGATTTATGTAGGGTTTTCACCTGTTAATGGGCACCTGTTTCTTTGGCCCATATCCTCCTCTCTTTTTTCTCTTTTCATATTTGGGCCTCCAGATATTTCACTGGAGCAGACCATGGTGTACAGCTCTCTCACTGATGCCTGTGCTGACCCCAATTAGGAGGAGGCAGATGCAAAAAGAGCATCTTTCCCATCACCATCCCATCTCCTGTACCCTCATGTGCCTCTACCCCAACACATCAATTCACTGGCCCCAATTCCCTAGTCACTTTGCCAGAGTAAATAATTGCTGGTGTGTGGTGACCCAAGGTCATAGCCAATGGAGGAATGTAATTAGGGCCTTCATTTCCGACCATCTTGGGAGCTGTCTTCCAGCTGATACTTGTTTCTCTGCTCCCTTGCACTGATGCTCGCATCCTCCCCCATCCTTTCCCTTCTGTGACCCAAGAGCTTGGGTTGGAATAGAATTGCTCATGAGCAGATGCCGACATTACCTTCCTTTGTGTCTTTCTCCATAGAAGCGAGAGGGCAGGACATCCTCTTCCAGGGAGCTGGGAACATGGCCCTCCCACCTCTCATACCACACCTCACAGTGTTTGAGTGCTCTCTAATGACCATGTCTGGGAGGGGTTTGAGACTAGAAACTTGCTGTGTGCTGCATCCTTTTGGACTCCCCTGCACTACATGGCCGCCTTTGTGTGTTGGACCATCCTACTTCTTGTTTTCCTTGCCTTTGGAGCTCTGCTGATTTGTGCTTGCTGGGAATGGGCATGTTGCAAGCTCCCTGGGTTGAGAAGGCCTGAATGACTTGGAATGTGTCGTGGTGGGTGGGATGCTAACGTGGGAGGCAGAAGCCTTGCTTTTTATTCCTGCCTCTTCCATCTCCCCATGCTGGACTGATTTCCCTTTCTCTCACATGCATGGTGCCAGGATGCCTTGCTGGGGGAGATGATGACAGATAACTGCTTTTGAGTTCTTCTGGAAACCTTCCCCCTGGTCAAAGCAGGGGAGGAAAACATCCTCTTGCCTTTACTCTGATCCCAACACTAAGCCAGACTCGAGACAAAAATAAACCTGTGACTACTCCAAGAGAAAAGGCCAAGAATCTCTTGTGTGACCTTCCAGTGTGCTTTTTGGACTGAGGAGGGGACTGTTGGGGAAGGAAGAGGGCAGTAAGTGTGGTGTAATGGTTTGTGGTCTGATGCTTTGAGCCTCATTTTGGAAGAATGTCCAGACTAAGCCTGAAGGAAGCAGAAATTTTCTTGATTTAAGAAAATTTCTCATCTCTAGGATGGTCATTGCTACAATAAACTTGCATAGCCTCCACGTCCCACCCTCATGCCTGTGCTGACCCCAGCCTGGTATGCCCAATCAGTTCTAGGCCACTGGAACACAAGCTTGCTCTCTCTTAGAGGGCCTGGCCCAGCTTTCCCTTCCTAGAATCCTACTGGGTCCAAGATCCAAGCTCCCACCTCCTTCTTCTTCTAGAAAACTCTCCACAGGCAGGGATGTGTCCTTGCCAGCTCACCCCTCTACCTTTTCCCCACTGGGCACTTCTGGCACAGCTAACAAGTGGGCCCCATAAGAGAAAAAGTCCTTTCCTTGCTGGAGATAGTGCAAGAGAGCCCTCTTTAAAATTTTGATTTGGGAGTAGGCTTCTGTGTGGATGAGTGTGGACCAGCATGGATGAGGCCTTGGCTGTGAAGGGTAAGCCTTGATTCCGTGTGATCTGGACTTACTTTATCTGGTCTCTCACTTTCCTTCCTTACATAGTCTCCTGTAGATACAGGAGTCAATCGCCATTTGAAAAGCAAGGGGTGGGTGTTGATGAGTAGAGACCTACCCTGAATTAGTGACTAGGACCTTTGGGATTGTTCAACCCATACCTTGAGGGTGTGGATACAGAAGAGAGTGTAACCTAGGAATTGTCCTCCAGCTTGAGTCATCTTCTTTCTGAGGCCTCTGAGATTTGACCCCTGTCTGGAGTCCTGAGCCATGAAACAAGAGGCCTAGGAATGGGCTTATCCACTTGGGCCTCCACCTTGCCCAGAGCAGCTCCAGACCAGAGTGGAACAGAGTCCTTACTCATGGACATGGGGAGGTTATTCTGGAATTTCAGGGAGAGGGTGAGAGGCCCTCCACAGGATAACAACTTGAGTCCTTGGGGATGCCAAGGCTCCCCCTTTGGCCAGTGTCTGTGTGGCAGGCTGGGCAGGTTCCTCCAACTCTGAGGCTGCTGCAGGAAGGGAAGGGGGGCGGTCTGGCCTTTCTGGCCTCCCCAGTCAACTCTTGTCCCTGCAGCCTCCCTGGAGAGAGAGACTCTCCTCAGCAGCCAAGTGATTGCAGGAGCTGGGGAGGGGAGCGAAGTGAACGTGATCACCTGCTGCTGATAGAACAGTGATGAAATTAATGTGCTCTTAGAGCTCCCTCATTAACGGTGGAGTCGGTGTGTCAGAGGCATTTACGATATCAGTCCTCCAAATGTCAGCCCGGACAGACACAAAGCTGTTCACTTGTCCTGCCTACATCTGAGGGAAGACCTACCTGCTCCCCAGGAGGAGCAGTGCGTTCCCTTTTGAAACCTTTTGGTGTGAACTCATAACCGAGAAGACCAGAAGGCCAGGGTTTTGATATGGTTATATGGTTGTTTTTGAGGTCTACGAAAACCGCATGATGTAGCAGCATTGTGTAGCTGCTTTAAGTACCAGAGAGAGCCACAGGCTCCTGGAGATACATTCCAGTCCCATCTCCCTGAGTAACTTCCTGTGTGAGCCTGAGCCTCTCACACAGCCTCTCTGGATGCCGGTTCGTTCATCTGTAATGTGGAGGGATCCCATGCAGCAGTCCTCTTTCTTCCTGGAGGAGAGAAGTGATCTGATAGATGAAAAACAGGAGGTGGTGTCCAGGAAGGAAATGGACAATGTGACTGAGAGGTGTTTCATCTGGTGTCCTCAATCTGTAGTCATTGGCCTCGGGCCCTCCCTGGGCTTTTGGAGGCTTATGGACTCTGTGAAGTCATCTATAAAAGCAATGAGTGAGTGAGCATTTTCCAGAGTCTTTGAGAAGATTCTCAGAGAGCTCTTGGCCCCCTCAAGGTGAACACTCACTGGCAGCTTTGGGTGGGAGCAGCCTGGACTTCGGCCACTAGATTGGGGAGGATGGGCCTCCCCTTAGAGGTAGCACCCCAGTCAGCAAACTTGACCTCTTGTCCAAGGGACTGGGGATGCCTTGCTTCTGATTCTGGGTGAAACTGTTGGGGAGGACAGAAAAGCATGACGAATGGAGGTGGTCATGGGTGACATGGAGTCAGAGGACAGATTTCCCACCAAGGTGCAGCTGCCTTTGTAGGAGCAGGGCTGGGGCTGTGAGACCAGGATGTGTCCTTTCGTTTCCCTTGGTGCTGGTTGCCCTGCAAAGGATCAACTGTGGTGAGAGCGTCGATCAGGCAGGAGGTTTGGGGGATATGTCTTCTCCTAGCTTCCAGGCCCCTCTGGATGTGGAGAGGGCAGCATGTGCTTTGTTGTCGGCCTGACTGGACTTTGGGTTGCCCTTGTTTGGGGGTGTTCCAGGTGCACATTGAACATTGTCAGGCACCAAGTTGCCAGCTTACTAAGAACCACAATCTCAAACCATGTGACTCTGAATAAGAGGCCAAGAGCCTGGGAAATTGTGGAGAAGAAAGACAGTCAACTGGGAAAATGGAAATGAGGTAAAGCCACGGGCAGGAGCTCAAGTGAAGTTACAAGGTCAAGCTTATGCCTGACCGAGTGTCTGTCTGTCCAGCCAGCAGTTAATTTTCACCTCATTAGAAAAGAGAGATTTGAAAAGGCTTGACCACTGATAATAAGCCAGTGGTTTGCCACCAACTCAGTTCAATTCAAAGCAATTCAATGAATAAACCAAATATTTATGACTTACCTGTTGTGTCTTCAGCACCTTACCAGGCACTGTCAAGGATGTACAAGAAATAAAAGGCACAGTCCCTGCTTTTGATGAGCTCAGTGGTTAGCTGGGAGAATGAAGCTTTAACAAGGAATAGCTGGAGAGAACCATGGCTGGCCTATGTGTATGTGTATCAAGAACTCATCTCCGGTCAAGAGCTCTTTTCTGGTTCTTCTGTCTCCACCTCATGGCTTCTAAGAAATGATAGATTCAAAAGTCTCATCTATGTCTTCAACTTTCCCTATTTTAGGACTGAGTGCCTGACCTGGGATTGTTTTCCTGGGAAGAAATAACATACAGATGCAGAGGGAATGAGGTTGTGCCTGGTTAGGAGACGAGAAGGAGGGGTGATGGTTAGATTAGAGGCTGCTCTTTCCAAGAGATTAAAGAGTGTGGATGCCTTGACTTGCCTTCATCTCTTCCACCTTACTCCATGCTTTCTATGCCTTCTACCTCTGCCTAAGCTGACCACATGACTGGGCACCCTCTTCAATAAGCCGTTGGTTATCCAGGGGAAAAAAAGCGCCCTGATTTATAGTGTATGCCAATTTCTGTGGTGTAAATACTCCCACCATGGTGAGCTCAAGCTACCAATGCGTTAACAACCAGATCACGGAATTCCTAAAATTTAACAATCAGTTATCCTGAGCTGGCAACAGTCAGCTCCTGCATGCCACCGGGAGTCCCCGTCCTGTTGAGCTGGTCATCACTGAACACTTCATGGAACACTGGGTCCAAGTCTTGTGGGCAGAGTGGTGGCTTCTGTAAAATACCAGCCTGGGCACCCACTGGGCAACATCCATTGGGAATGGGAAGTTCAAGGAAGAAAATACACCTCTATTTGGTAGCTGGTACTCCGACATCATTATCAGAGACAGAAACTGAAAGTTGAGAGAGAGAAGGTCTGTGTGTTTGTTTGAGTCCTTAAACTTAGGAGAGAAGCCTGTCTTTTTGAGATATGCTGTGTGGCCTGGACAAAAGACTGACTTAGATGACCTCTGAGGATTATTAAATCTGTTTTTAGAAAATTTGTAATTATATGAAGTCTTCTGATGGATTAAGGGATTGGTGCCCCTCTGTTTGCAAGATGGAATCCCATCACCTTCTCACCCTTTTCTCTGAGCCCATCTTCCTCTTGCCTTCTGGTCCATTCTGCTCCAGGGCAATCCCCTTCCTCATCCACAAAGTCAAATTACCCCAGGTTTGCTTGAGTACATCGGTGCTTAGCAGGTCAAAACTCACCTCCCAGGGATACCCGTTCCCTGCAGTTTCCCCTGCCGCCCTTCCACGTTGAGAGCCCTGAAGCATTGAGGAGGAGTATGTACCCATCAACTGGATAAAGGGAACAGAGTCCAGGGGGTGCTGGGTCTTGGCACTTGGGAGTAGAGAAGGAGGGGAGGAGGTCCACTTCAGCTTCTCCAGGTGATGTGCTATTCCAGCCTCAGCTCCAGTGGGAGCCTGGCCAGCCAGCCGAAGGTCTCTAAGGGGAAATCAACCAGAAATGTCAGTCAGGCAGTGGAGCGGGGCCAGAAAAATCAATGTTGAATTCCAGATGCCAGGAGGGCAGGAGAGGGGGGGTTGAAAGGACAAAATGAGAGCATTTGTTTGCAATTCTAATATAACAAATCAACAGATCACTGGGCAAAGATGCCTAATGAAAATGCACGTGATGGATGTGGGTGGGCGGAGAGAAGAAGGGAGGGATGGAAAGTCCAGGCACAGGGCCTGCTGAGGAATCCAAAGGTGTTTGTGTTCACTGCAGTCCTGCTGCCAAGTGCAAGGGCACCCAGACCAGCTGGCCTTGGGCTGGGCTCCTAAACTTGACAATTACTCCTCATGTGGTCTTGGACAGTTACCTCACTTTCTTGCTCCTCTATTTCCTTCTCTGTAAAATGAAACCATTAGGAATACTGAACAGGTAGGGCTTGGTGAGGATAAGGTGAGGCGATCGGGGTAGTTTATGCCTACTATATGGAAATAGCTATTATTTTATTTTCTTATTTAAAATGCATACCATAGAGTCCGGTGCATGAAGATAGTTTCCTTTCCTGTCTGGGGGCAGTTTGAAGCTAAGAGAGAAGAGGTTGGAGCTCGGATGTCACCCTCTGGCCATTTTAAGGCCTTCACCAGGTTTCCTGTCTGGGATCCTCAGATGAAATCAACAAATCTTGCTCTTCTTTAATTCTGCTTTCAAATCTTCTTCTAGCTGTGCAATATGAGGTTGAGATGTGAGGTATTGTGGGGGTGCTTCTTGCTGTTCTTACCTCACCTGTACTGAGGCGTAGGAAGTGCAGGCTCTGGTCTGAGCGTGCGACGTGCACTATCTCATTTAACTGCAGACAACTGTAAGGAGTTAGTACTGTTGTTCATTTATGGCTCAGGGAGATGGGGAGTCAGTCTGGCCGATTAAGCCCAAGACCACACCTGACCCTCTTGGCTTCGGCCCGCTGGGTGCCCTGCCCCTGGCTTTCTCTTGCCCCATCTGAGCTGGTGTGCTCTTGTTAACATGGTGCAGAGCTAAGCTGGACCTATCAAGGAGACATCAGCTCAGCTTTCAGAGCCGGCAGACAATCACCTTCATCAAGAACTTGTGAGTTTTGCCCTTTAACTGTGAGGGGCTGTGTCTACCATACCAGGAGGCGAATGTCTGAGGGAGGACACAGGGAGAGGCCAGCAGAGTTCCCAAGGAGAAGAACTTCCCGACATCCTTCAGTACCACTCAGAGTGCTCCATCCCGCTGGAAGGGGTGGACAGAATCTCTGAGAGATCCCCAGAACTTCTTTTTCATGTTTCTCTCTTTCTTTCCTTCTGGACAGTGAAGTAAGGCAGTCCTTGAACTGGTCTGGCCTTGGAATCAGGCAAGATTTTCCAAACCATATATTTACCCTCTTTTTTACAACTTGGCAAAGTTTCAAAGCATTTTGGGTGTGAAAAATGCCATTATCTATTCAGAAGTGAGTGTCACAGTTTGTAGGGGTGACCATGTGCTACGGACTGAATGTTTGTGTCCCCTCAAAATTCATAAGCGGAAAATCTAATCCCCAGGGTGATAGTATTTGGAGGCGGGGCCTTCTAGAAGTGATGAGGTCACGAGAGTGGAGCCCTCGTGAATGGAAGTAGGGCCCTCATAAAAGACCCCCCAGAGAACTCTCTCACCCTTTCTGCCATGGGACAACATGGCAAGAAGATGGCCGTCTACGAACCGGGAAGTGGGCTCTCACCAGACAGTAAGTCTACCAGTGCTTTGATCTTGGACTTCCCAGCCTCCAGAACTGTGAGAAATAAATTTCTATTGCTTAAGCCACTCAGTCTATGCTGTTTTGTTATAGTATCCCAAATGGGCTAAGAGAATGCAATAATGGCTGATTCACCATGGAGATTAGTCACTTACCTACCATCCCCCATGGCAGTAGGCAACTAGACATGTCTGTGTGTCTGTGAGGAGTATTCTGTGTGCAAGACCCACAGGGGCACTGACAAGGGCTGAATGAGTGGATTCAAGGCAAACACCCCAACTCAGCTGCCGTGAGGAGAGAGCTTGAAGACTAGAGAGAGAAATCAAGATGGTTTGGGATGTGAGTTACCCCAAACAAAACTCTTCTCATCTGCTTCAGAAGTAATGTCGAAGAAGGAGCGGGTGGCAGGTTTGGGGCATTAAACTACGAGTATAAGGGTGGATGTGGTAAGGTGGTTTGGTTGGCTAGACCAGAAAGTTGATGAGAACCAAGTTTAAGGAGATGCCCCTAATGGGCCTGATGATGCTGTTTTTCACTGTATGAGCATGGGAATGATGACTATCAGGTGCTTCTGTGTTTCTAGAAAAATGATGTAGCATGGACGTTCTACAGGTGGTGGACAGCAGAGCCCTCAAATGTGGGGAAGTAGAGAATGTGTGAGGTTCAGTGGAATCCTGCCTACCCAGTGATGGGTGCACCCCCACTCAAACCCCACAGTCCCTGCCGCCCCACACCAACATGAACTTAATGCTCATGTGCACCAGGCTGCCCGGGTCCTGGCACTTACGTCCCTTTGCTAGATCCCACCATCGTTCAGGATGCTCAAAGTGTGGCAAGTGGTTTATTTGTCAAGAAGGGAGTTAATCCCTGATAACAACACGTGAGAAAAAGGGCATTGCTAAGAGGGGGAGAAGGTGAGTGTTTGGTCTGATTGCCGAATTTGAAGGGATAGAATTTCAAAGTAAAACTTTCAGATTCTAGAAAAGAATATTAATGAAGGCTACAATATAGCAAGATAATGCTCTTAAGTTTATCTAAATGTTTTAGATCTGGTTCAGTTTGTAAATGGGGCATTTGAGGAGAAAGAACAGAGTAAGGGGTCCGCCAGAATGCACCAATGTGTTGTGTGGTCCTGTTGATGATTGTTATAGTATGTCGAATGATGCTGAAGGAGCCAGATGGATCCGTGGTCCTCCTCTGCTCATTGGTAGGATCAGTCTATTATTGTGCTTCCTGGAATGGAAGCACACATTTTTAAAAAGAAGCTATGCCAGAGACATTTTAATTTGAGAGAAGTGCCAATTTAGAAAATGAAGGAGAACCCTGGAGATGCTACGTGTTGGTCTTTGGAAATTTCCTCTGCTGAATCCTTCAGTGACAATATTTTCCCTTCCATGTAATAAAGAAAGGATACAGACATGAGGTTAATTAGGAGGGACGGATGTAAAAGAAAGCTGAGGATGGAGCAATCAAGGGGGAACATGGCCATGACCGCCAGCAGCATCGTCATCACCAACCTTGATCTCTATCGACTGAGCATACACAGGGGAACAGACCACCATGGGCCCACCAGCAGCTGGAGATTGACTCTAGAAACATCTGGGCTAAGAGAGCATAAAAGTCATGATCATGGAACCATCAGTTTCTCTTACCACTCGGAGGAAAGAAAGAAGGCACAGAGTGTCAGCAGTGAGTTCTGGGAAGAAAATTGCCCATTGACCTTAACTTTGGGTAGCACGACTCCTCTTGCTGAAGGCTTGGGACTTCAGGCCGTGATTGTGAGCAGCCCAGGAGACAGGAGGGCTCCCCCCAAAGAGAACGGGGTGTAAAAAAGATGGCGCCCCTGATTGAATTTGCCTTTTCTCTAGGAAAATGGCCACAAAGAAAGGAGAGTCTCTGAGCTTCGGTGAGGGACTATCTTCCCTTTGGTTGGGCCAAACTTCCTGCTCCTCCACAGAAAGTGAGGTGCTGGGCCTCGGAAGACACCAGTTGTATGGAATGCAGTGGAGAGGCCTGTTGTCCTCAGGCCTTGGTTGTTGGTATCCTTGGTGGTGGAGCCCGGGGTGGTGGTCAGACGCACAGCCGGGACAGCACGGGCCCAGCCAGTCAGCACTGACACTGTTTGTAAACAACTGATAGGACCCTCCTGGCGCCACTCTGTTGAATGTCAGCCAGCCTGGGGCACATACAGGGGTTTGACCTCTCAGGGCCCTGCCAGTGCCGACAACCTGTAACCTTAAGTCTGTCAGATCAGGGCGAGATAAGTCAAAGGGGATCCAAGAAGGAGCCCTTCAGAAGAATCGGGAGGCAGAGGCATTGCTTCTGGGGCAACCTGGTTCCCTGTTTAACGCCTGTCTTTCATGCTGAATTGTAAGCGCAGGAAGGCTTGGCACTGTTTTTGTCTTAGTCCCTACTCCACACACGCCTGGTGCTCAGCCCAGGGCCTGGGGCATAGGACGCGTTTAATAAGTGCTCACCAAATGCATGAAATGGGTTTGTGGAGGGAGACTTCTTTGAGTGACAACATTTGGGAGGGCAAAAGTCAGCATCTAGAAAAAAGAAAAAGAACAGGAAGAATCCCATGGAGAAGCAGCAGATTGGAACCCAGAAAGAAAATGTAGGTGGTGGGGAAAGTTGCCCATTGGAGGAAAGTAATAATTTTGAGGCATTCCCAAGAGAGGGGGTGGAGGGGACATCTGTTCAAACTTCTGAAAACAGGTTGGGTGCTGGGGGAATGCTTCATTTCCATCCTTACAGGTTTTTCTCACTTCGTTTGCTATTTCCCTGTTTCCTCACATGCAATCTTACACACAACGTGTAGACTCACTCCAGCTGTTGTCACTTGGGACCTCTGTGGCCCCGGACCCTGAAAGCCAGGCTGGTGACACCAAACATGTTCCTCTAATCTCCAGCTCTTTGCTCCTGACTGTTAACTTTTTCCCTACCCCTTCAGACCTGGATTTGTCATGGCTTTTGCCGCTGGACCTCCCAGGCCAGCCCCGAAGGCCAGGTGTGACCACTGAGAGCCTGGGGCCTCTCCTCAGAAAGGATAAGCAGATGGGCCCAGCCTCAGGAGATCTGGGGCCTCCTCTCACCTCTGACTCTGACAGAGTGATGACTGGAGCCCAGGAATGTCACTCTTGCACATCATTTCCCACGAGAGCATCAGTGACATGCTACTTGGGGAAGCAATTGGCACTCCTTACCCTGAAGCCTCCCCAGGGAAACCTCTGGCCTCACTGAGCCAGGTCTGCCTCTGCGGTCACACTTCTCTGACATCCAGCCTTTGCCAGGAGTAGGCAAGTCATTCTCTGAGAAGCCCATGTTTCCCTGACTGGCAGCCAAGCAGTGGGGTTATTATTTGACTGAATGGATTTTTTAAATGTGGTAGAGTCAGGATTTATATATATAAATATATAAATATATTTATATTTCATATTATATATATATAAAATATGAAATGTAAAAGGCATGAAATAAACTCCAAAAGCAGAGTTGGAAGTTAATTCCATCCATTACTACCTACGAAAGGTGGAGCTTAGTGGAATGAGCATTGGGACATGCTACCTTTCTATGGCCTTGGGGTCTAAGGGTAGCATCCTGTGCTTCTGAGCACATGTTCCTTGCCCAGGGATGTCAGTGGGAGGAAAGAGAATTCTCTTGTTATTCCCAACTCAATTCAGTGAATACTCATGGGGGATGCACTCTTATCCAGGCCCTGTGCTGGGTACTGTGAACCCGGAAGGAATTAACCATGGCCTGAGGAACTCCAGCCCCACCTAAGGCTCAGTCTTTCAAAATACTGTAAAGAGGAGCATCTTGTCCAGTATCTTATAGCAAGTTCAGTGACAAAGCCAAGTTTAGAAATCACTTAGAATTTGCATTTTGTGGCCATGCAGGTGAGAGGTGGTCTCATGGGGCAGAAGCCAGCTGGGGGGGATCATCTGGGACTGAGTCAGGAGACTGGGTTCCAGCTCTATTTCTGATGAGAACTCCCCAGGTGGACTTAGGCTTCAATGCTGTGGTTGTAAGTTACCATGGAAGGAACCCAGGGTCCACTGTTTCTATGTTATGATTAAAGAAGCTGAGTCGTCAGTACTCCAAGCCTTAGCTTTTCCCATATAGGAAATTGAAATAAGAGTGTGATGCTTGGGGGCTAGCCAGTGGTACAGTGGTTAAGTTCATGCTCTCCACTTCAGCAGCCTGGGGTTTGCAGGTTCAGATCCCAGGCATGGACCTAGCACCATTTGTCAAGTCACACTGTGGTGGCATCCCACATAAAATAGAGGAAAATTGGCACAGATGTTAGCTCAGTGAGAATCTTCCTCACACACACACAAAAAAAGAATGAGATGCTTACCTTCCTTACCTTACATGGATTTTAGGAAATAAAATGTGAGAATAGCTGTCAGAATGTTTTGAAATACCAAGTACATAGCCATCTTGATTCTGCTTCTTGAAGCAAGTGTCGTCCTGCTTATCAACCTTCTTTGCTCTTCATTCCCTTCTCTACCAGGTGCCCAAGTGAACCCTGTAGAGCCCAGCAGGGTGGCTGCAAAGAGAGTCAGATACAATTTTTAAAAACATCCTACTTACGGGCAGAGACCCCATAGTAGCAGCTAGGCCTGACCCTATGTAGTTGGCTCTTTCCACAAGCAAGCGCCTGATAATCATCCTTCACAGTGAAATATTTGATTTATTCCATGGAGGTTCATTGGAGGGCCTTTAAAAAAGGAAACTGTGTAAAAACATTTGCTAGCAGCTTTAGGGAGAGGGAGGAAGGAGCAGAAAGAATTACGAGCACACAGCCTTGGAATTGTTATCATATTAAACCTGTGTTCCATGAGTGGACGGATATTCTGATGCAGTTGGGTATCTTGCCTCTGGACAGTGAAATTGCTATCCTCTGCCACAGAATAAATTACCTGTCAGGCTCTTTTAAGCAGTTTCAGGATGGTTAGTTTGAAGACAGCAGCACACGCTGGAGAAGGCAGGTGGGGCTTGGGGTGGGGAGAGCGTACTTTCGAAAGTTGCTGGTTGCGTGTCATAGTGTTATTTGCTGTGTCGTGTTGATCTGGTGCGATTTGACAGCTGCATGTGAGAGGCGGCAACCTGAAAGAATTGCGAACTGCCTTCCAGGTGTTTGTCTGTGCAGCATATGTCTGTGGAAGGCAGTGCGGAAGGTAAACCAAGGCTGCCTTTTTAAACATAGGGATCCTGGCATTTTCCTGCAGGTTGAAGCTCAGAACTATTGTGGTTGCCTCATTGTGAGGAAATGGGAGCATGTACCTGCCTCCCATAGAGATAAAAGTGTGTTCTGTGGCAGCAGTGCACAAATTCATACAGACCCATGCATGTACGAGCACACACACGCACGCACGTACAGAGTAAGGTTTTCCAATTAGCTAGCCAGTGTGTATTATCCTGATCCCCTAAAGCTTCAGAAAGCACCACCCCACTCGTTTGGCATTAGGACATTTTCTGGGGTCAGGAACCAGATGCTTCTCACCCTGGTAACCCCCCAGTCAGCAGGGCCTGGAAGGCCAGAGGTAAAAAGACAATTGTGTAAATGCATTGACTGGTGGCCTTAGGGAGGGGGAGAGAGCAGAAAGAGTTACGACCGCAAACTTTGTTTGGCTGTTGCAGGCACCTCTGAGTTCAGAGCTTGCCCCTTTAACCAGTGGTTTGCAAATGTTTTGGTTCCAGAAGCTGTTTGAGCGGCAGAAACTGCCCCTCCTTCTCCTACAAACATCCCTAGCAAATGTGCCACCTAAGGTGAAAGAGAAAGGTAGTCATGTGCTGACATATGCATATGCCTGTATATGTGTGTGTATGTATATATGTGTGTAGAGATATATATGTGTATGTGTGTATGTGTGTATTATATGGATAACCAAATACATTACTTATTTATGTGTTTTAAAGCACGGATGGTCACACGTTCTTAGAGACCTCCCTTCAGACAGCCTGGAGGATCTTCTGAGGCTCCCAGAGAAGATTTCTTTCTTAAGGGCTGACCTCGACGATTGCCGAGCCCGAGCGAGGTAGGCCTGCTGCATCTGTGGGCTACGTGTCTGAAGCTCTGGCACCTGCCAGCTGAGATGCGAGCATCAGCGCAGCTGGATCTGGCAGAGACTATTTTCTGCTTCTCAATTCCCTCTGGGCCGGAGATAAAATGAGAAGTACAGTTCGTGAATGATACCAGGGCTGCTGAATGAACCAGGGATGGTTAACGTTCTTGCCGATGGTGAAGCGTGTTATACATGGTAATAATTACAGGTTAAAGCTTGCTGCCTTGGATAAAGAGTTTAAAATGGACATGATGGTTCATCTCAATGCTAGTTGAAGATTTAATACATCTATGTGTTTCATAGAGTCATGGCACGTTAAACCTTAGACACCATCCTGTAAAAGTCTTTGCATGACTTACTGTCCAGCACTGGACAGTTGATTTGGAACAAAGCTTTTTGTTTTGATATGCTGACAATCAGTCCTAAGGAAGATTGAAGAAAAAAACCCGTTAGATCAAGAATAGAATGGTCAATATTAAGCATATTTAAACTATACAGGATTGTGGTTTTTAAAAAAATATATTGAATTGTTAGTAGGTGCCAGGCATTGGGCTCAGCCAGGCCAATTGCCAGCAAGTGGTAAATATGGGCTACTACCACGGCCTGATGGCTTTACCATCACACTGTAAGGCACTTTTAAAAGTGTGTTAGACTAATATTGAGATGATCTGGCTAGAATTATCATCCTATGCTAGTACGCATTGTGTGGCTGAGAAGTGAGCAGTGCCATGTTTAGTTGGGTAATATGAGCAATAGCTGTATTACAAATAATAACATTACGTATCTAACACACCCCTACTTTTGCTGTGTCATTTTAGACCTTAGATGAGGGGGGCTGGGAAATAATAATAAAACAAGTGAATGTTTATTGAGCATCTTCTAGATGCCAGGCACGGTGTCCAGTGCTTTATCCATGGATTAGGTCATAAGAGCAAGCCTCTAAAAGAGTCACTTAATATTATCTGCCTTTCATAGATGAGGAAATCGAAGCTCCAAGTGGTCACATTTTAACCAGAGTCTGTGGTCTTAACCACCCTTTAGCCTCAAGTTTCTAGCACCTGCTTGTAGCATAGTGCGTGCAAACCCACACACGTGTTTTCACATCTGTAAGTTGTGCTGAGACTTTCCTGCAGCGAGTGTACCAAAGATGAGCTTCTCAAAGCCATGGCCTCCCGCACGAAGGGCCCCCAGGTCGGGACCCACTCCTTTTCAGGAGATGAGCGTCACCTTCCCACAGCTGCGACTACACACTGAATGTGGCTCCTGCCACCAACCTTTGGCTTGCCTCCCAGCCTCACCTCCACCAAACCCTGGGCTTTATCTTGGCTCTTTCTAACACCACTTTTCACGCCTCCACCTTCTTCAATCCCCTTTCTCAGTGGGATGGCCGTTTCCACCTGATGTGAGAGTCAGTGACCTCGGCTCGTTGGGCTGTCCTCCAATCACACAGGGCCCCTGCCTCCTGACACCGCAGAGGGCGATGGGGGCAGCTCTGTTAGTGTGTGTGCCCATGTCATTGCGGTCACCACCTCTGGATTTTTCTGTATTTTCAGCTTGTGTGCACTTAGTGGTGTGGGGTCAACCTGAGGAGGGGAAGTGAGGGAGAGCTCTGTTTACTGTGCATTTGCTAAGGTGAGCTTGGGAGGAACTTGAAGAGCCTGGCTAGGGCAGAGCGGGCTAAGGATCGCTCAGTGCGCAGGTCCAGATCTGGCAGATGTTTTTGCCTCAGAGGCAGCTCTTCTTGCGTTGGTGGTCCTGGGTTGCACACGGTCACATGCATGTCCCCCCCAACTCTTACACGTACACCCTACACCACCAATTATTGTGGTTTCGTTTGTGAGAATGTGTGCGTCTCTGCGTACACACGTGCACACACTGTGGTTACATCTCTCCCTGCTGGATTTCTGCCCCTCAGGAGTTCATTTCATTGGGTCCCTTAATGACTTCAGCTCAGGACCATGAAGGGCAGAGGCAGTGAGCTGCTTTCTGGCAGCTGGCAAAGATCTGGACTTCCAGGATCTGACTTTTATGCTCCATGTCCTGACTGTGGTGCTTCTGGAGAGTCTCTTTTGAGAATGAAACAGGCGTCCTATACTAGTTGGCAGATCACTTGGATTGGATTCTTTTCTCCACAGGGCCAAGTAGCAGCTTTTTCATCTGAGGACTCAGGGAACCGAGGAAGGGGACGCTGGATGGAAACTCCCCAAGCATGCTCTTCCACATTTATGCTGTTGGGTTCAAAGTCGAGAACAAGTCATGCTTGTGTGAAATAGAGCCTCCATGGGGCGCTGCAGCCAGGAAGCCCAGTAAAACCCAAACCAGATAGGTCCACACAGCTCCTGTTGTGGTGGCATCCAAGTGGCCAACAGTCCAAGTGTCCTCAAGCCCTGAAATGCCGTCTCTGACTGTGGAGGATGGCGGCCGTTCAGCCACTGCGTAGAACCATATCCCAGCTTGAGGGAGGGAGTGGGGACTTTGATAGGTCATGCCCAGCTCGTGGCAGACCTTCAGCCTCTCCCTTCCCCTTCTCCTGTTCAATGACTTTTTCACTAATATCTGTCCTATGCTGATTTTAGGTCTCCCAGTGTCTTTTGGGTGGTCAACCATCAACTGAGATTCAGGGCCCCAGTTCTCCATGTAGCATCTTGGAGGGGGGATTTGAATGGGAACTTTTCTCTGGGACTCTCCAAGGGTTGGAAATTGGGGAGAAGATCACCTTGCTTTGCGATCTCCCACCCCTCTGGCTCCTTCTGCTTCCAACAGCAACAGCACACTTGCAGCTGGGGTGCAAGTGGAGAGCTGGAATTCTTGAAGCCACTGGCTCTGTCCCTATCGCTCATAATCTGTGGGGCAAGCCTTCCCCTGTGCCCCACTCCCCCGGCTCCAGGATAGCTGGGCAAAGTAATTATCGTGGACAGCTGCACGGTGTTCATTGCCATGGCCTTACCTCATCAGCCTCCCCATTTTTCACTCTAGCTGCTTAAAATATAAACCAGACCCCTTGTCCCCCTAGACGGACTCCTTTCAGAGTGGGACGGAGTGCGGTGTGTCATATGTCATCTGATTTGCAGCATGTTTGGGTGATTGCCAGATGGGCACAGGAGGAGGGAGAGGGCAGGTCCGAGCGTGCAGAGGGAAGGGAGTCTGGTTTTCTGGGGACAGAGTCTCTAGGCTGACACCAGACCCAGCGGGTGACTTTGACAAGTTGTTTGCCTCTGAGGCCCCATCTGTGCATTGGAGGGAAATTCTTAAGTCACCAATCATTTTCTGGGAACTTGAGGAGTCTGGAGTCTGTGCGGGAAGTCCCTAAGCCATAAACCCTTCACTTCAGTGTAACTCTGGAGAACCTTAGCGCAAGTGGCTCTCCCTTCCAGCTCACTGACAAATGGCTGGACGTGCCAGTGCCTGTTTCCTGCTGGGCACTGACCCTGGCCTCTGCCTCACAGGGCTTGTCTTTGGACTTCAGCTTAGAGCCTTCGAGAGAAGAGAGAGGAGAGAGAAGAGAGCATGTCAAGGTGTCGAAAGGGGGAAGCTCGATGGATGTGCCCACAGGTAGCCACATTGGCATGCTGGCCGACCACTGTCACACGTCCCCTAGGTGCTCAGGGGCTCACCAGTGCGAAGATAAGCATCCCTGACCCAGGTGGTCCAGGCATCCACCCAGAGACAACTCCCACACTCTGTCAGGCTGCGCCTACGACTCTAAGTCTTCCTTCCACTTTCCACTCTATTCAACACGCCTCATCTTCCTTTCTCTCCCCAAAACACCTCACCCTCTGAGCTCTGGCCCTTCTTCCCTTCCTAGGAGACTGGGGTAATTGGAGGGTGTCAGTGGTCCTCCTGCCCGAGGGAGGAGCCAGGCCCTGGTGGGGCCATCCCAGAGTCCCACTGACAGCTCCATCGACAGCACTGATTAAAACAGGCTGCAGTTTGAGCAACTGTAATGAGGAGCAGTTGTCATGGAAACCAGCTCTTGATGTTGTCCAGATTTCAGAATCTCTCCCTCTCCCCTCCTTGGTTGTGTTCCTTCCTTCCTTCCTTGCTTTTCCCCTGAGGCTATTGCTACATGTTTGGCAGGAGTTTGTGGGCCCACAACCCAGAGTAAGGACCGCGGATCTTTGCCATCCTCTGGCACGTGGTTGCCCGTCTAAATGCAGACATGGTCCTGCGTGGCCAGGAAGCTTGAGGCAAGGCATATGTAGTTCCTGCTCAAATCCCAAGGACACAGGCTAGTGTGTCTGGATGCCAGAAGTGGAGACTGAGGCCCTGAGAAGTGCCCTTTGTGCATGGAGAGGTGCTGGGGAGCGATGGGGTGGGCTATCAAGGGGAACCTCGGCTCTGCCTGCTCCCCAGGAGTGGCCCCAGAGCAGAGCTGGGAGGAGGAGGTGGACTAGAGATCCTCCTGTGGGGTGAAAAGTCAGAGTGAGGACTTTGCTTGTCACCACGCGCTGGGCCAGAAACGCAGGCATGGCTCAAGTGTTCCATGTGCACAGAAGACTCATCCTCAAACTCCCCTGCACCTGCAGTAGTCTGGGTCATGCTCCTGTACCTGCAGGTGGTCCGAGCCAAGCACAGCATGCCTTTCTGACTCAGCATAGCATCATTCGTGGGCTGTGTGCCTCCGTGTCCCCAAACACAGCAAAATGGGGATCATGACTCTTGATCTGACCCCATCCATCCCAAGGATTTTATCAGGCTAAAAAGAGAGAGACTATAGGTGGCAAGCCCTTTGGGAAGGAGCAAGTCTCACGCAAGGGAAAAAAGTCACTGTTGTCTGGAATCCACTGCGAGACAGAGTGAGTAGTCTCTTAAGAAGAGCCCCAAACTGACCTGTGTCTTAGAGAACCTGAACTTCTAAGTTTGAGTTTTGCTGAATTTCTGGGAGAGACACTGCATGGTACCTACAGCTTGTTCACTCACCCCCCCTCCCTCCTGGCCTCCCACCACGGGCATCTGGCACAGGCATGGCAGAGATGCCAGCCAAACTGGCTAATGTGGGCTGGGCTGAGGGACAAGAAATGTGGGTACCCTAAGTGGCCAGAAAACCAGGGAACTGAGGGTTTGGTGCAAGCTGTGGCCAAAGGGATCATTGAAATTCAGTGCTAGGGGTACCACATCTGATGCCGACGAGGGAACTGGGGATGGGGAGTGGGAGATGAAAGCAAAATGTCAGGAGCTAAGGATAAGAACAGAAGGGGAGAGTAGACCAAAGTTGGCCAGTGTCCCTGGAGTCAGGTAAGGCTGTGTGGTGGTGGGTGGGGCAGCCTTGGTTAAAATCGAAGGTTGGGGCAGTTACATAACAATTGCACTAGAAGTTACTGAACAAGACTTTGTTGGTTGGTTGATACTGGTCATCAATCCCTAGGGATCTGGACCCTTCATGTTTCCTTGTGTGCGTCCTTAACCTGGGTTTTAACCTGTTGAGCATTTTGTTTCTAATTTTCCTCCTCTGCCTACTCAACTGAGTATGAGGGTATGGAGGGAACTTCCCCATATGGTAGTTCTTTCGAGAATTCAGGGAGATGCTAGATGAGATGTTAGGAAGGCAGGGGGTGGCCCAAGTCCTTTTGTCTCATTTCTCAGGAGGTCTGGGCTATCCCAGGTGGGCTCTTTTGTCTCCTTCCAAGCAGTGAAACATGCCTAGCTCTAAGTTGAGAAAATGGTGAAAGATAAGGTGGTGTCCAGCTGATTCTCTGTTCTGAGAGAGGAAGCTTCAGACACAAGCCAGCGGCTCTCTTCGTTCAATGGTGTTTATGTTGCCTCTGAAGGGAAATGAATGCCGTGCATAAAACTCAGAAAAACATCCTATTGAGAACAGTTCCGCCCATGGTCACGTTCCTCTTCCAGGCAGGTTTATTTGTTGTCCTTTACCCGCAGCCGCCCATGTTCAGCCAGCAAGGTGGGCAGCAAGGCCTTTGCTGGTGTGTAGGATGGAAGGTGTTTAAGATGTGCCTCATCCACTTCAGGGACCCCAAACTTGCGTTTCTAGCATCACTTTGGTTGCTGTGATAAAAAGGGGACATCAAACCAGTTGTTGTAGTAACAGGTAACATCACAGAGTCGTCAAAAGTGATGAACGATTTTCACAGTCAAAACGTTGATTTTTTTTCAAAATTTTTACTCTAGTGAGGGAACATCCATAGTATTTTGGAAACTAAATATAGCTCCTAAGTTTGCCAGCCCAGTCAAGTGCTTTCATCTTGCCATTTTTGTCCCCGTTGCCCATTTGGTACCAGTATCAACCAGAACTCAAGAGAAGGACTCCATATATAAGATCAAGTGGTAGAATGTTCAGCATTTACAGTGGTGTGATGACAAGACATAGAAGAGATGTGGTAACTGCAAGAGTGATTATAGTTCTTTACAGAGATACTATAGGAAAAACACTGAAAGGGACTCAAAAGACCCAACTTGGGTTTCAGCAATGCCAGGTCTAGCTGTGTGACTTTGGACAAATGGCTTAATCTTTTGCAGCCCCATCTGAAAGGGGAGTGAAATGAGCCTTCTTCTCCGGGATGTTGTGAGCATTGAACGAGAGCATCTATGTGAAAACCCTATCCACAGGCTAATCACTATTAACAGTACTCTCCTCTCATGAGCAGTTCTTCAGTCTCCCCTTCTCATCCCTTTCCTCAGTTTTTCCATCTGTTAAATAGAGACATCCATTCAGTCCTCCCCCATCCACCAACATGCACTCTCCCGTTTCTCCCCCACGTTAGTGAAGAAAGAATAATAGATGTGAAAAGCTTTGAGCTCCTTGAAACCAAGGAGTGGGATAAATACCCTATATTGATTATGATGATTATATCTGGGACTAGAAAACTGTGATTGCCTGGTTGCCAATAGCAACCAGATGGAAATGCAGGAGTAGGTAGCTGCACTGTGTTGTGTGGAGAGGTTCCTTGGGAACAGAATTATATTTCTTTTCTTTTATTTTAAATCCCCATTTCTGCTCCCCTGGTCTGGCTTTCCTGCTCTTGGGTGACGTGGTCAGTTGTAAATGGGATTTGAAGGGAGTTGCAAGGAGGACTGACTAAGGGCGCCTCAGGGAGTGCCATGTGTGACTGATGAGTCTTCCTTCGGAGTCATGTCTCCCCCTTCACATGCAGAGATGGGAAATCCAGCTGGTTGGCAGGTAGGGGGGCGGACAGAAACTGGACCAGGGAAGAGAAGAGAAGCACAGAACCCCCGAGGGAGAGTAGGGGGCCATCTGGGAGTAAGTGGGGTAGAGCCACCACAGAGGCCATGTAGGGGATGTGGGGAGGCTCTGGGCCTGGTTAAAGCCACTTCCTCCCCCCAGGTCCGAGGCAGGTGTTGATTAAGAGAGGAGAGGCCCCATCATCGTCTCAGATGGTGAGCAAAACCTTAGTCATGTCACTGAATTCTAGATCCCTCTGCCTTTATGCCAGAGGTCCCAGGCACTGGGCTACAGGGTGTGCGGAACACACATTACCTCATGGACCCTCCTTTAACTGCATTCCTTGTTTACAGAATAATGGCCAGGGAGGGGCAACATGAAGGTCGGAACTCATGGCTGCTGCATCTGAAACCTGTGCTGTCTATGCAGTGGTGCTAATCATTTTCCCAGCAGGTCAGAGGGCTGCTGAGCAGCTCATCGCTAATCTTGAGCAGGAGGGATCCTGAAAGACAGGCGTTTGGGAGTATTAGGGAGCCCCTGGGCTTGCCTGCTGGTCAGAGTCCTTGGCTTGAAGCCCTTTATGATGGCCCTAGGTTTTAAGAAAGCAAGCATTTGGCCTCTGGGTCAGGACATCTTGTCATAGTTCAGAGTTTCTTTAAATGGACTCCTTGCTTGCTCCAATCCCTATGTACTTTGCTGCCATATTAATTTTCCTAATCTCATGGCCACCCAACCACCTCTGTTCAGAAGACTCAACACCTCTCACCACCTACACAAGTTTAAACTCTTTGCCTGACACTCTGGCCCTCAGTGATCTAGATAAAGCTTACCTCTGGGCTCTCAGCACTGATTGTTATTCCTCTAGCAGCATGCATGAATCAGCAGCTAAACTTCATGTTCTTATAGATGCCATCATGCCTGAGGCCCTTGCTGGCTATTCCTTCTGGCTGGAATTTCTTCTCTCCTCTCTCTCTCTCTATGCTGCAACACAACATGCCCAAATCTCACTCATCTTGTCAGGCTTGCCTCAACTGCCTCCACAGTCATTGGGCCTTTCTTGATTTCTTTAGTTGGGCACAAATCCCCCCTCCTCTTGCCTTGCATAGCATTCTGTCTGTCTTTCTTATGCCACTAACCATTTCCATCTTGCACGTGCATTCATCTACTCATTCATTCAACCTTACCGAGCGTCTCCTGTGTGTCCCATGCAGTGCTGGGTGCTGGGGATGAAAGAAGAATAATAGGTCCTAACCCTCAAGGTACTAATTGTATGGAGACTTGGTATCAGTATGTGTCTGATATCCTGTGCCTGAATGTCCTCTGACACGGTGCCAGAGTAGGCATTCAACACAATATGTTAGTTTAGAATTAATGAAAGTGCTTGATGCTCCCTGATGCTAAAAGGAGAGGCAGTAGGAAGACACAGTGGTAAGTTGGGTTGCGCTGCATTAAAAGTCAGGAGGTTGGTCCTTTATTACCTTATGTGCCGGAAAATCCTCTGTCTTGTCTAGAGAGGCAGATTGGAACACAATCCATCTCCTAGTCTCTTCTCGGGAGGGAATGCTGGCTAGCTGGGGAAACCTCTCCTCTACTTGCGCAGCTTGCTTCTGGGGGCTGGGTGTTCACAGATGGTAGGGATGTCTTGAAGACACCTTGTAGGATGATTTGCTGAGGAATTCCCCATGGATGGTGGCAGCCTGGTCTAACAAGCCAGTATGACCCACCGAAGACTGACCACCAAGACCTTCCAGATGTTGTGCTGAGTCCATGGTGTCATGCTGAAGCTCTGGGTGTGGAGCAATCAGAGAAACACAGTCTTTTAGCAACATGCTGGAACAGGGGTCAGCAAACTCCAATCCACGGGCCAGATGCGGCCCATCGTTTGTTTTTGCACAGCCCACAAGTGAAGAATGATTCTGACATTTTTAAATGGCTGGAAAAAAAATATTAAAAGAAGAAGATTTCATGGTATGTGAAAATGATGTGAAATTCACATTTCAGTGTTCATAAATAAAGTTTTGCTGGAACACAGCCATGCTCATTTGCTTACATCTTGTCTGTGTGGCTTACACGCTACAACAGTGCTGGTGAGCACAGTCGTGCATCGCTGGACGATGGGGATATGTTCTGAGAAATGCATCGTTAGGCAATTTTGTTGTTATGCGAGCATCACAGAGTGCACTTACACAAACCTCGATGGTACGGTCTACTACACACCTAGGCTACACGGTACTAGGGTTGTGGGACCACCGTCGTATATGCGGGCCGTTGTTATGTTCCATCATTGTGCAGCGCGTGACTCTAGTTGGGACAGAGACCACATAGCCCACAAAGCCTAAATATTTACTCTCTGACCCTTTACAGGATAAACTTGGGATCCTTGTGCTAGAGGACAAAGTTCTTCCTGTACCCATGCTTTTTGTTCAAGAATAAAGGACTTCCCAGCTCTCCTGGTGCACAGGGCCAGTCAGCGGCTGGCCTGGAGATCAAAGGCTAGGGTCAAGAGGCCTACAGATGGACAAAGCGTTAACTTGGGGTTTGTTACCCTGAGTTCTGTGTGGTTTGGGGTGAGACCTTTTTGTCTCTGGGTCTTTGTTCCTCATAAGCTTGGGCTGCAGGGTCTCTAAGGCCCTGTCGTCCTCACAGGTCAGTGCGGTTCTGTGGTCTCCCCGTCCTGTTCCACAGAGTGGTCTGTGTTACATGAGGATAGCTCTGGGCCTCCCAGACTTGTCCTCTGAGGCTTTGGCCTGGGGAGCAGTGAGGGCCCTAGGTCAGCCAGCAGGAGGACACAGGGGCTCCTTTGCTCCCCATCTCCCCGGGGTTCCAGCCCTTGCACCCCCAACCCTCACCAGAAATGCCATCTTTCTCCTCAAATTGATTCCTGTTTGGCCTCACTTCAGCCTTTTTTTTGAAGCGCCCGAGATCTAGGCGCACTGTAATTATGTAATTCTTCCTTGTTATCTTTTCTAATTGTTCTCAGAGCTGTTTCCTAAACTGACTGGAAACAATTGCAGACAGGGAATGGAGTGGGAGGGAGGCGAGGGCCTGGCCGCTGGCCAGAGCCGGGCTGTCTGCTGGAAGCCGCGTCTGAGTGGGGTGGGCACAGGGGTGGGCATGGAGGGAGCCGCCTCTCGTGGTTACTTGCGTCTGGGAGGTTGGGGTGAAAGAAGGAAGCACTCACTGAGGTGCTGGGAGCTTTGGTTTGATCATTCACAAATAACGCTTCTCCGTCTTTCTCCCAGGCCCCACAGACCTGCCTGTTTTCCCTTTCTCGGCTGCCTCCATGACGTTGGTAGAGCTCCCCGGGGATTCTGCCGCTGGCCAACAGGGAGCAAGGCCCTTCCCTCCTGGCAGTGAATTGTTTGTGCTTTCTTGACAGAAAAAAAATTGCAACTCTTGAGCCAGCCATCACCCCTAGAAAGCCTGGGGGGCCCGCGGAGGGAGAGCGTGGGGCTTCCTGCTCATTTGGGCCTGAGAGAGCGAGATAGGGCTCCTGGTAATCTATCCTCGGGAGAACAGCAAGGGGCTGCCTTCCTTGGGCCAGAACCCAGAAAGGGACCCAAATAAATGTTCCCTGGCACATCCCTGCTGTGAGGAATGTGTCCCCTGGCTGCACAGTTCTCCACCTCCCGTGGAACCAGGCAGAGGACAGCACATCAGCACCCTTGGAGCAGGGGCACTCGGGGCCACCTCCATCACTTCGGGGCCTCCTTGAGGAGCACCTCGGTTTCTCCATCTATGACGACAACGTCCTCCCCTCCCCCATTCCTTTCTCGCATACTCTTCACAAACAATATGAGGCGACTTCTAATAAAAGCACAGAGTTTCCTAGAAAGGGAAGACAAGATGGGCTGGGACAGGGACCCCCACCTGGTCTGTTGCTTGATGAGATTCTCTCCCCGTCACGCTGTGAACATCATCTCTTTTAACATTCACAAAACCCCTCTGAGGTGGGGGTAGCTATCATTCCCATTTTCCTTTTGAGGAAACATTTGAGGAAGGATTAAATTCGATTCCACAATCGTGTATGAAGCACCGAGTGTGTGACAGGTACTAGAGCAGGCCTCGGGGACAGAAGTCAGACCCCGTCTTCAAGGACCTTGACTGTCCAAGTCCCCACCGTGCTCAAAGCCAAGTGTGTCTGATTGCATGTTCTTTCCACCAGACCCGAAGCTGCCCATTGAGGCCGAGACTGGTCTGGCTGGAAGCCGCATCCCCTGCTTGGACGATTCAGCCCAGGGGCACTTCGGGTGGGGGCAGGGGCTGGGGCTGTGTGTGCTGCACTGTTTCTCTCTCTCTCTCCTCCTTATTTCCCAGCCTCTGGGGCCAGAGAGGGGATGTAAGGGAGTGTGAGGGGTGCCTGTGGAGTGCTGGGGACCCAAAGGTTCCTCTCTCCCCTTTGGTCCTCAAGCTCCTCTGCCTTTTTTTTTTTTTTTTTTTTTTTGGTGAGGAAGATTAGCCCTGAGCTAACGTTTGTTGCCAATCTTCCTCTTTTTGCTTGAGGAAGATTGTTGCTGAGCTAACATCTGTGCCAATCTGCCTGTTTTGTATGTGGGACACTGCCACAGCATGGCTTGATGAGCTGTGTGTAGGTCCATGCCCAGGATACAAAACCTTGAACCCCGAGCCACTGAAGTGGAGCTTGTGAACTTTGTGAACCTAACCACTATGCCACCCGGCCGGCCCCTCCACTGCTATTTTCAAGGCCCTGAGTCCTCTCAGCCACACTCTCTTCCTGGTGCCTCAGTAGGCCACCTGGAGCATGTCCATTTGGTTTCCCATTTCTCTCAGGGCTTCAGGTCTGGGGTGAGTGGTAGGAAGCGGTCCTGAGGTATTTTGTGTTCTGGAAGCTCTTTCCTCTGATCTGGCAGAACACACAGCATGGCAGCATCTCACAGGGTTGCCCTGCCGTTTCCGAGTTTGCTGAACTCTCCCACCACGTTTAAAGCTTGAGATCGCCTGCACTGGGACATCCAGGGCTCACTGACCGGTTCTGGGGCACACTCCACTCCTCCGCCCCATTCCTTATTCAGTCAGCTGAGGCCAACCCAAGACAGTGAACGTGAGTGGATCCAGCCCTGGCCTGGGCGGCCATGGAGAGGCCACTGCCCTCGGCCAGCATTTGTTTTTCATTATCACCCTCTCCCACTAGGAGAAAAAAATAAACTAAACAAATTCTTCCGAATGAGCAGGTCTGCTAAGGTATGAGAATTTGTCAGGTAACATGGCGCTTTGGAGGCCACAAACCGTTATAATAGCTAAGGGTTCTTTTTTGCCTCCAATTTTCGCCCTCTTGGGGGCGCTATTGCCCCCATTGAGAATCTGTAGAACACGAATTTCCAAACTGTAATTTCTCCATAGTCTCCTTTAACATATAGAAATGAGGGGTTTTAATGGAGTGAAGAATATGGTTTCAAGGACTGAGGCAGACATACAAATTTGGTACTAAATCTGCTACTGGAGCCAATGGCTTCTCATCTCTGGGCCTCAATTTTCCATTTACAAAACTCAAACATCTGCTTCAGCCGACCAGGAGGCCACACCTAGGGTTGGGCGAGCATGACCCTGACCACACATGTGCACCTCACAGTGGGGTTGGGGGTCAGGGCAAGATGACAACACTGTCCTGTTCTTTCCTCGGCTTCTGCCCCACAGCCCAGCCAGAGGAGGGGGCCCTGCTGGGGGAGCCCCACACTCACCCCTTGGGAGCTGTCCTGGTATGTCTCTGTGGGGTATCGAAGGGCTGGTGACTGGCTGTTTGGGTCTTCAGGATGACTGGGGGACACTGTGTGGCCACTCTGCACGTCTTCTCCTCCTTGGCCTCCCTTCTTTACGTGTCTGCATTTATACACAGATTTCCCTCTAGGGGAGGCCTTCTTGCCCCTTCTCCAGGGAACCCAAAGCCTTCCTCCTAAACGGGACCCCTCAGAGCCTCCTGCTTGCACTTTATGGAGGGTTTTCTCAGTGTCAGGACCAAGGAGTTTGGGGCCACCGAGCAGAGAGAGCCTGGGCAGGAAGCTGAAGGGCTGCAGAAGCCCTGTCGGCCTCCAGTTGGCACAGGCTGAGAAGTCACCACGGTCACAAGCAGCCCAGGACCCCACCCTAGTCACCCCGACAGATGACAGACGCAGTTTATGGGGAGCACAAATGAGAAACAGGCTTCTGGGATCTGGCGGGGGCTCCTGGTCTCAGTTTCCTCAAGTGTTTCTTTCTTCTCTACTTTCCCTCTTGCTCGTCTCTTTGTTCTCATCCCTTCCTGCTTCTTGCATTATTGCCCGGCTGGGTGTCCACCTGCTGGCCTGCTTCTCATTCCACTTGAAGGCAGGTACCCCTGCCCAAGGCAGGGCTTGAGGTGGAGATGGAGGGGGAAGGAGGAGTGAGGAGTGAGGAGGGGGCGCATGGATTCCAGTCGACAGTAGTTAACCCTGTCCTGGCCCAGGAGGTCAGCCAGCCATCTCCCTCCCCTTCCCACCAAGGTCATAAAATCCGCTTCTAACTTTTACCAATTCCCCTGTTAGTACCAGAAACACACAATTAGCTTTAAAAGTGTCTCCAAGCTGTGGCCAGTTAGAAATTTATGACTTTTTTTTTTTAAAAAAAAAGCTTTTCTTTAAAGTGGCTAATTAGGTGTATTTCTCCAATGGTAATTTAAAAAATGCTAATTGGTCTGTACTCTGGAAGGAGGAGAAAAAGCTTTCCCCCTTTATTATCTTGGCACTAGGGAGACATAGAAGAGACTGACACAGCCTGAGCAGTCAGTGCAGCCTCCAAGGACGGGGCCAGGCGCCGGCCCTTTTATGGATTTGGCAGCGAGGCGGGGACCGGGCAGAATGGTGTTCTGTGTTCCAGACAGTTTCCTCAGTCAGGGATGCCGCACAGCGCGTCTGGAGAGAGCGGCTGGAGTGGGCGGGGCACTCGTGGTTCACCCGCCTGGGCGCAGAGGTGCCCAGACACCAAAACCTAAGGTGGGCCTGAGAGAAGCCTTCACGGTGGCTTCCAAGGAGGATGGATGGGTGGGGAGGGTGTGTGGAGGGCTCACCCCAGCCAAGACACAGAGCTTGACAGTTGCTAAGCCACATGCTGGCAGAACACGCCGTTTGAGGAAGGCTGTTTGTTCGATGGACAATTCCAAACTGAACCTAAAGGGGACAGAGTCCACGGTGTATAGTGTCCTCACACTGGAGGAGGGGCAGGAACTCTGCAGGCAAAGATGCTCTGGGGGTGGGAGGGATGCCACTGAACTCTTGACTTGACAGGCAGGTTGGGACTACCCAGGATTTGGGTCCACATGAGGGAGGGAAAAAGACCTCAGCTTGACTGGGCATCCTTTAGAGGTGGTGCCGTCCTACCCACTCCCGGCTGGGCAGCGGCTCCCCTAGCTGACCTCCTGCTTCTGCTCCTTCAACCACAGCCTGTCTAAGGACTGGGAAGTTAGCAGGGTGTCTCTTGGATCTGCCTTTTTTCCAAAAGGAGCTCAGAGATGGAGCAAAACGCAGCCTCGGCAAGCCAGGGCAGCCCAGCAGAAGCAGCGTGTGACTCCACGACTCCCGCGTGTCCAGGCACGGGCCTGGTAAAGTAGGAGATGGTTCAGGTTCCTTGGTGCTGGAAAGTCCTGAGACCGTGCTGAAGAGGAACCTTGGGCCCCTTCTCTGCGAATTCTCCTCTGTTCTCCTTGGGACAGCTGAAGTGGAGGAAGGCCTCAGGCAGACACTCATGGCTGGAGGCAGCAGGCATGCTCCGGGAGGGAGGTGGTCTGGGGGCGGCAGGCCCTGGAGGGGCGTTGCCCCACCTGGCGTGAGGGCCCCTGGGGGTGAGTGGTGCATTCTCCTGGAGCGCCATCAAGCTTTCCTCTTGGTCCAGACGCTGGTGGCTCTGGTCCTGCCATCCCCGGGCGTTGCTATGCGAATAACACAATTATGAAGATGCAGGACGGGGATAAACAGAGAACATTCTACAGCAGAGAGAGCGGGGAGGGAGGGCCGTCACAATCAGGTATTTTGTTATCCAGTCTCTTCAGGGAGGAGTAGAATTCTTTAAAACCCTGCGCCGTTGCGGAAGGGAGGAGTGAGGAACAATTAAACAAATTACTCAGTTTTATTTTCAACATGAGCTTTTATCACGGACCTCCCACAGCTCACCTCCTCTCTGTTTGTTACCATCTCTAGGAAAGCCAGAGAGAAGGATGGCTGGGATTCTAGCCCTGACTCTGCAACCGCTGCCTTGCTCTGCTCAGGGCCTCAGTTTACCCATCAGTCAAACAGGAGTCAGGGGAGCCCCTGCAATGTGTCTGCAGCCACAGCCAGCTGGGTTGGTTGGGGCACGGAGCAGGGCCTGAATCCTGGCTTTGCACTTCCAGCCGGGTGCACTCGGGAGGGGCGCTTCACCTCCTCAGCTGTGGTCTGTTGGGAAAAACCAAATGAAATAATGCCCAAATTGTGCAAAATGGAAATGTAGACTCGATATAATTGTTATAAAAATGAAATGAGATGACAAATGCAAAGTATCTAGCAGAGTGCTGGGAATGAGGAGCCCTCCACGGGGCAGCTTTTATCTTATTACCAGCCCTGCTTGGATAATTCCACAGCACTCACGTGGGAGGCTGGAGAGGGTGAGCACAGCTCAGGAGTTGAGTAACGAATTCTGAGCCACCCCAAGGGGCTGGCGGGGCAGGGATGATGAATGCTCTTCATTTGAACCCACCACATAATCCATTTTACTCTCCCCTGCCTCTCCAAGGCTGATGAGGAGGAGAGGCCTGGCTCCTTCGGCTGTAGGAGGGTTTTCTTGAAGGTCTCACCCTCACAGGTTTCTTGAGGTGCTGGGCCACCTCGTTCATCCATCTTCCGAGGTGTCTAGAGTTACTAACCTTTCTGATTCTCTGTGCAATGGAGTAGTAATACCCACTTTACAGAGTTATTATGAGGATTAAGAGAGAGAATCCATGGCCAAAACCTCCTGGAACAGGGCCGGGGTCCTGGAAAGCACTCAATGAATGCTACTTCCCTTCCCCCTGTGAACCCAATAGCCAATAAATCGGGAACTGGGTGTTGGACTAAGCACATCACTAATTAGCTTGAGCCATAAAGGAGACAGAAAGGGAACGAGAGCCAGACCATGAAATAGCACCAAGGTGAATTCATCTCTGAGTGGGTTTCTGGTGGACAATTAGGATGGGTCCTTATTGGAATGGCTGCTTGGAAGAGTGGAAACTTCATAGATTTTGGAGGGAGATAAACCTGTTTTTGATCTCAGCTTTACGATAGATATAGTAGCTGTGTGACTCTGGGTAAATTGCATATCCTCTCTGTGCTTCTTTATACGCATCCGTATATGGGAAAGATTAAATGTCATTGTAGGTGTAGCACACGGTTGATCGCCAAAAGATGTCAGTTTTCTCCCCTTCCTCCTCTCGGAGGTAGGCGCTCAGTTCCGTCTGGATAAGGCACCCATTGTTCTGCCGTAAGTCAGAGTCTTTGGGTCACATATGTGCGCAGCCATGCATGTCAATGGTACTGGGGTCACTAGTTCATCTTTGTTTCCCAGCCCCTCGGATGGGGCTTGGCATATGGTGAGGACTCAAACCATTCAGTGATCAACTGAGTGAATTAGTTCCCAAAGTATTAGCATTTGTCTGTAACCACAGGTGTATTTTGACAATGACTTCCCCCTGAAAGGCTCAGAGCACTTTGAAGACATTGCTTCTCTGTGGGGCAGATTTGAGAGGCATTACTTGATCTGTTTCACAGAGGACGAGGCTGAGGGACAGAGAAAGACAATGGCTTGCCCAGGTCACAGCGAAGCAGTGGGGTACTTGATACCTGAGGCCTAGGCCCTGACTGTGGTGCTTTTTGTTAAATCAATTGGTGTCTCAAAAGAGAGGTTCTGGGATCCTGGGGGATCTCCAGAGTTCACTGAAGATGCTAGAAACCAGACTGTGATGCTGGAAATCATTAATTGGGCTAATAATAATAATGATCATTTTGAGTACTAAGTTCTAATCTTTGTGTTTGATATGTTATCTCTGTCATTTCATCTTTACAACAGTCATGATAGATAAGGTAGATATTTCCATTTTAGAGATGAAGCTCTGGTCAAAACCTTTAGCTAATGAAGAGAAGATTTAAATTCGGGGATGTCAGCTCTAAGTAAAGCCTACTTTCCTCCCTGACGCCACACTAAACAGGCAGGTGAGGGTGAACTGGGGACAGAGGAATGGTGAGGAGATCGAGGGGAATCCAACCATCGTATTTTTAGGGGAAAATATGAAGAGAGTTTGTCTCGAATTTTGTCATGTGTTAACACTGGGAAAGGCCCAATTGTGCTCTTACTTCCTAGGAAAATTTGAGACCCACCTTTTAAAAATGAGTGTTCTCTTATTCAACTTTAAGAAGGAAGGAAATTCTGACACATGCTATCACATGGATGAGGCTTGAGGACATTCTTCTGAATGAAATAAGCCAAACAGAGAAGGACAAATACTGTATGATTCTGCTTATATGATACCTAGTGTAGTCAATCCACAGAGACAGAAAGTAGAAGGGTGGGTGCCAGGGCTGAGGGGAGGGAGGAACGGGGAGTTATTGTTGAATGGGGGCCAAGTTTCAGTTCTGTTAGATGAAAGAGTTCTGGAGATTGCACAACAATGCGAATGTGCTGAATACTAGTGATTTGTACACTTAAAAATGGTTAAGATGGTAAATTTTATGTTATGTGTATTTTACCACAATTTTTAAAAAAGCGAATGGATAAAGAAGATGTGGTGTAAATATATATACAATGGAATGCTATTGAGCCATAAAAGAAGACAAAATCGTACCATTTGCGACAACATGGGTGGACCTTGAGGGTATTATGCTAAGTGAAATAAGTCAGACAGAGAAAGACAAATACTGTATGATTTCTCTCATAAATGGAAGACAAACAACCACATGATAAGGAGAACAGATTGGTGGTTACCAGAGAGGAAAGGGGTGGGGGGAGGGCAAAACGGGTAAAGGGGCACATATGTATGGTGACAGATAAAAATTAGACTATTGGTGGTGAACACGATGCAGTCTATACAGAAACTGATACACAATAATGTACACCTGAAACTTTCACAATGTTATAAGCCAGTATGACCTCAATAAAATAATTTCAAAAAATTTAACTCAAAATAAAAGGTGACTATTCTCATTCCCGTTCAGGTACTTGCAAGTAAAGAGGCTTTTGTTGTGCTGGCGCATTTGGAGGCACATGAGGGCCCTGTGGCTTTGAGTTAGCTGATGAGGCTGTGGTTGGCTGAAGCCCGACAGTAGGATAAGCCCCAGAGTAGACTGTGTACATGAGCCAAGGAAAGGCTTAGAAGGAGCAGAGGCTCTTCTGCCCTCCACTGGAGCAGCCTCTGGAATTTACCAGCTCAGTTTCTCGGAGGAGATGAGCAAGCCACAACATAGAAAACACATTCTCTCCAAGGGAACAATCCAGGGGAACAGGGACCATTAATTAAATAAGTTAGGACTCAGACTCTAACACAGAGGCACAAGACCAGCATGGGCTTGAACTTGACTCATGGGGGGCTGTGACAGGGGGTGTTGAGGCTCCCCGCACCCAAACCTTTCCATAGATGCCAGAATCCTTGGAGAGAAAGACTGGCAGCATACAAGGCATTGGTTGACATTGTGTGGCTTAGGGGCTGGTAAACTGTGGCCCCCAGGCCAAATCTGGCCCATTCCCTGATTTGGTACAGCCCACCAGCTAAGAATGTAATGGTTTAAAAAAATCAGAAAAAGAAGAAGATTTCGTGACACATGAAAATCACATGAAATTTGAATTTGGGTGTACATCTGGCAAGTTTTATTGGAACACAGCCACATGTGTTTGTTTATGTACTGTCTGTGGCTGATTTCATGCTGCCAAGGCAAAGTTGACTAGTCGTGGCACAGATAACATGGCTTGCAAAGCTGAGAATATTTCTTCGCTGGCCTTTGCTGACCTTAGTCTAGTGCAGTATTTTTCCAAACTGTGGGTCACAACCAACAAGTCAGTCATGAATCAACTTAGTGGAATATGATCAGCATTAAAAATATAAGTTAAGACATCGAAGAATGGACAGAAAATATCAGAGTACGTCACTTGTTGTAAGGCTATTTTTCTCCTTAAACATTTTTTTCTTTCATTAAGCTTTTATTTCAATTGAACATGCCTGTGTATACTCAATCAGATGTGAACTGTTTTTCTTATTTATGGGTCTTGGTTAAGAATGTTGGAAAGCTATGGGTCTATGTGAACCTGGGAAAAATGCTGTTGTTCACCTGGATGTCTGGGATAGAATTCGGATGTATGCCGCTCAGCTCCCTCTGCTCAGGGTGCAGTTGTCTGTTCCTACAGCCCTGGTTCAAGCCTAGCTGGTGGGTACAGGATTCTCTGCTACATTTCTCTCCCCCGGAGCACTGTTGTCAACAATGGCCGTGAGGTGATGCCTGACCCCAGGTTGGGCTGTTTCCTTATTTCCACCCAATTTTCTCCCACTTGAAGAGGGAGCTTCCCGTTTTCCCAGAGGGCAATGAATGAGGAATGTTCACTCTTAGGCCAAAAGAGAAAAACAAGCAAGGCCCAGGACCAAGGACACATATCTCCCTTCCTGACCCCTTCGATTGACAGCTGATACGGGGTGACAAAGGACAGCTCTTAGGCAAGGTGACAAGAGGCAAGATCCGAGAGGGCTTTGTGTTTACAAACATATTGCCAAAAGTGCCACGGATATAATTGAAAAACATCAATAGTGATCGATGAGAACAAATCATGGCCCCAGCCATTAAAAAAGAACAGAAATCCAGGCGGGGGGGAATTGAAGGGGAAGAATCTATAGAAGATGGACATGTTGTTACACGGCCCTCCCTCACTTCTTCCCCTCCCCGCCACCGTAACCTTTGTCCTTCTTCCCTTCCCTCTGCTCCTCCGCCTGCTCATCACTGCCAGTTTTTCTTTATGTGGTGAAAAACACTGATTTGTATAAGGGCACTTGCCTTAGTCATAGAGGCAGAACGAGAACAGGGCTACCTGTTTTCCACAAAGCTGTGCACAGTGTCTGTTGAATTTCAGATGGCGAGTCTGTGAACAAGTGCTCAGCTGAGCTTCGTATTCTCAAGCGTTAACTGCAGGCATCCTCCATAAAGGCCTTCAACACTCAGATAACAAAGGTCATTATGATACAACATGCTTTGTCCGAGGCAGGCTATTTCAGGCCTTAAAAGCTAAGCTGCTTTGGGTCCATCTTGGTTCCGAAATTTTTTGGAAGGCCAAGGAGGCATGGTCCACAGGAGGCTTTCGACCCTCACATCAAAGTAGAAAACAGATTGCACCATCCCGTAAAGAAGAGCAATCAAGAAGAATTGGAGACGAATATGCCACTGTAGTCCCAGGAACCAGGGTAGACATCTAGGATGGAGATGCTTGGGGGTAGGATGACTGAGCCTCGGGGGACAGTGAGGAGAAATTTTCTTAGGTTCAGGTCACTTTAGGCCCTGAGAACAGGTGTGATGTTTCTTTAATAAAATAAAATCAAATGAAGTGAAACTGACAATAGCAGCAGGATGGCTTGGTGCCGGCTCCAGGGCTGCAGAGGAGTCCGGGAGGACGCAGACATCCAGAGGGCAGAGCTGGCAGTGGAAGGTCACTAAGACCACTTCAGTGTCCAGAATCTCTAATGCTAAATCAGCTCAAAAAGTCTTACACACGAAGAAAAATGGATTAGGGGAATTTTACCCAAATAAATCAAAATCCCTGAGGAGGAGAGACTTTAGAAGGTAAGTATTGGGTAGTGACTGGGACAGCATGTCACCACAGAACTGAAGGAGGTAGAGAGGGGACCCAGCAGGAAAGCAAATGGGGACCCAAGGACCAAGGAGACAGCCAGCCTTCCAGGGGAGGAAACCTCGGCAGCCTGAATATGAGCCAGAGGAACAGGCTCAGTGCCGAGTCTCTCGCTCTCTCTTTCTCTCATTTGTTCATTCATCCATTGTATTGACTATTTATTATATGCCAGGCATTTTTCTGCACACTGGGATTCAGATTTAAATGATACAAAAATAAAATCTCTGTCCTCAAGGAATTTGTGAGCTAAAGCATTACCTCATTCCTTATCTACCGGACAAAGTCTATATCCTGAGATTTCTCATTTTGCCTCAAAACAATCTCACCATTTAAGTGGCTGAATGTGTCTTTGAGGGAACAACATGGTGTGAGGGTCCAGAGAGGCAGAGGAGGCCCAGCGCGGGCCCTCTGAGGAGAGGAGCGAGCCTGGTTCTTTGGGCGGTGGAGAAAATAATGCCCAGGAGCCTTCAGATGAGGGGCACCTCGTGCTCCTTCATCTCTGGCTGTCAGAAGCTCCGCACAGCCCTGGTTAGTGAGTGAGATGTCAGGAGGATGGATTTACTCGAACAATGAGATAGGTAATGATCTTTGAGGCCAAAAGGGAAGAGGGGTCCCTGTAGAGTGGTCATAAAGTTAGCCGAAGAGAGAGTCTGTGGATTTCTAGTGCAGGCAAAACCGCAGCTGGTAACATTCTCTTGCAGAGATGAAACCCCTTCTTGTCCTGGCATCATCAATGGGATACACGCAGTTGCCTTTGTTGTACATTCGGAGACGTTTTCCCCTTTGAGTGGCTTCTGGACTGTGAATAGCAGTGTAGGGGTGAGACATGTGGCACCAGTCCATAGAGTGGTTAAAGGACTTTTAGATAGATGTCATCCATTCACCCATCCAATCATCCACCCAACCAACCAACCAACCAACCAACCATCCACCCATCCATTGGTTTACTTGGAAGAAATTGCTAACTGCCCGCAATACACCCTCATCCACACCCTAGGGCTAGAGTAGAAAAGAGAGTCCTACTTGGCTGCTTCCCAAGCTCCAGTTTTGCCATTTATCTTTCCAATGGCTGCTCTTTGACAAAGGCCCAGCTTCTCATTCTTGGACAGCCTTGTGCCATCGCAAGAAGGGAAGATGCAGCAATAGGGGTAATGACCATTATTGCTCCCAAGTGAAACTTAGCTGTTAGGAGTCAGAATAGTGTGAGATCATGATGAAAATCACTTCTGAGGAGACATCTCAAGAGGGATAAAGAATGAGGACAATGGGAAGGATCCAGGGTGACAGGCTGGGTGGGACGGGAAGAGCCCTGGAGTTAACTGACTGTGTGACCTGGGGCAAGTGGCTTCCCTAGTGGTCACTGGCCTCATTTGTAATGGGAAGGGGTTGAACGTATGAATCCTCAAGGTCCCTTCCTTCTGTGACATTGAGTGAAGTCTCACTCGTTAATGACACTGACCTATTGATCTGTGTCTTGCTGCCTTCCACTCTCTTCTTTCCTTGTCGCCCAATTTCTTTTCCTTTCTAACTCTGAACAGGTCACAAGTCAAGGCAATCCTTCCTCCAGCTGTTTTTCCTGAAGGGCATTTCATTTTGCCAACAGCTGGAGTTATCTTCTAAGCCAGCACTGTGAAATAGGACTTTCAGTGATGGTAGCAATATTCATGTCTGCATTGGTCATTATGGCAGCCACTAGCCACACGTGACTATCGAGCACTTGAAATGCGGTTACTGTGACTGAGGAACTAGATCTTAAATTTTGCTTAATTCTAACTTAACACATGTATCTAGTAACTGCCTTATTGGACAGCCCAGCTCTAACTTTTCTTTTCCCAATGCTCTGTGGTCATTATTGTGTTTATCTATTTCTTCTTAAATCATTGGTTAAGAGCTTGGTATCTGTAGTTAAACTTCCTGGCTTGGATCCTCCATGGCCACTCACTAGCTGTGGGACCTTGTGTAATAGTCTTTCCAATCCTCAGTTTCCTTACTTGTAAGATGAGGGAGCTAATAGCCCTGCCTGCTAGGACTGTTGTGGGCGTTAACCAAGACGATGAATGTAGAGCATTTAGCACAGTGCTTGGCACTTTGTAGATGTTAGGTGAGAAGGAGGAGGAGGAGGGGGAAGAGGAGAGGGGATATACTTCCATCTTCTCTCCTCTATTAGAGTGAAGTCTTGAGGACCAAGATTAACCTTAGTTATTACTACTTAGCATATGGAGACAATCCTGCCTCCCAGGGCTCACACGAGTGTCCTTTTTATTTGATTCTGTTCTCTGTGCCCAGCTCCCAGCTCTCCTGATACCTCTGTGCCAGGCAGCAGGGCGGATAGAAGTCTCCTAACAGCGCCTACCCTGATGTGAGCTGAGTACCGTCACTCCGCCCTGCCACACACTTACACGTGCACACACATGCATACTTCTTACAAAGCAGACGGACCTGGAATTTCATTCCTTCAGACGCATCTGTGTCTCCAGTGTTTGTCTCCTCCTTCTCCGGGCGACGGGGAGCAGGGTGACGACCCCATTAATTCCGGGCAGGCCCTTGTTGCTCTGCAGGTCTCCAACTCCCTTCGGACCTCCCCTCTGGCCAACTTGATCTCCCAAGTGTCGTCTCTGAATCCCGCCCCAGGAATCAGATGTCTAAATAGCAAATGAAAGATTAATGCCAGTGGCCAAGATTGGGGTGTGAATAATTTAAAGGGCAGAATAAGAGCTAGCTCCGCTTACCGACAGTGCTGCCTGGACAGAGGTCAGGGTGAGGGTAAGGGCCAACTCCAAGCCAAGGGTAGGAGGTTGTGGATTCAAATGAATTGATCCAGGAGAGGATTTGTTGTCAAAGGTGTTGGGAAGAATTTGTAGTTACAACCAGAAAATGGGTCTTTTCGCATTATTACCAATACAGGGATTATGGGTTTCATGAGGAGTGTGGGCAGTTTTCCAAGTGGGCGCCATGTTCCCAAGGACATTGAAGCCCCAAGGACTGCCCGTTGGATGCGCATCCTATGCCCCTCATGAGAAGGACGTCTCTTACCAATGTCTCTGTTCTTTTTGCCACCTTGAACCTGTTGGACTATAGGAGTCCGCATGAGTGGGATATTTGGTAGAATCCTTCCTAGGGATATGGGATTTGAGGTGAAGAGGGAAAAGCAGCCTGATGTTCGTGAACTAAGCCAATATTTTATAGACAGTGTGGCTTGTGTCCAGGCAGGAAACTCTCTGTGGATATTTTCTTCTCCTCTCCCTATCACCTTGGTCACCTCTCTGCTACCCCAGCCTCCTGTTAGGTTTACCGCAGTCTCTCCTCGGAAGGTTTGGGGTTTGATAAATATTTTCCCCTCCGGAAGTCTTTAGCGGTGCAGCAAGAAGGTTACATGATGGATTCTCCCCATCACTTAATTGAAGCCATAAAAAATGAAAAGAGAGTTTCCAATAAAGCAAACCATTACTCACTGGTGGAGAGAGGAGATCCCAGAACCAGGCCCTGGGAGGCACAGCTGGGAAGCCCTCCAGCTGACTGTCTATTATGATTATTAATCACAACTGCAACAGGGTTCATCTGCACGGAGCTTCTTAATGAACTTGGACTTGTGTCCTTACAAGGTTGGAGCCATTATAACAGCCAGAGCCTTTCTGTTTGAAATCCCTGAAGACTGATTAGACTGGGATGGATGTCCAAGTGGGTGCATTTGCCCTAGTGCTCCCCCAAATTGTGAGCTATGTAGTCGTGTGTAGACCTGAGCGGTGGAAGGGAGAGCACGACACCTGCTGTGATGGGAGATTCGGGTGGTCATTGGAAGTGTAAGAGTGTAGCTAGTGGCTGGGTGTGTACTGTTTGTGTGTGCCCAATTACTGGTTGCATGTTGTACCAGTAACTCTCGGGTAGTGAGAGGTTTGGTTGGTGGGTGGTTGATACAGGGGTGAAAGTGAGGCATGTTAATGGTAGTGGGTGTGTATACTTTAAAATAGCATCATCTCTATGGCGATTCCATAACATTTGGGTTTCCAGGTGCATTACAAGTAGGAAGACCCTAGAATTTGTTGTCCAAGTTAGAAGAGTTTTGAAAGTAAAAGGGGAAATTATTAATAGTTTTCCTAGACCACTCACATAAACTAAGGCTGTTCCAGGCAACCAGAATGTGTGGTAACTCCACTTATAAGGCACCGTTGAATTGCTTAGGTGTGTTTTCCATTGTGTGCGGCTTCTAGTTGAGTTTCTGTTGAGGGCAAGTCTGTCAGAGTTCGAGCTGAGAGGAGGGAGTAGAGGGTTGCCTCTTTGGTGGCATAATGATTGCTGGCATCTGCCCTGAGAGCTGCCACGTGGTAGGAAAAGCAGCCCATGACTGCTTCCCCAGGATCATTGCTCCAGTTTCAGAGATGTCCTGGTTGAATACTCATGTCCTGATCCAGGGGGAGTCTGGCACCCACTCCAGGAATCCTGAGTCACTCAAGATGGAAAGCGTGACCAGCAAGCAGGCCTGTTGGCTGCAGCCTCACTGCTCTGGGAGACGGTGAACTGATCCCTGTCCAGAGAACCTTCAGAGGTCACATCTGAGGATTTGCTGGATATGCGCCCTGGAGTCGTGGTGCAAAGAGCCAGGAGCCAGACTCCTTTCTATTGTAGTTGGGTCTCTCCTTGACTTGATCTGGGCCTCAGTTTACTCCACGTGAAATCAGGGAAGAATAGTATCTGCTGACAAGAGAGTGAATGCTTGAGACAGCATGTGGGATGAGTGTGTAAGAGAAACACAGCTTCTTTTTCTGTTTCCCTCCCCACCTCTCAGCCCTGCAGTTCTTTTGGATCAGGTGACTTTGCCTCTAAAGACCTCAGACCTTTGTTCTCTGGAATTAATAGTTCCTCCACATCCATGACAGTTTGCCTCCTGATGGCACCCTTGAGGTTTGGGAGGGCAGGAAAGGGGAGCTGGCCCAAATCTCTTCCCGCATGGAGGTGCCCCCCAGTGCCCTGCTTTTCTTTCAGGTTCGCCCTGGGATCAACAGCTGGCAGTGTGCTCCCTAGGATAACACCTAAAAGGACTCTGTCGGGGCTGCTTTCTCCCTCTCTCCCACCTTCTCCCTGAAAACCAAGAACTCCCCCATGCCACAAGCAACTAGATGTAAACAGAAATTAATCCATCTGCAAAACCTCAACATGTCACCTGATCCTTATCAGTGCCTCCTAATCGCCTCCAAGGAAGATCTTATTATATTAAAAAGCAATTGCCCTCTATGCTGGTAACGCTAACAGATTTTGTGTGATATTTATACCGGATTTAGCTTTCAGCACGTGAGATGCCATTGCCTTCCTTCTGCCTCTATCTAAGCACTTCGTCCTTGCACAAGCAATTGCAGTTTCCCACAGGGCCTCTGTCTGCAACACGATAAGTTCCATGAGGACCTCGGTTTTGTTGAATGTTGTGTCACCAGCACAGGAAGAGTGCCTGGTGTGCAGTGGGCATGCATCCAATTCATTCATTCCTTCATTCATTCAACAAATGGAAATGAAGTCTAGAGGGGGAGACAAGACAAAACCAAACTATAATAAAGTAATGATAAGTAGTTATAAGGGTTTTGAAAGAAACAAATAGAGTGTTGAAATAGGATATTCAGGTTGGTGGGTCTACTTCAACTGGAAGGCAGCAATATCCACTGAGGTCTAAAGGATGACAAGGAGCCAGCCATGAGCGAAGGCAGAGGGAAGAGCTTTCTAAGCCGAAGGAGCAGCTCTGTCTGGGGGTTGAGGGCCTGGGAAAGGCTCTCTGTGGATAGAACTTCGTGAAAGGGGGCGTTTGTTATGTTTGTAGAGGGAGGGAAGGGCTAGACCATTTCAGAAATGTCTGGGGTGATGAAGGCACTCAGGAATATGATCAGTGGGTAGAATCTTGGATCCTTCATCCTTCAAGCTTAAGGATCCATATGGTCCAGGGATGATGCCCCCAGAAAGCCTGTGCTATGGAAATGAAAAGTGAAGGTGGTGAGGAGTGTAATCCAAATAAGGAATGCTGGGTGGTGGGTTGGATGCCAGAACTTCTGGGTCTCCTTTTCTGCTCATACTTTGATTGACACATCATTCGCATTTGTCTTCTGTCTCTCTATGTTTATAAATGTGATGTAACAATAAACAGGGCGTCTGGACTCATGTGATTCTTACTCAGCTTGCAACAGAACTTGAAATCAGGGCCTAGCTAAAGCCTTGTAATAAATTGACAGGACCCGGGTTTCTAAAACAACCACGATTGTAACAATGGTAGTAACAGACCATTCTTACCTTCTGGGTCCTTTGATGTCAATAAATTGAAAGCAGTTTCATTTGAGATAGATTTGGTGGTGAGAGCCAAACCCATATAATGTCCTCCGTCAGTTATGGTCTTGTCAATTAAGCATCAGAACGAGTCGTTGATGAGGGATCTCAGGGCTGCAGCCCGAGAAGGGTGGAGAGGTGCCAGCACACAATCCATTTGGTGGGAGTTGCCTACCAGAGACTGGGAAGTGTAACCTGTGCAGAGAGTCACCTGGCTCCAGGAGGACTTACGCCTCCATCTGCAGCGAGGGGAGACAGGAGAGAGTTGTTTGGACAAGTAGAGCAACTCATTAATTAGAAGTTAAATGTCCCCCTTTCTTTGCCAGATCAGAATATATTCAAGTGAAAACGTATGAGCTCAAGCCCATTCCTTTCATTCTCTCTGTTTCTAAATGTTTCCTTGCATTAAAAGCCTGTGTGTTCCTTTAATCCGTGACAGCTAGCTTATATCATGGGCAGACCTCATTGGGGTGATGGCCAAAGCGCCAGAACCTTTTCTGTAGGACCCCGCTGAGGGGTTTGCCTCCCGAGCCTGTGTCTCCTGGGGGTCACATCTGAGGCTTCTGCTCCCAGTGGCGTCCATGTCTGGTAGGGATGCTGGCCCACCGTGAGGGGCTGGACAGCCAAGTGATGGACAGTCAGGAAGGGAAAGACCTGAAGTCCAGACAGGTCCCTGGCAACTTCTACGCCTCCTGGTGGAGATTAGTAAAAGTATGAAATGATGGTGGCCTTTCCCACAAGGACCTGGGGTGGGAGTGAGCACTTGGGGGAGGACAGCCCAGAAAGCAAAGGCTTTATCATCAAAAGGCAGCACTTTGACCCCTCCTCCCTCCATGAAACCAGCCTCTCTGGTCTCCATCTCATAAACTTGTCTCCCACTTATGGAGAACAAAATGCGATCCTGCCAGAGTTCTTCTTTACTGCCTGGAATGGAGGTGGCAATCCTACGACTCTCCTTTGGAGGGGAAAAGACTAGGCTGGGGTCTGTTCCGAGCTGTACACGTGACAGACAGGGTGACCCGACACCACCTGTTCAGCATCTCTGTGCTTCCTCTCCCCTTAGACAGAGCCAGGGAAATTATCTCTACTTCCTTCTGCCTTCTGAAGATGCCATGTGGGAAATGGGATTACTGCTCAGTAGCTGCTGGAAGAGCTCAGAAGAAAGGGACTGTGTGCCTACGTGATCCTATGGTGTTGGCTCACTCAGAAGGACTTTCTACCCATCTGTAAGGAGGGAGTGTGAACCCTGCAAATACAGCAGGGGGCTCGGGGCAGATGGACACAGCCCACTCTCCCCAGCTGTTTGTCCAGCACTGCTGCCATCCCACAACCTCTCCCCCAAGTGGTAGGGTCAGCTTGGTGATCCAAACCAAAACTTGTTCTTATTACTTTTCAACCATCCTGGGTATCCCATACAACTCTCCCCTCAAGGATTTACAGTCTGAGCTTCTCTCAACCCAGTGGGCTCAATTCAGGAAGAGGGAGCAGGAGAGGTGAAATTCAAACCATTTCACCACCAAGGCCAAAAAGCCTAGGGCTAGGGCAAGATCCTGGAGGTGCCTGCTGGGCCAAGCACTAACCTTCTAGGTGATGGATCTTAGGGGGATTCTTGCGGAGTGAACTAGGGGAAGAGTCAGGGCTGCTGGGGCAACTGGGGAGACACTGGAAGGCAGTGGCTACTTACCAACCAGTGTGGAAATATTTCACCGTTTTAGCTCCCATCCTTTCTGGTGCATACTGGCTGAATATCAGGTCTAGGAGCAAGCTGTTTTTTCTCTGAACTGTGGGAAAGATGGTGAATGTCCGGAGGAGAAATAGAATCCCATGTAATTATCCACTAGTGGAATTCCCCCTCAGAAGAGACATGAGCGATCCGTTCATCCTGCCCTCCAGGGTGGGAAGCTAGTTCAGTATGTAGATTCTCCTCATTCTCCTCCCCTGTGAACCATCCGTGTGCTGTGGGCTTTTTAAGAGAAGGACAGACTTCAAGTGGTGACAGATAATACCATCGAGGAACTGGGACTCAGAAACATTAGACTGTTTGTAGGGAGGTGCCCCCATGCTCAGAACAGACAAAAACATCCACGGAGTGTGGTCAAGGGGAGATGTCTGGGGGCTGGATCTGCCAACCAAGGGAGGTGGTAAGATGTGTCCCAGTGTGGGTCATCATGCCGTCTGGCTCCGGGCCCTGGGAGGTCAGCCCAGATCATGGATGGAGGCTCAGAGCTGAGGACCTGCCTCCCCGAACCGCGATTCCTGGTTCCACAGCCCAGCTGCCAGTGACCCGCTTTGTTTGGACGTTTGGCTCCAGATGTCCAAACTGAAGGACATCGTGTCAGCATGTTTCTCTGCTGACTGTAAAAGAACAGCTGCATCTTCTAGAAGACCCTTCCAAGTCCATCGCTTGTTAGGATGATTATAGTATTTTACACGTAAGATGGTTACGCCTCTTGGACCCCTTTTTGTGATCCCATTCTCAAACGCAGGGAAATGATGTTTTGAGATACAGAATGTTAAAGCAGAATGGGTTTTAGAAAGCATGTGATCCTACACACTCATTATAGAGTGGAGGATGGGGGTGAGGAGGGGTGATGGGTGGGAGAGGGGAAGGGAGGGAAGTAGAAAGGTTGCATAACTTCCCTGAGGTCACCTGCAGGGGTGGTGGCAGAGAAATGACTGGCCCTTTCCCTCTATTACATATTTTTTTTGTTCAAAGTTTAAAAAAATAAATTTCAAAGAAAAATTATTAGTTTTATTTGGAAAATAAAGAAATGGATAAAAAAATAAAAGAAAATGCATATCCAGAGCACTACCACATATGTATATATTTACTGAATAGGCTGGAAAGAAAATCATATATATATATATATATATATATACATATATAATTACATACATATAAAATCATATATAATGATTTTCTTTCCAGCCTATTCAGTGAAAATTTGTAACTCAAGTAATTTCCCCACTTGTTGTAAACTCCTTATAAACATAATTTTAAGCATGTGCTTAATATTCTATCACGTGAATGTATCCTGATTTCCTTATTCACTCCCCTACTGTTTTATATTTAAGTTCTTCTCATTTTCAATTTATAAATAATGATAATATGAAAATGATTGTTCATAAAGGTTTTGCTTTTCTTTTTTTGGATCCTTGTATTTCAGATTATTTCCTTTCGCTAGAGTCCCAGAAGTGGTGTTGCTAGGTCAGAGGGTATAAACACATTAAAGATTGGCTATCTATTACTAAATTATTTTCCCAAAGTATTGTTCCAATTTATGTTCCCACTAGAAAGCTATGAAATTTTATTAAATCTTTGCTAATGTGGTAGACAGTCCTCATTTCCAGTGTGAAAAATCACAGTGTTCTAAGTTCAAGTGTGTCTGTGAGGCAGCAGAGATTGTGATATGAATAAACAGTTCCATTGAACATATTTGGAAAATTCAGCAAAGCCCTGGATCTACCCTAGGAAGCAAAGAATTGGACCCATGTAGCCCAGCTGGCCAGGACCAGCCCCCAAAAGTGATGCCTGCACCTCAGACCTGGAGAGATGTACTGACATAGCCCCAGGAATAAAAAGAAAGCAAAGGAGATTGGTTCCCAGGGGGCATGCTGGAATGTAGGACCTGAGCAGTCCATGTGCTTGTGTGTACATGTGTGTGCCCATGCTAGTGGATGTGCGTGTGTGCATATGCGTGCATGCATGTGTGTGTACATGTGTGCCCACAAGAAGCATCTCCATCCCTGGAGAAAAGCAGAGTAGTAGATCAATGGACTCATAAATGCATGTCCACGGTAGGAAATGGGATGGATGTCCCATCCTGTGAAAATCCCCAGGCTGGCTCATTTGGCTTCTCTGATGGTCCATGTCAGTCCATCTCAGCCTTGCTGTTCAGAGGCCCTCCCCATCCTGAGGGTGGGGTGTCCCAGCGAGGGTCGGGCCATTTCAGCTGGGCTTAGGGAGAAGGCCAGCGGAGATAATGACCTCCTGCTCATTGCAGAGGGGTCTGGTGGCCAGGGACCACTAGGAACAAATGAGAGTGTCGATATCTACCTATCCAGATCCACAAATCCAGGACTGTTAGTGTAGATATTTCTAGAACCCACTTCTCCCCCACAGCTCTGTAAGGAACATGAGGATGCTGGGATGATATGTCCTTATGGAAGTGAAATCCCACTTGGGCTTATTTTCTTTATCTTTAGAAAAGGAGAAATGAAGCCTAGAAGGTTGGGTTTTCCCTCAAAGTCATTGCCCACTCCATTTCAGTTCTCTTGGGACCCCCGGCCTTCCCTGCTAATACACAGATGGGCAAACCCAAGGGTCCTAGAGACGTCACCCTTCTTACCTTCATTCATGGAGAGGTCGTGCAGGGTGCTGGGGCCTGGGAGACAGATCGCCTGAGTTCTAGCCCTGACTCCAGGCATCTGGGCGACTCCAGGCACGTCCTCAACTTCCCTGGGTCACGCTCATCTCATCTGTAAAATAGGAAGTTTGGATTAGGTGAACTCTAGGCCTTTTCTTAAGTTTTATAAAATTTTAATATGATAAAAAAAACCCAAAAATGCCTAAATAAGTGACATTTTGGCAAGAAGGAAGCAGCCACTCTGAGTCCAAGAGGCCAGAGGAGCCGTCCTTTCCCTCTAACTGTGTGGTCAGGAGGCTCCTGGGGGTCCTTTAGCATCAAAAGGCAGAACGAAGAGTTAAAGGTGAAGAATGGGTACATTAGAAAGGGCCTGGGCTACTGCGTTCCTAAAAATCTCGAAAGTGAGGGGAAAAAATTCAATAAGAGTAGTTTAGCAACTGGCTGGGATTTCAAGAAGTTCTTGGGGAGCATGAGAGACTTACCTAACGTGGCTCCATTCATGTCCCACAAAGAAAGTGTGTGGAGAACTGTGTGGCAGGAGGAGTGGGCCATGCCTTTCAAATAAGCCAGCTTAGGTCTACACTGAGAGTTGTCATTGGAGTGCTTAGAAATTGTTCTCTGAAGCAGCCCAGGCATCTGGACCGTCTTGTTCACTCTGCGATTTGACCCTGGGGATATTCATCTCCTAATTTGTTGGGCAGTCTGTCCCTGTGCAAAAGGGGATCTTTGCCTGCATTGTAGCCATGTTGAGTCATTGTCACTTCACTGCCTCTCAAACAGTGCTTTCCAAACCAGGGGTCACAACCTCTTAGCGTGCCACGACATCAGTTTAGTGGGTTGTGGCCAACATTGTAACAAATGGAATAGAATAGGAAAATAGAGTGTGTTGCAGGTAGCAAGGGTTAAGACTTGTTTTCCTGAAAAGTTTTGTTTCAATGTGAGTAAGAGCTCCCAGGTAGGTCTCATGCAAAACAGTTACCGCTGCTCTGTAGGAAGGGGAACCTGAGGCACAAGGAACCCCAGGCTCTGAGTACATCCTCAGTGTGTGTGTTTCCTGCCATCTGTGTATGTGTGGTGACAACCCGAAAAACCAGTGGGCTGTGCTCGTAACCAACTGTGGGGTCTGGGGTGTGTCCACTCAGTCCACTGGCTCTTGGCCTGTGGCCTGGGCTCCCGACCCTGGAGACCTGCTGTGGCAATGGCTCCTCCCCTGGGGGGACAAATACCTGTCGTCAGTCCTTCCCAGGCTGGCAGGTAACTTTCCATTTCCCTTTGTCCCTGCTCCTCTGGTTGTTTTCAAGAATAAGGAATTGGATCGAGGAGGAGTAAAATCAGAGAGAAAAAAAGAGTGACTGCTTGGCATCTCATGGTGGGTCAACTGTGGCATAAATGGAGTCACAGTTCCCTGAATTTAATAACTAGAAAGAGCTGTGGAAACTGCCTGGTCTTGCGGCATCATTTTGCAAGGAACCCGACACTCAGAGAAGTTATGGGCAGACAACATGGAGAAGCCCGTTTAAAACCCAGGTTTTCAGTCAGCAAAGCTCGTGCTCTGTCCCCGCACGTGCAGCCCTCATGCTGGCTGGAAGCTCCTTATTTTAGCAGATGGCTTTGGGGCAAAAACATACATCCCTCAGAGGGGAATATGTATAACGCCCCCTACACACACACACACACACACACACACACGCACCTCCAGCTGCCCCTCTTCTCTTCTCCGGAAACAACCAATACACTGATGTTCTCTCCAAGCAGAATGGCAGACTCAGGTCTCATCCCCACAAGTAGCAGCAGCATGGGGGCAGCCACAGGGGATCTCAGGGGCGACAGGAAGGCCAGTAGCATCCCTCCCTCAGCATTGCTCCCCCACGCAGACCCTGAGCCCCGTCATCCCACCCCTCCCTGCCTCTGGTCCCAGCCATGAGATAGAATAGTCATAATAGCAACAGCAACAATCATGGTGATCAGAATAGTGATCATAGCTTACACGGGGTCCCTCCCAGGCTTGGGGCTGTTCCAAATGCTTTAAGGAATTATCTCAACCCATCTCACACCCCCGTGAGGTGGCACTATTGCTATCACCCGCTTTAACAGTAGACAAATCGAGGCACAGGAAAGCTAAATAACTCATTGCCACACAGCTCCTTAAGATCCCAACCAAGCAGTCTGGCTCAGCAGCCCCATTCTTAACTACTGCCTTGTTCCAGTGGCCTCCGTGTTGCCCGGTTGACGCCTGGGCGCAGCCTAACAGGGCCTGGGCAGTATCAGCTAAAACCCCAGTGCAAGCTGAGCTGGCTGTGCTGTGTCCTAGTTCTGTCATTGGGTCGATGACACTTGCCCAGTGCCTCCCTGGCTCGGGGCCTGTAAGAACATATTCGCAACAAACAGTGAACGAATGCAGGTCCCAATGCTCTCCTTCCAGGCTCTCCCTCCACCCCAAGAGGGTCAAGGGGGCGAGCACCTTGTCTCCCATAGGGTTTGGCGGTGAAGGCCCCAGGCTGAGTCTCCCGTAGTTCAAGGGAGAGGAGTCTTTGGAAAGATTTTTTGGGTGTTCCTGGAGTTTTGCAGGGCGGGCAGAGATGTGGCATCGTGGGCAGCCTCACCTGCTTCAGCGTTACATAACGTGCAGGCTCCTCAGGGAGCTACTCAATGTCAGGCCTCCAGGTGAGTTCCTCAAGGGGATCTCACCCATATTGCATCATGGAGGTGCCTGGGGACCCGTGGAAACAAAAAAAGTGAAGGAAGCGCTTCTCTCCCAGCCTCCCATAGAGCCCGGGCTATCATTGCTCCCCAGAAACACCAGGGCCCCCTGCACAGCCTCACCCAGCTTAGCTGTGCGAGCAGGGACCCACCCCACCGCACCTCCTGCATTCAGCCCGTGGGAAGGTAGCGTATCTGATGCAAATGTACCTGGCCGCCCTGGGAACTGAGCAGGGGTTTGCCTTGGAAGGGACACTGAACACCGAAAGTCTGCAGGGTGGGTCCAGGTGGTCATCTTCTCCCTCCTGGTCACTCAGGCTCTGTCCCTCCACCTCGGCTCCCACACACCCTCTTCCTTCTCTCTCTGCACCCCTTCTCTCCCCCAGAGTGAAGGGACAAACCTACCTTTTGGAGTTGGCATTCCTCTGTCCTCCCTTCAGTGGGGATCGGGGTGGAGGAGGAAGTCGGAGAAAAAACTAGGAGGGAACAAAAGTCCCCATTTAAACCCAGGCCGATGCCGGGATCCAGCTGACACAGCAAGAAAACAAGATCAGTAACAAGTGAGAGGGAGATGATTTATGCTTTCTGCCTGAGGACCCACGGAAGTTCCAGGTGTCACCCAGGCTGCCCGCATCTTTAGCAGCAATTAGAGCAGGAGACTGTTGGGATGCCCCCTCCCCTTACCTGCCTGCCTGGTTTTAGGCTGATGCTTTCATCTCCTCCTGTGTGCATGCGGGAGTCTGAAACCCTGTCTTCTCTCCCTGATTTCTCTTTCTCAACTTTCACCTTTGGGTGAAAACAGGACATGGCGTCCCGAGAGAGAACATGATGGGGTGCTGGGCTCCCAGAGGAGGATAGAGCATGGCCATGAATCAGGATGCCTGGATCCGGAGCCTCCGACCCCGTTCCCTGCCTCCCTCCGGGCGTGTGTCTGTGTCCAGGCCTCTGAGTTTGGGGCAAGGATTGGGGGCTGTTTAGCAGGAGAGGCCAGTCTTCTCTCATCTCTCCTCTGAGCACTATTTCTTGGGTTGTGGCTGTGGCAGGGGGACTGCCCAGCCTGCCTGGCCCCACTTGGGAGCAGGCCCACCCTCCCTGGCTTTGAACCACACAGAGAGCAAAGGCGATGCAGCTGGCTGAGGAGATGCCCAGGGTCAGCACCAAGGGATGGAGAGTTCCGATTATTGCACGTTGGCGTGGTGGCCTTGGGTCAGCTAAGTGGTTTGTATTTTGTTAACAAGCTCTTCTACACTGGCTTCCTGGATGGTGGGTCCCTGAGTGGGGCTGCTCAGCACAAGAAAATGAAGCAACCGGGCCAAGGGCACACAGCATGTCTGACCCAGCTCGAGTTGGAGTTCACAGCCAGACCCATCGCATGCAAAGTGATGGTGCCACAGTCATAAGGTGGGAGGTGCTTCTCCTGATCCTCAGATGCCTTCCTGTCAAACCTAATTGACCCAACAGACTCAGCAGTTTGAAAGCAGCTTGCCCTTTGCTCTGCATGCCCTGGGAGGGCAGTGGTAATGCTACCAGGCAAGAAAGCAAGCTTCGTGAGGGGGCACTGGTGTTTTTGGCAGAGGGCACTCTCTGGCATCAGAAAGGCTGGCTGGCTGCCCCCTACTGGCTAGCACCTACAGCAGGACCCAGGCACTCACCATCATGGACACACTGGACGAATTAATAACCGGCACAAGCCAAAGAAAGGAGACGCTTGGCAGGGTTTTAGCACTTGGACTTTGACGCCTTAAAGCTCTTTCTCTACCCTTACAATGGAGCCCTCAGCCTCACTAAGGTGGCCTTCTTCTGTCAGATGAGTGCCTCTCATTATTTTTTATAGATTTCCGTCTCCCTCTTGCTCTTGGGGTGTCTGTCGTCTATCACTTATCACTGTTGTCAGTGATGCTGTCTGATGTATCACCTGTTTAATCTTTTAAAAATTTTCTGTGAGCTTGGAAACAGATAATTAAGCTTATTAGACTTGTGTGTAAAATAAGAATAAAGAGGCATTGAGCGAGTACTCAAAGGACCTGCTGAGTCAAGTGCGTTAGTTTTGGGGTGTAGGTGCTGAGATTTCTATTTTGGCCCTTCCCAGGTCATTTCTGGTATTTTCCAGTGCTTGGCTGGGTTCTGGGTTAGGGATGTCTAAGGTCAGCTGATGTGCAGATAGACAAGGGGTTATGAGCCATGACAAGGATGGCTTGATTTTATAGCCACCCACCGTATATTTGGAAGCCTCTCCAAGTTGTCCACTTTGCGGTTACCTGAGACAGGCTGAATGTCTCCTGCAGAACTGTCTCTTTTGCTGTACAGCTGCTCTTGGCAATTTGCAAGGACTTAATGCTGGTTCAAGTGGTTGAGAGATCTGCCTGCCTGAAGGCAAGGGCAGAGCTGGTTTGTCATGAGAAGTTTCATCCACTCTCCCTCCTCAGCTGTGCCCACGTGCCATTCTTCTCCTCCTCCCCAGGATGGCCGTGCCATCTCCATGCCCTTCTTTGTTGACCTCCAATGCCCCTTCCCCATTCCTCTATAGGAATTCTCCATCTCCGTCAAGTCGTGGTTGAATCCCACTTCCACCACAAAGCCTTCCCTCACGCTACATCTCGCCCTTTCTCTGAATGCCTGTCACACGTTACATAGCTGTTCAGCGGCTCATTTATTTATTCAACTGGTAAATTCAGCCTTTGGTACAGAAGCGCATGCGGATTGTTTCCCATTTCACGTGTCTGTCTTACCTTCTTAACCAGCATCTCCGCGTCTGGAGCAGTGGTTCTCAGCCTTGACTGCACGTAGGATCACCTGGAGAGCTTTTGCAGCTCTGACGCAGAGGCTGCACCCTGGATCCATCAAACCAGACCCTGCAGCACTTGTTTTTAACTTTCCATTTTAAAATAATTGTGGATTTGCATGCAGTTGCAAGAAATGGTGCAGTACCCTCCTCTCAGTTTCCCTCCAGGGTAACGTTTTTTACATAATATAGTACAATGTCACAAGCAGAAAACTGACCCTGGTACCATCCACCAAGTTATTCATTCAGATTTCACCAGATGTACATGCACTCATGTGTGTGTGCATGTATGTATTTAGTTCTGTGCAGTTTTGTCACATGCATAGATTCATGTAACTACCTTTTGTTAGCATTGCGATCCTGCTGTGTGACAGAGGTCAAGCACCATTGCTCTGGGAGGTACCCACCGCTTGCATCTAATAGTGCCCAGCAGTTGATGCTGCCCGTATCCTTCGTGATTTGGCGTTTCTCCTCCAGCTGTGAAGTCCCACAGCAGACACACTTGACCCACTGTGACCCATCAGGCTGCACCCACCCTCCCAGCTGCAGTTCTCCGCCGTCCCCTCAGCCCCGAGCCCCGCGTTGGGGTCCGCAGGCCGATGCTGGAGCCCTCCTCTGGCCTGCTTGCACAAATAGCTGTTTCCTGGGCTTGGAAATGAAATTGAAAATAGAGCAAACAATGTGACAGTTTTCTGCTGCTATTTTTTCTTCTATGAACAGAATGTTCAGTATTATTTTTTTTCTCTTTGTGCAATACTGCAAGTGAGAAATAATCTGATTGGAATGCTGGCTTATGCTGTTTATAAGCCTGCCGTCTCCAGCAAGCTGTGCACAGGGAGCTTTCCCGGGGACTTGGAGGGGGACAGTGTTGACTAGTAGTCGGCTACGGCCACGTCCACGTGCTGATTAGGCTAGGAAGTAAACGGCCTCACGTGTGTGGGTGGGCCTTCCTGGAGCTTCTCTCTTCCCTGGAAGCTTTGTAAAGCTTTTTGCCTGAAAGCTGTGTGGGAGAGGCCTGGTCCATCGACACGGGGAAAGAGCAGGGAAGGAAGAGTGAGGATGTCTGAGGCGGGGGCACATTTTGTCTTGGACATTGTCTACTGAACAGCTTAGGGGAAAGATGGACATCCTTTATGCCCCAAGTTTGCTTTTCTCTAGACCCTGGAATTTGGGGCCTGAGATGAACTGGCTGTGGAAAACACGTAGAGAGTTCGGGGGTGGGGCATGTAGGAAAATGTTCTTTTACTTCCTACTGGGGACAGGAAGGTTTCGTGATCGTCAGTGTCATATGGGAGCTTAGAGAAAGTGGAGTCCATTATTTCCTGGGGGACTCGAATCTGAGGATATTCATTCTTTGCCTTATTTAAGGAATACATATGGATCACCTGCTCTGTGCTGCATATCGAGCTTGGTTTGGGGGACGAAAAGATGAGTGACACAAACGCTCACCAGACGTTTGTCTCTGCAGAGGTGGCTTTATTTTATTTTATTTTTTCTCCTGGGATGGGAGGGGAATCGGAGTCAGGCAAGAGAGAAAGTTGATCATTTTGATTTATTCCAATCCACAAATGCTCAGAAGATGTAGGTACGGAACCATCAGATTTTAAAAGTCACCTTCCTCATTCTTCAGGCCGTATGCAAGTGTTCTAGATCTTGTTTGGGGTGTTAGTTGCACAGGCAAATACGTCTGTCAAAAGCTCACCAAAGTGTACAGTTAAGATCTGCACATTGCACTGTGTGTAAATTTTACCTTAAAAAAAAAATCACACTCCAGACAGCAATGAAAAAGTCGCAGTGAAACCACCGATAAGAGAAAACAACTTTAATCAGGAATAAAACTCTGATTTTGAAATTTCATCCTCACAACATTTCCAGAGGCTGAGTCCCACCAAATATTGTGGTCCCAAACTTCTGCTCTCCAAAGCATAGACCCGTGCCCTTCAGGGGACTCACCTCACCCCTGGCCTGGGTATGCCTGCTCCTGCTTCTAGAACATTCTCCCCACACTCCAGTAGGGCCGGGCTGGTCCTGCTCCCCCGTGAAGGCTTTGTTGATCTCTCCAGTCAGTCTGAGTGCCTCTTCCCTTTTCTGCTTCACCTGTATTGACTGGCTTAACATAGTTTGACCCTTTATGACTCAGTGTCTTTCACTTTTATTTACTAAATAAGTTAGTGCATTTAAAGAGTGTAGAACAGCCTGGCCCAAAATAAGTGCTCAATAAATGATCATTTTTATTGTTGTTGTTGTCATAGCTTTTGCTTCTGATCCATCTCCCTAGGGCCTGTGACCTTGATTGATATACAAGTCTCGTGGGTCCTGGACTGTGTCCTTTTGGTGACCAGCACGATGCTGGACACTCGTGCTCATTTCAGTCCATTGAAGTCTGCGTAGACGTCTGTAATCTCCAGGCCAACTCTAAGACCATGTATTTGGGGAATCTGACTACACCAGTGACATTACTGAGGAAAATTCTAGTAGAGACTTCTGCCCTTAGATGCAGCACAAACCAGGTGGCGTGGGGAGGGAGGGCATGCTGGGGTTCGAAAACCTCTCTCCAGCCCACGCTTGAGAGACCTTGAGAAACGCCTGGTCGGCAGTCCACCTAAGGAGAGGGAGCGTAGGCTCGGAGTACCTGGTCTCCTGGATGGCCTTTGAAGTCTCCTGTGGCACCCTGGGGTGGGGTAATGAGATACCACTTGATGACAACAGCCCTGCCTTTCAAAATGACACTCAGCAAAGGGGCAGTGTGACAATGACACCTGCGCATCAGCCCCACCCACCTGGAGCCTGCCAGGCCTGGGCCACCCTGCTCATTAGGTCGGCATCTGTCCCACCAGCCTGACTGCAGCTGATGCTCATTAATCCTGGACGGCGAGCCTGCTCGGCTGAGAGGCTGAACTCTCAGAGCCATTTACGGCAATGGGCTCCATGAGAGCTGCTGGATTGATTTATCATTGGGCTAAGGGGCCTCCCTGCCTCCCGGAGGCTCAGGTCCCAAACTAGGCCAGTCCAGGAGGGCGGTTTTGTCTCACCGGCTTCATGAAAAGGACCAATGAAGGGGTGAGGTTCCTGCCAGACCAGCACAGGGGCAGCTCCACGGGGCCAATTCCAGCACACCCTGGGGGCCTCCTGGCTTGGCCCCCATGTGCCTGTGGCTCCTTCTTTGGGAGACTCCACAGAACCTGTCCTGGTGAGGGCATGGTCCCCTCAGGAGGGCACGACACTCATCAGGCTCTTTACTGGCCAGCTTTGGGATCAGCCTTCTGAACGCAGGACAGTTCTTCAGGAGGCTAACAATGATGAAAGCAGCAGGTGATACTTATTGACGGCCTACTCTCTCCATGGCATTGAGCTAAGACTTCAAATGTATTCTCTCATTCAATGAGGTGTGAGAACTATCAGGCCCCTTTTGCAGATGAGCAAACTGAGGCACAGAGGGTTAAACAACCTGCTCAAGGACACACTTTAGTAGAGGCAGAGCCCAACTTTGGACCAGGCGGCCTGGCTCAGGGTGTGGGTACCTTTGCTTTATCCCACCTTGGGCACAGGACTTAACATTTCCAGCCTAAGCAATGGCTCTGATGGGGTGTCAGAGGTGCTGGGAGCCTCCACAGTGAGGTGGCGAAGCCTGGGCCAATGGAAGAGAGGGTGGCTTGGAGTCGAGAAACTGGGATTCCAATTTCCTTCCAGCCCCTGAGTAGCCGTGTGACTTTAGGTACATCCCCTCCCTGCTCTGTGTCCTCAGCCAAACGGGAATGCTGCCATTCGTTGTTGTTTAAAATAGGATACCAGCCTGCAATGAATGGGAAGAAACAGAAAAAAAGTAGTAATGAGGGCAGTCACGGCCCTTGGCCCAGCAGGAAGTCCCCACCATTGGAAGCATCCATGTGGAGGTGGGTGGCGTGTTCTAGGTGGCAGAGACGAGGGGGCTGTTTCTCCGTCAGGGTGCATTCCCGGCTGTCTCTGTCTTCCTTCTCTTTCTGTGTACCGTGGATGTGGCCGGACTTCCGGAAGCCTGCGTGTGCTCACCTCTCTTTGGGTCTTTCCTCCACCTGGCACGCGGTGAGGAAGGCAGTGCCTCTCACCCGCTTCTCCCAGTCCTTCCCACTGCCTTCTCTCCGCTTCTCCTCGCCTCTCTCTTTTTCTGCGGGTTCACTATCATCAAAGACGGATCTCCGTATACAAACTGTGAACCCAACTGTCTCCATTGCTGCAGGTTTCAGAGCAACCGCGTGACAGGGGCGCTCTTTACGGCACCAGAAGCTGCTGATGCATAATTCAACAAACAATCCAGAAATGCATCAGAATCCAAATTACTCACATCACAGGGATCTCGATGTTAAACACTGTCTCTTAAAAACCTACTCCATTCACGCGGGTCCCTGCACTTTTATTCCAGCATTTGCAAAATTTGGGGGAAGGCTGTGCTGCAGAGAGGAGCTTGAGCCTAAAACGGATGGCTGAGTGTCCCTGTGGAGAACGTGGGTGGCATAAGATCCCCAGCCCCCACCACTGAGTGGGCTGCCAGAGTGGCAGGTGCCTGGGGCTGGGTCTTGGGGTTGAATTGCCCCAGGTCCCAGGTGGGTGTGGGCCGGGCTAGCCCTGGAGGCTCCAGTCCTTCTAGCAGTTTCCTCCCCCACTGAGGCAGGGCAGCATCCTAATTCACTGTGGAGAGGCTGAGCTGCATAGTGGTTAAGAACACAGGCTTTGGAAGGAGACTCCCGGGGTTCAAAGTCTGGCTCTGGCACGAATCAGCTGTTTGACCTTAAGCATGTTACTTAACCTCTCTGTGCCTTCCTTTCCTTATCTGTAAAGTGTGGAAAATAACAGAGCTTATCTTACAGTGCTGTTGTTAAAATGAGAGTTAATAGGTGTAAGCATTACATAAATGTTGACTATTATTATTCTAAAAAATTCCAGGGAATTCCTGGCTCTCCCCATTTCCTTCTTGGGATCCCCATATTTCACAGCACTCTGGCTCTGCCCCAGTGGCATGTCAGCGGCTGCATAACCAGACGTGAACTATACAGGGTGGAAGTGCCTGGCTGCCCGCAGTACTGTACTCCCGCGGCCAGGGCTGCGTCCCTCAGATTTCTCCGGGCAGGCACCCTCATCAGCACGACTCTCTCTGGGGTCTTCCTTTCCAAGATTTTTATTTATGTCCTCCTCTCACAGGGCCTCAGATTCTAAAGAAACTTCCTATCTATCTTGCCGCCACTCCCCCCATATTCTCCTCTCTGCCCAAATGGCCACCAGCCAGCCCCTGCCCTCAGCCGTGCCCCCTCGCCTCCATAAACCCTTTGCCCTGTCATCTTGCCTCAGAGGCATCTGTGCATTTTCTAAGAGGCTGGAGGGGTGGCTGTGGCCAGCCTGCGCTCAAGCCCAGACCTGAATGCCTAATTGGGTGTTTCCTCCGCTGTTTCCAGGAGTGAAAAGGGAGGTTATCTGATCGATAGCCCTCGTGGCTGCTTGTCAGTGCCTGCGGTTGTCGGCTCTCTGCTGTGGGGCTGCAGATGGGCGCAGCTTCACCTCCACCGAGCGGGCAGCTGCCCACGTGCCCCTGACGGGCAGGGCCATGTTTGCAGGATGAGGACCCGGGTCCCCAAAGGCTGAGAACTCCCAGTGCTGGTCTTGGGGCTCAGTGGGCTGGCGGATCTGAGCCACAGATGGCCACAGAGGGCTCGGGCTAAGCAGAGGGAGACAGTAAGTGCAGAGAAAGGGCGGGAGTTAGTTCAGATGAGGACTGAAGATGGAGCGGGCAGGCCAGCTGCTTCCTGGGGAAGGGAATCCTAGGGCAGGCACAGTGGGAGGAAGTCGGGGAGAACACTCTGCAGGTCCTCATGATTTCTTCCCGGGTCCATCTGTGACCCTTGCTTTACACCAACTCAGTTTTAATCCTATGCTGTATAGTGTGGCTTGTAAACGATGGCTAACTTTAGCTCAGAGAGGTGAGGGAATTTACCTAACGTCACAGAGTCGGTTAATGGTGGAGTAGAAATGAGGACCTGGTTCTCTTTTCTTTCCAAGCAGCATAGGCCATCCTGACAGCTAGAATCTCAGACTCAGACAACAGGAACACTCAGGCTCAGAGAGGCGAAGTGGCTTACCCAATGTCACACAGCTCATTAGTTGGAGAGTTAGGACTAGAATCCAGGTTTCCTAACTCTTGTTCTGGTGTTTGTTCCGCTTCCCACCCCTGATCACTTTCACTAGTCTCTTCACCTGCTCCCCTCATTAGCTAGGGAAGGGGTCCTTCTAGGGACTGGCATCTGCTGGTGCCATCTGCACTGAAATCGGCCTGGGTGTCTCGAGGGGGTAGGACCGAGGCAGCTCTACCGGCTGGGCATCACTTCAGAGGGAAGTTGGCCCCATCCCGGCACATGGGCTGAATGGGAGAGCAGGCTTGCACCGGCACAGACTGCTCCCCGTCCCCCGCTCCCGCCCATGTGTTGTGGGTCTCAGCCAGGGCTTGGAAAAAAATAAATTCTGCATGGCTGCTAGCCAGGCAAACACCCAGGTTGTCAGGGGAATGGGGAAGGTCAGACAGGGATGCCGGTTAGGATGGAAAGGGAAAAAAAAGAGGGTGGGTGTAAATTAGTGGCCTGTGTCTCAACAACTCTGTGCCCGGAATCTGTAATGGGCCTCTCCACAAGCTGCCTGGAGTCTAGGCTATAACACCACCCTCCTTCCGTGCCAAGCCGTGGCTTTACTGCCACACACTGAAGAGGGCATGGGCCGGTGTCCTGGCCCCCCCCTGCCCTCCCAGTGTCATCCATGTGACCTTGTTGTGAGCCTCTCATCGCTCCAGACTCCCTCTGCTCCCAGTGTGGTCAGGGGCCTCTTCTATGGATCCAACAGTCCCCTTACCTCCCCTACCATGTCTGCTTGCTTTCTCCCTAGTCTGAGTGTTTCTAGAGGCTCAGGGCTGTGTCTTATTCCCTCTGAATCCCCACTGCTCAGCACAGTGGCACAGAGCAGGTGCTCAATAAATATTTCTGAGAGGAATGAATGAATGAACATATGTTTCGCTAACAAAAGAAGACCTGAGAGATGAGCTCGTTGGGGCTTCCAGCAACCACCAGCCCCGTCCAACACTGAGAAGTGGGACTATTTCCTCTCCACATATTGGTCTGACATCCGGGTCAGAGCCAAACACACCACTTCTGATTTGTGCATCCTTGAGCCTAAAATGCATTCAATAAACTACTAAGCACCAGGCACTGTCTTAGGTGCTGGGCTGATAATAAGATGAAAGGGATGGTTTCCCTGACCTTGAGGGGGTCACAGTCTGGTAGGGGAGGACCACACAGATACCGCTCCTTATCAAGCTGTAATAGAGGGTTCCCCACCTGCCGTGGGAGCCTGGAATGGGAAGTGAAGATTCTCCTTGGGAGGGGGCAGCTGGGTTAGGCTGTGGGGTCAGTGGTGCTGATCGAGAAGGGGAGCATTGAGCTAGAGCTGTCAGGATCAGTGAAACTTCCCAGATGGAGGGTGGGGAGCAGCAGGAGCTGAGTCGAGTGGGAGGAGTAAATTGACAGCCTGTCTGGGGAACTGTGGTAGATTTATTTGGTTGGAGTGTGAGCTGAGGATGATGGGTCAGGGCATATCTGGAGAAGGGATTGTGAGGTGCCTCCATGCCAATCCAAGAAGAGCGCCCTCCATGGACCTGACCGCTGGGCGTGGGTGCTCAGACAGATGCAGACTGGCAGTGTATCCTGGGGCTGGAGGGTTTTGGGAAATGATCGCTTCTTGTCTGTTGATGGACCCCAAGCTCAGCAGGATGCTGGCGTCTGTGTCCATGCCCTGGTTTGAGGCACCTGGAGCTACGCAGTGACCAGGACAACCCTGATTTACAGGATCACCATAGCCTCCAACAGCTGGGCTCCATGGGACAATAGAGGAGGCTGAATGCTGGCTGATGCCACAGTGACTGCCGAGCGGGGCACATGGCAACACGTGATACTTGGCTCACCACTGCACCCAGGAGGGCGCTGAGGCCAGACAGTAACTGCCAGGGCCTCTGGGCACCTGGTTGCCTATCCGAGCATCGGCTCCCCAGGTGGGGCTCTCTCCAGCATGGAGTATCATGACTCTGATCTGCGAGAGACCTGGGAAACTCAGAGTATTTACCTGGAAGGATTCAGAGGACAGGCTGGGAGAAACAGATTCATCCACGTATTGGAGAGTGAACCTGACAGACAAGTTACAGCCTGGCAGTAACCAGGTTCACACCTAGATCCTTTCTGAGGGCTGGTGAACGTTGTGCCCATCCCCGGTGCCTTTCCTTCCTGCCTTCATACATTCTTTCCTTCATAACTTCACTTGTTAATGTAGGAAATATTTGCTTAGCATCCCTTGTGTTCTGGGCGCGTGGACCCTGCCCTTAGGACTCATGCTAGAAGGAGAACAGAAATGGAAATAAGTAACTCCCGCGTGCTGCGGTGCGTGCCTGTCCCCGTCTTTTGTTTGTGCTCTGGACCCTCTGCACCCTCTATCCACTGTAGAGACCACCTCAGTGGGCTCCCTTGTCTCTAACTTCCAGTTGAGTCAGACAGTGAGAAGCATTGGCAGGAGACTGGGGTGGAAAAGAGAGAGCATCCTTACTCCCCCGCACCCCCTCCCTACACGTGCTAGGTAGCCTTGGGCTGGCTGCATCCTTCACTTGAGGTCACTCCTCTCAAGGTGGCCTACATGAGTCTTTCTCTTTTCAGCTTCCAGTATCCATTCCCATCCCTTTCTCCTTCAGGTCAAAGAGTGGGGAGGATCCCTTCCTTTTACCAACCCCAGGATACCACACTGTCCCTTTCATTTATATAGGGGAGTCAGAGAAATAATTAGAATATGTCAGCACAAGTCATCCCTACTAGCAGAAGATAGACTCACAGAGGTTCCACGGTCCTCTGCAGCATCTTTTGCTAGTCTGTACTTGACCCTCATTTGTACCAATAAGGAAACAAGCATGGGGAAGCTCAGTAAGAGAAGAGAAGTGGATTCCATTAGCCCCAATTTTCTCTGTCCTGGCCCTGACACTGGACATTCCGCCTTGCGTTTCCCACGTGTTATCTGTCCACCTGAGGCCTTGCTGCTGCCTGGCCACACACATGTAGATGCCACACATCTGCTCCTACCGGCATCTGGTGCTCTTCCCCAGCCTGACTGGGAACGTTATCCCCTCTCCATGGAGCAGAAACCAGGTCTGTCTCCCTTTGCTTCGTTCAGAAGGAGAAGGGTAGGGCAAAGGGGAATGCCCTGAGGCTGTGGTCCTCTGGAGACAGGACTTGAGCTCCCTCTCCATGCTCCTTCCACACCATGGGCTTCTCTTTTCACTGGCTTTTTAGTTGCCAGAAAAGAATTTCCCTTATTATAGGCATCGTTTTCGAAGATTAAAAGCACAAAAGGAGAAAGGGAAAGGCTTGCCCATCTCCTGCCCAACCAAAGTGAGGAAGTCAAAGCTAACCTGAGCTGTCAAGGCATCTTGAGTGCATGCTGAGATGCTGGGTATGGACAGGTACCTCTCAGGAAACACGGAGGGCAGGGTGTTGCTGGTGAGAAAGGGGTGAGAACACATGGGGCAAAGAAGCTGGAGTCATGCTATGGCACGTCCTGGAGCTCTCCGTCAAGGGGAAAAGTTAGTGACAGCTGTATTTGCAGCTGAGCCTTTCCTTTTGAGAACGCTGTCATTTCCAGCTGGAGCTCTGGGAAGGCCATCACCTCTGCTCTGAGCCACTTATCACTGCTCGTGTTATTCAGGTTCCTCCCATGTTATAGGACATGACAGAAAGAAGCCCACTTTGAAGGATAGAACAATAAACACTAATGGTCCCAAGAATCTCCCAGAACTGGACGGAATGAGAGAAAGGGGTTGATCTGACGAGCCCCTAGCTTGAGCATGTCCTGAATTCCACAACCCGGAGGGCAACACAGCTCCTGCTTTGGCCACCAAACTTGGTCTCTTGGGACCCCTTAGGGAAGTAATTGGGTGAAACTCCTCATGACTTATTCTCTAAAGGGTTGGATGGCTGGACCCCTTAGTTGGGTACATGAAAACACATGGTCAGAACCAGAGGAAATATGTTAATAAGGAGACCATTTTTTCTGAACCAAAATTGAGAGTTGGGGTGGACTATTATGACATAAAATTGAGTACAAAAATCGTCACTGTGGTGGAATATCTGGAGACTGGGATTAATATGAGTGAGTGGCTGACAAATCACCGATGTTCTTGTGTTATGTTAGGCAGCAACACAAACTACCTGGGTAACTTTGGGCAAGACCCTTAGCCAATTGGGCCCTCGGTTTCGAGGGTCTCCTTAGCTCCATGGATTGATGATTTTAGGTGGAAGGGGAGAGGACCCCTGTAAAGGTCAGACTGAAGTGAGAGTGACAGTGCAGGTGGGCCACGAAGGGTGGCACTAGGGAAAGGGAACCCAGGAATGGCTGCACCCAGGCATAGGGGTCTCCCAGGAGTCAGGGCATATTCCTCAAGAGTTCCTTGGGCTGGACAAAGAGGGCTGTGAACTCTCCTCCTTTGTGTCCAGGTTCAATGTTTCAATTAGGGCCCAGGCTGCTTCTCAGTGGGAATTGATTGAAGTGGGTCTGCAGCCCCAGACAGAGGCATGGACACACTGGAGGAGGGGTGGAGAAAGCCAGCCCCTGGGGGCTGCCAGCCTCTCTGGTACTCTGTTGGAGACAAAGCAGGGCGCAGAGAGCCCTTAATGGCCAAGCAGATTAGAAACATGGTTCTGGCTGAGGGCACAGGCCCTGGAGAATGATAATCAAACTCCTTACAGCCAGTCAAGCAGCTAAGCAGACAAGATCTAAATAAACACCCTTCTGTCTCCAGCCGGCGGGCCCCTCTCTTGGTGGCAGAATCAGATTGTTTCCTCCAACATCCTGACCTTTGACTCCCCACTTGGCCCTGGTGAAGGGCCAGATTTCCCAATATCAGATTCACAAACATGTCTCACTCTTGCACTCACTCCTCTGGGTTCGTTTTAGATCTGGCAGGCGCACGCAGTCATTCTCTGGTGGCTCCTAAGCCATGGCGTTATCCAGCCACCGAGGGGCTGTCCAGTCCTCCCAGCTTCTCTTCTTTGCCCAGCGAGCCAGCTCCCATGAGCTGTTTCAGCCTGAAGACTCTACCGAGTTTTACACCCACCTCCCACTCTCCAACTCAGTCAAGATGCTTCAGCAGCAAGTATCTTCTCTACTTAAGACATTGTAAGGGTTGGATGTGGAGAAAACATTTGTAATCTTTTAACGTATGAGCCTGGTCTGTCCCAGTGCTTCTCGAACTTTAATGTGCCCGTGAATCACCTGAGGGTTTTATGCAAATGCAGATTCTGATTCAGTAGGCGGGAGATCCTGCACTTGTAATGAGCTCCCAGGTGAAGCTGATGCTCTTGGTCCGTGACTCACACTGAGTGGCAAAGGTCTAGGCCAGTGCTATTCAAAATGTGGTCTGTGAACTCTTTGTTAATGGTCTGCAATGAGACAGGTAAAGACACTGAGAGTGAGCATTTAAGAAATTTGTAGAGCAGTTCGATGTTGCTGCAAACATCCCAGAGTGTGGTCAGTGAATTTGCATCTTGTATTTTTAAATTTAATTTCTCTAGTAATTTGTTTTTATGCTGTTTGACAAAAGTTTCCATCTCCAATGGATTGGTAATCTAGCAGAATGGCTCTTCACCACGGATAGTGTGAGAAGCAATGGACAAGATGACTTCGAGCATGCTTTGCAGTCTCTGAGATGCTCTGATTCTCTGCAGCTTGCGTACAAAAATCTCCTGTCTGTCGGCAACTGACCTGGGTGGCACGTGATCCCTGCAGAGGTCCCCCAGCCAGGTCCTTGGCATTTCCTCACTGCGCTTGTTTTCCCAGCTCCGTGTGATGTTTTCTTTCCCAGGCAGCATTCTGGGTATTTCAGACAAAGGTTTAACGTATCAGGGGAGCTCAGCCTCCGATGATGCCAGGAAGTGCCAACTAACAAGAGAGACTGGCAGCTGGAGAGCCTCTGAGCGTGCAGCCTCGAAGGCATCCACACCAGGACGGGGCAGCCCACTCCCTTCGTCCCTAAGCAGGATTTGAGTTGACTGTGGCAACCACCTGCCCCATTTCTGAGAAAGAAAAGCCAGGCTAAAAAAAACAGGCCAGTGAGAAGGCTTCCTGCCTCGAGTGCCCACGGGGGAGGGCTGGGTGTTAATGAACCCAAGTGCAGTCACAACAGGCATGGGGCCAGCTGGAGCCCGCCCATGTTTGACCTGCAGTCCTTTGGCAGGACCCAGACTGCTGGGGGAGTGGTCAGAGACGAAAATACAGTCGGGTTTTCTCCCTGCAGAAGCAGTCTCTGTTGTTCTTGGCCCACTGTGAACTGTCACGCCTGCTGGACAGTCCCCGAGGGGGATGACTCTGGTGAGGCAGGGCAGGCGGGACTCATTTTACATTTCGCCTTCTTTCTTCCATCCCTGACCCTCGGCGCCTGGTCCAATGTCGGGTTGCTTGTGGGCCCCCCTCCATCAGTGCCTTTTCATGGATTGATTTTATTTGCTCCCTGATTCTGAGCTAGAGGCAATCCTCCAACGATAGAAGCTCTATGGAACATCTCACCATCTTTACTAAATGCTAATTAGGTTTGAAAATCCCGGAGAAGAGGAGTTGATATTGAATCACCCTGTGTTGAATGATCTTCTTACGTCCCTGGGAGATCAGCCACTCCAGTGTTCAAAAGGGATGTGATTTCAGCTAAGCCGGATTTGATTGAGTGGTCAGATTTTGATTTGTGCCTGTGATTTATCGGATGACCCGAAGCTGCTTTACCTTTCCATTTGTATAATTTGTTAGTGAGATTCCAGCTTGGCCACAGGAGGACTTGTCATCCAGAATTTGTATATGTGTACATGCTCACCTTTGCATAAAAGGGGGTACTTGATGAGATGGGACTTCTGAGTTGTTCTTTTAGGGTGGAGATGAGCTGACCTACCCTGTTGGTCCCCTCTTGCTGTCACCGCACACCTTCCTGAGACAGGTGCCCGGGGCCGGGGTTGGTGTCCATGGCCGGGGAACCAAAGCAAAACTACTTGGTTGATCCAGGGTTTGAACCCATGACTACGGCCTCATTAGCCCTGTGCCGTAGCCGTTGAGCCTCTTAACACATTTTGTGAAACTGAACTTTTGCACACATGTTTACTGAAAATAGGAAGGGAAAGAGGAAGAAGTGCTTTTGTAGCCTGTGTGCCATGGTCCAAGTCTATTAAGATGCCAAAAGGATTCACCTTGTCAGATGCCTGCTACCAGCCTCTTCCTACCCCTCCGCTACAGGTGGGTCCCCGATTCCTCAGAGTGACACTTGCTCTGGAAGTCCTGCCGTCCAGCTGAAACCAAATTGAAAAAAACTTCAAAGTCGCATGGACTCGTTTAGCGTATTGTCTGCCTTGCGTGTTGGAAAATGGGAAACAGAGGGGCCAGTATCTACACAGTGTGACATCGTAGCTCATATCCTGCCACCCCAAGTCCTTAGGGAAACTTGGCTTCTAAGCATGTCTTCCTGCTTGGCTGGGTTAGTGGTTGGTCTCTTTTCCCTGCCCCAGGAACCCTGTGGGTGCTCTGGGATGCTGCAGTTCGGAGATGATCCACTCTTGCGTATCACTGGTGAGCTTCAGCAAAACTAACCAACTCCCCCAGTGAAATACAGCTGTCTCTTAGACCTAGTTTATATCTTTCCTGATACGAGAGGATAATCTCATGCTTGTTTGTCCACTTCTGCAGCCAAAGTCACCTGGACACTGTGTGTGTATGTATACAGGACAGAGAGGATGGAGCCCACCTTATTGTAGCATTAAGTAATTAGCTCAGGGCTCAGAACCATACCAGCCTCTGCAGTAAGAAAGAAAGAGGAAGCCAGAAGTGTGTGCTCAGGCTGATCATATGTGCTAAAGCTCTGTGAGCATCTGGAGCAGGAGAGAAGCAGAAGAAAAGTTGGTTAGTGTCATCCAATCTCCTTTCCTTAACACTATGGGCTGCACTGGGCATGGCTGTATCTCCTGTATGACCAGCATGCAGCACAATTCCATAATGCTCAATCAGAAAAGATGAGGAGGAGGAGGGGAGTGGGGACGGAGGGGAGAACACGTGGTGTTATATGCTGCCATAATTTCTACTAGTTCACCGGGAAATAAAATGTGGTAAAGAATGCATGAAGGCAACATACAAAGCTAGGAGGGGTGTAGTAATCTGATTACTTGAATACAAGCGAAAATCCTGCAGATTCATTCTATTGCTAAGAATCTCCGTACTACACCCCAAATGATTCCTGTGGGCTGCGCAGAGGTGCGGTTCTCATGATGGTGGTCCATGGGCTTCTGGCCCGTGGGAGGTGATGCTTCAAAACCTCGATCTGGGTGGTTGCTTCAGAGCCGGGGCTAGAAATGAGTTCCAAAACTGGAGATTTCACTGGAGGGGGTACCCTCTCTGTGCCAGATTGTCCCTATCTGGGGGGCTGAGGTTTGTAACAGGCCATCTGAGCCTGCAGAGGGACAGGTAAACAGGGATGTCAAAGGAGTCGAAAAGCATCATGAACACGTCTTCAGAAACAAGTCCCAGGAGCGTGACATGAAACCGGCTGTGTTTGTATTTGAGGCATGGCTGTTGGGAATTCTGACTAGTGCAACACTGTTGGAAAACAATTTGTAAATAGTTAGCAAGAACCTTAAAAAGATTCAGGTTCTTTGAACTAATGACAGTTTTTTTAATAGGACTCAGTTCAAAGTTTTCAGAAATTGTGCTAATCACCAAGATTCCTATTTCAGCATTATTTAGCTGAAATGGAATTGATCTAAATACCCATTTATAGAGGAATGGTTAGGTGAATTTGGCATATTATATAGCCATTTAAAATGTAGTTTATAAAGGCCAATACTGTAACCAATTCTTGCGCAATAATGTTCCATGAAAAAACATGATACAATTGAAGCTTTTTACAACACAGAAGATAAAAACTGGAAAGAAATCCGCCAAAATGCTAACAATAGTTGTGCTCAGAAAATGAGAAAAGATGCAATTTATTTTTTTTCTATTTATCTATACTTTTATAAATTTTCTTTAATAAGCATTTATTGGTTTTATAATGGAAAAGATAAATTTTAAGAAATCGAAAGAATCCCAGGGAATTTTTGAGATGGCATTTGGATCCAAGAACAGAGAGATTTTAAAATATCAGTTCAACCCAAAGGTCTGCAGCCAGCCAGCCAATTAACTCACAGTAAGGGGGTCTTTTTCTGAGTGACTGGGTCAGTGCGTTTGCTGGGGGGCTGGGCCATCTCATGATACAAGCCATGAGTGGGCCTGAGAGAGATGATGCGTGGGTGGAGGCATGGGCATGAGCTAACCCCACTGCTGGGAGAAACCCAACAGCCAACTAGAATTTATTAAGGGCTTCCTAGAAAGGATGCATCCTGTTTTGGACTAAGGATGATACAGAAGATGTGTGACAGAAAATTGATACCCAAAAGAACTTGTGTTCTTGTCTAGAGGTAACACTACTAGCGCATATAGACATAAAATAGTTCGTGAACACAACTACATTTATATACATATACTACACACAACTGCATCTGTGTGCGTAAATGCACATTAATATACATGCACATATATATATGCCCACTCACACACACATACACACTGCAAACACTCTCTCGAATATATTGGTGGCTCGGACAATATATGATAATTATGCAATGGAAAATAAGCATTTATTGTACTGTGTTAGTAGCATTGTCTTTGAATACAAAGGACAGCATATCATTGCAGATAATTTCGATAGCAATAACAATGATTGCAGACCATGCCAATACTCTCTCTGTTATTAATGAGCTGAAGCGGTAGCCATCTCCATTTGCAAAATGCCACACATAGCAATTTAAAGTCGTGATCGTTTTGCCAAAATGGACTAGGCATGCTTAGGGCGAAAGGCTCATGGAGACTTGGGAGCCCTGCCTCAGGGATCTCGTGTTTGGTTCTCTCCTGGATCCCTCCAGGTGAGTTTGAATAGCCCTCTTCGTTTTCCTGAGGAAGACACCGGAGCATAGATCAGGCTGCATGACAGAGAGGAACCAGCAGCAACGTGGTTCTCACTTCTGTGCAGCACTCCTTAGCTGCTCAAATGTTACCCAGGCAGGCAAGGCAAACAACTGCGAGAAGCTCTTGCTCAAGCCAGGACGGCACTGTTCTGACCCCGGGATGGGTTATGGTCTTAACTCTTCCTGCTTTCTCCTCTTGGAGCTTCAGGGAAAGAAGGACCCTCCAGCCTGTTTGCTTTGTCCAAGAAGGCAAATGCAGGTGACTCCTTAGAAAGCACATCTGGGGTCTACCCTTATACCCCACACAGAAAAGAGACCCCTGGCTTTGTTTTTCCTCTTTTCTTTCATGTTTTCTCATCCCTGACTTTTTTCTTTTTTCTCCCTCAAAGCAGCAAACAGATAGAAGTGTGAATAATTGATTGAGAGAGGCTGCAATGACTAAGAGTTCTGGTTGGAATCTCTCTCCTCAAGAAGCGTGGGGAGGTGCAGAGGGGAGGTGATCTGAATGACAGCCAGGCCCTCCCTGGAGGGCTGTAGGCTGCAGGGGGCCCCACAGAGCAGTAAGACCACCTGGCTGTGTCTGGGCCCTCGCTAGAGGCCTGTGCCCTGGGTGAAGGCGCAGGATTCTGGAACATTTTTCACTGTTCTAATCTGATTTGGATCACACCAGGCATGGTCTACATGCTTAGCCCAAATGTGTGAGTGTATGTGTGAAGCAGAATATGGGCGAGTGGTGTAAATGCTTTGCCTTGTTAATATCGATGCCAGATGTTACCAGACTGTGTTCTGCACAACTATAATGTCACTTGAAACTTTAATAGTCGTTTTTGCATAACAGATTCTCTGGTCAAATCTGGGAAATGCTATCTAGCCTCCTCTTTGAGATCCACTAGACACTTAAGTATATTAAAATATCTGAGACACCTAGCAGTAAATTCATTGTTTGCTTTTGTTTTCTCCAAACTTATTTGACCAGGGGACTACATTCTGGACCACTTTTTTTTTTTTTTTTTTTTTAACATCTTGTAAGACACTGTCTGTCCCACAGTGAAAAATTTAGGGAAATGTTGGTGTGTGCAGCTCTGCCCTCCACCTCGTACTAAAAGGCGACTCGGCGAGACTGCAGATGTGAGTTTGAATCCTTTTTCTGCCTCGTCACAGCTGAGAGGATTTGCAGGAGTCTCTGAGCTTCAGTTTCCTCATCTATAACATAGGGATAAAAACCACCCACCCGCCCACCAAACTGCATGTGCTGCTGTGTGTCACAGTGCCCGTCACAGTGCTTGGAACATAGAAGACTCTCTCTAATCTTGTACAACTAATCTTGTATAGGTGGTAGATAAAACCACCTATAGCCAAGCAGAACTGGTTCACATCCATGGTGGAAATGTGAGTAGCCAGCTCAGGAGACTTCCCCACTGTCCTCAGGAACTGGCTCTCCTGCCTCCTTCCTAACCTTGGCCATAGGAAGTACTTCCTGGTATCTCACCTAGTTCGCTGTGGTTGGAATCAGCACCATTTTCCCCTAAGGTGGTGGCTCCTGGACCAGCAGCATCAGCTGATGGGAATTTGTTAGACAGACACATTCCAGACCCAGACTTACAGAGCTGGGGACACTGGAGTCAGCGACCAGCCATTGGGGTTTTAGTAAGTTCTGCAGGGTATGCTGATGCTTGCTGAGGTGTGAAAAATCACTGCCCTAAAGCATTGTCCTTATTGGCTTTGCCAAGAGCCTTCAGGGCTCACTCCCACTGGCCCTTCTCCTGATGGTTAATATCTGTCCTGTCTCCTCTGCAGTCTCCCCACAGAGGACTGCTGTCTATGTCCCGGGTTCTTAGAATGTTGGCAGTTTTCTTGAAATCAGAGTTATGAAATTCATCGAGGCTGGCAACCCTCCAGGCTTAGGCAACAGCCCACGGGATGCAGGGCCACCTCACGTCCTCTGCTCCCTCCTCGGCTCGCTCTGAGTCTCTGGCAGGTTCTCGGATCCACCCGTCTGCTTCCAAGTGCTGCGTTCCTGCCAGGGCCAGGCAGTTGAGCCAAGAGGGCTGTAGTATTGCAGTAGAGGAGAAATGAGCTCTCTGGGGAGGGAGGAGGGTTGGATGAGTAAGCCTCTTGGTTATCAGCATGGGGCCTGGTGCCGCCCTTTACACGTGACCACAACGCTGCAAATTCCACAGGCTGCTCTCTGCTGGGAGTTGGGCAATAGATAACAACTGTCCAGAGGGGTATTTCTTTGGTATTTTGGTTCATTAAAAAAGTTGTCTGTGTTCCCAGAGGCGCCAAGGGGAGGGACTGCTTCTACTCCTGGAATCCCACTTGGGGCCAGTTTCAGCAACTCTCAGCCAGTTCTCAAACCATAAGTAAGTCAACACCTTTATATTACACGGTGAGCCCCACCTCCAGGGGTGTGTGTGTGGGTGTGTGTGTAGGGGAGATGGTAGTGACTGGCTCCAAGATGGTGTGTGCAAGTAGTAAACATCAAGCAAGAGTTTAATAATGGGTCCCTACCCCAAAGGCCTTGAAATCTGAAGATAGTGTACAGACTAAGAAGGGCAATCTATTTGATGCTGTCTTCTGTTGCTTGTGAAATTAGCAGAGTTAATGTGAAGAGCTAACCCTGGCTTTCAAGAAGTCTGGGTTCTAATATTGACTTTGTCGCTGATGGTTTATGACCTTGGGCAAGGTTGTTTCTTCCTTCATTCTTTTATTCTTTCCTTCACCACTGGATTAATGCTCTTGGCACTGCACTGGTCGCCTGGGGATACATCAGAGGGTAAAAAGCACACGCCCTGTACTCAAGTAGCCCAGGATCTGAGGAGGGAGGTGTTTATAAATGGGTCACAGTGTGGAGAGCCAGGGCTTCCACAGAGGTACTGCAAAGACCAGTGGGAACCCAGAGGACGGAGGCTTGGGAGAGAGGAATGCCTCTGACAAAGGTTGAGATGCTGCCTCCATTTCTTCCGATCCCCTCCAGTGGTTTTGTAAAAGCCAGACCACATCAACACAGTCCTGGTTCTCTCTTTTGCATCATAGGCTCCCGGAGAGAAAAGGGAGATGAAAAATTGACTGGCTTCACCACTCTGTGGAGGCTTACACACCCCCTCCCACAATACCTACCACCCTAACCGGCCACAACAACCTGGCCAACTGCCTGCCCAGCCTACACTTGAACATCTCCAGTTATGGAGAACTTTTGCACGAAATTGTGTGGACGTCTGTTACAAACAAGAGAACTAATGGCCATTCCAGAACTTTTAAACAAGAGGGCAGGTACCCGTTTCAGAATTGTGTTGGCTGCCATTTTGGTTTAAAGGAGACTAAATCTCAGCTGTAGGTGTATCCTGATACGCTTGAGTGGAATCCCAAATTTTCGTGGCTTAAAGAAAATCAGAGGTGGGAGGGACTTTTGAATGTTCTAGATCATTCTCCTTCTCTCTTCTTTTACAAATGAGAGAATCTGAGGCCCAGAGAAGTGAAATGACTGGTCCAGGTTAGTGATTTGCTTTGGCTGCTATCCATGAAGCTTCTTGGAATGTCCGGTAGGTTTTGGGGGAATGAGGAGCTTGCTCTGGCCTCCCGTGGTCAGAGATAGGCAGAATATGCAGAAATACACGTAGGGGAGGACAGACAGCCCACAGCACAGCATGCGTCACGTCTCCTCCTCAAACCACTCTAATCTCTGGGGGCCACTCCATATTTGAGAAGTTTGGCATTACCCAAAAACTCAAGACATAATCACCCAGAACATACCACGTGCCAGCCACATGCCAGAGGCGGTGAGAAGCTGGAAGCCCGAATTAAATACGCCTCCTCTTTGCTCTAAAGCATTTCTCCAATCCTAAATGGGAAGAATGACTATTTTCGTGGCTTGAGAACACTAGACCTCCAGCACATGAGGGAAAAATCACTTCTACAGTGTAAGACACTGAGCTGTCACAATTAGTGCCCACTTGCAGGCAGCATCGTGACTCTTGAGAATAACTTAGGTGCTTCTGACAGAAACAAGATAATTGGAGAACTTTAGTGACAGCATAGACAGTTTACCAGGCACAGGTGATGGTGGGGGCAGGAGGTGGGATCACCGGGGTGTTGCTCCTTCCCTCTCTCTCGATATGCGGGAGAACAGGCCTGTGTTGGCAGAAGTTGGGGGACTTGCTCCAAAGGCCTGGTCATCCCCTCTCACGGTCTCGGCTTGCTCCTCAGCTCCCAGTCGTACAGTCCTGGAGCCTGAGTGTGTTTTCCTTTTCTTTTCTCTCTTGCAAGACAGCGTTGCGAGAAACAGTGCTTCTGTCCCGCCTGCTCCCTCAGCTCCCTGCTCTCCTCAGCCCCAGGTCTCTCACGCTCTAATCATTACCACCGGCCGCCTCTTCCTGCTCGCAGACGTGTCCTGGAAAGCCCAGTGCTTTTCAAGTAGAAAGCAGAACCTACTCTGCTGGTTCCGTGCCGGTGGCCACGGAGGGGCACGGGGAAATCAAATGGTCTCTTCAAGCAGTGAAGCATGGAGGTGGGGAAGGCTGAAGGGGCTTGCTGTGTGGCTGCCATGAAGATGAAATTCTGGGCCCCAGAGGGAGGCCCTGGCACCCTTGTCTTGTGTGCTGCCCAGTCAGGCGCGTGGGTACCATTGTGGGGAGGAAGCTGCACCTTGCATCTCAGTTTTCCTTCCTACACAGAAGTGATCATCCCAGCTCTCTCTTTTCTTTCCTTTTTTTCATCTTGAGCTTGAAGAAGCCCGTGTCTGGAAAAGCTCTGTGCTTATCAGAGAGACACATTCTATAAGTGCCATCCTATGAGAGCCTATAAACAGGAGACAGAGGGCATTCGGCTTGGAAAAAAAATGATCTTTAGGTTTGAAATCGTTTGAAATGATTTTGGTAGGAAGAAGAGAGAACTTCTTTATTTTTGGATCTGGCTTTTTTCCAGCTGGGTCCTAGTAAACAAGGCTACGGGGCTGCTGTTCTGTAACGTAAGCATCTCCTATTCGCCAGCTCTACCTAAATAGCCTTTCCTAGCTGAGAGGGAGAGGGAGAGAGAGAGATCCGCTCGTTGTCTCATAGAGAACAGCTGGGGAACACTGTGTAGAATTTTTTTTCCTGTGTTTTGTTTTTTACAAAATTCATGAGGCTGGGAGAGGAGTTTTTGCTGGCATTCATGTTTGATGAAGAGAGAGCGATGCAGGCAAGATAAGTTTCCCCATAAGCAAACATCGCCCACGGTGGGACTCGGCACTTCCCACTGAACACAGCGAGGCGATTAACCCAGCTTCACACCCGAGAGCCTGAGCTTGAGCTTGATCCGGAGGACAGAGTGGGTGCAAGGAACCCGGGGAGCAGGTGGGGTCTGATCAGGGTGATGGTCAGCCTGCGTCCTTTCTACAGCAGTCACAGGGACAATTTCTTCCAAACCCAGACCCAGACCAAAGTCACAGGTGGGGCCTGCTGGATGGAATGAGAGGCGACAGGCACTGCCTCCACTGTAGGACGGAGACCTCAGGAGGCTGCAGACCTCCTCTCTCGCCTGAACAGTGGTTGACCAGGGTTTCTGAGAAATGGTTATCACTGAGCAAATCACTTCCTGCCAGCGGGAATTTCCTAGAGGCAGTTTCGTTTCCTATGGATGCTTCTTGCTGAAAGCACCATGCCTAACATCACTGTTTGTGGTCACAGAGTTTGAAGGGGCTTCAAAAAAAAGAAAACGAAGATCTTTGGGAGATCCAATTTGAGTATCAGCGAGGAGAAACAGCCACTTGATTAGGATGCAGTGGGCACAGGGACTCCTGCATCAGGCCCTTGGGTGGAGCAGCCACAGGACCTGCAATGCCTCTCCCCTCCCTCCCTCCCCCGTGTCTGTGGCTGGATGTCCTCTGTCTCGTCAAGCAGTGGGTGATTTTCCCCTAGCATGTAAACTCCAAGGGCTTTGCAGCAAACTTCGTACCATCCCTGGGCCAGTGCCAGCATACCTGGTAATGAACATAAAGCCGCTTTGAATTTCCCTAGCACTCTACAGTCTTCTCTGAATGTGATTCTCAGAGCAGCGCTGTGAGGCAGGCAGGCCAGGGGGCCCTTCCCGTCTGACAGATGAGGGAGCTGAGGCTCTGTAAGGTTCAGGCATTTGTCTGAGCTCACGCCCATGGAACAGGACTCAAACCCCACTGTCCGCCGCTTTCTATCACGTGAACTGGAAGGAAATGTTGCTCTCCACCCCTCTTGATTCCAGTAAAGCTTTTTCCTTTCTGTATTCCGTGCAAGGTCCCCCACTCCACGTTTATACTCCAGCAATTCTAAGTTGTGTTTTGCTCCCCAGTAAGGCCCTGCTGTGTCCCACCTCCCTGACTGAATCTTGTCTTTTTCTGTCTACAGCATCTTTCTCACCCTTTTGACTATTCTAGGAGCTCCTTCTCAGCTCAGATGTCACCTCCTCTGGGAAGTCTTCTCTGATCTGTCCCTCCCTTCCTCCTCACCTCCAAGCAGAATGAATCACTCCATTTCCTAGACCACCGATGTGTCCCTCGATATTCCCACGTTTGTGTTGGTCACACTGTGCTACGGTTATTTGACCAAATGTCTCTTTTTGTTCATGGGCTCTTTATGAGACCCTGTGGGACAGGGGCATTGACATATGTCTTTGGGTCCCCGGTGCCACTCTCTGAGAGTGCACACAGCATTTGTTTTTGATGAATGGAGCTGAGGGCTGGGGAGCCCTGGCCACATGGCATGTTCTTGAGCCTCCAGAGCCTTTTCCACTTCTTGGGGGGACAACCGGACTTCTGGGCCCTCAGGAAGATGTCTGCGAATTTAATGACATTGTTTTAAATCCTTCTAGGGGCCAGGTTGGGACAGGGCTGGGGAGTAGTTTGAGTCTCTGGAGAATGCTCGAAGGCAAGGACCAAGATGACATGGATCTGGATGAGGAAGCCCTAGTCAACATGTGCCCCAAGCAGGCCGCCAGTCTCTGTCTGACCATATGCCTTTCCCGCCACGGTCCTGCCCAGGCTTCTACCAGGTCTTGAAATCCCAGCTAAACTCTCTGCTTTGAAATAAGAAACACAGACAGGATGGGAGCATCAACATCAGAGGCCTTGCTAAAGTGAGATTGTGAGCCAGGACAGAAACGGGGCAGGGAGCAGGGAGGCAGCCCTGCCTCGGTCCATCCTTTCCCACACACGCTTCAGCACGTTGTTAATCCAAGTGTCTCTCTGACACCTTGGAAAGGACAGAGAGCGCTTCCCAGGGCAGAAATTAACTTGTCAGTTTATGGCCAGAACTGACTCTTGGTGCCTTACCCCCTCACGTGTTTTTTCTCTGGAGAAAGCTGAAACATTATTGTGGATTTAAGAGTAAGCTTGCCTGTTCGAATTGATAATAAAATTGCTAGATGAAAATGATATGCTCTCTGTTGGTGCGAGCGCGTCACATAGATTTGTCTAGAACTGAAAAGCATGTTGCTCATCATGGCGTCTGTTTGTCTTAGAGTTAGGGTTCAAGTGCTTAACAAGTGGTGCTCCTCTTGCCATGGTGGAAGAAAACCCCAGAACCCACACCAGCTCCCGTCATGCGGGGAAGCCTCTGAGCGTGCTCATCCCTGCAGGTTTCTGATGGATGCAATCTGATACCCACCAGTGTCTTCTAATCACAAGCTGCTCACGCTCACCTTCCCTCCAGCCTCCGCTGGCTCAGGCCTGGCATCTCCCAACAGCTTTGCCTTTGACGTCCTGCTTGTCTTGTGAAGGAGTCTGTTGTGTGGTATTAGGCGTCGTAGATCAGCCCCTCAGAACTGAGAGTGAGACCCCCGGATAGAATTGCATGTGACAGGAAAGATGAATTCATCCCCATCCGCAGCTCCTAATGAACACGATCGCCCAGTGCTGATGGAAACCTTAAGGAACCAGCATAGATTAAAGCCACAGAGCCTTTCAAATGCAGATGCCCTCTAATAAATCACATGTTGGAACTGGTTGACTTACTCCTTGGGTCCACTCTTAATAAAGACCAGGATGAGCTTCTCCTTCCTCAAAGTGGGAAAGCAAGGGAGCCAGGCTGCCATCTTCGTTTGGCCCAGGTCAGCATCAAATGGCTCGTGATTATTCTCTGATGTGGGAAGACCTGTGTGTTGCTGGACCGGCAGCTCTGCAATCAATCCCAGCTGCTGGGCCGGAGGGTGGGGGGCCCGCCACCTGAGCCTCAGGTTGGAATCATCTCTTATATCCCCATTAAACTCTGGGCCTCTACCACATGGGAGAGTTTAAGGGGAAAAATGAGATTTTATTAAAGCCAGGGGACCTCCCTGACTGAGCAGAAAGCCTAATAAGAGCCGTAAGGGTTTCTTATCACAGATGAAAGTTTCCCATTTTCCCAGATTCCTCCCTTTTGTTGCTGCTGGATCCCACCCCCCCCCATCCCCTCATTTCCATGGGTGCCTCATTATTTAAAGCCATTGCTAAAAAGCCAAAAAGCAGTTAGTAGCCAAACCTTCCAACAGCTTTTTCTGCATCTAATGAAGGCCAGCGGTTTTGTGTGTATGTGTTTTGTAGTCTGAACACAATGACTTCAAAAGGCTCCTGAGTTTCAGAGCAATAATGTGATCTGGATTCCCAGGGAGAAATAAGACAAGCCGGAAAGATGTGTGTGTGCACCTGGGTCTCTTGCTCCTGGAGGTGTCCACGACCCAAGCGCGCCAAAACTGCCACGGCGGAATCAGCAACTTACTCTAAGTGCATCTAGAACTCAGGTGGCCTGGCCCCAGTCGTAGAATCCTAGCGTGAATTCTCTTTCTCCTGACTTCTCCTCCAGACCTTGGGGAGGATACTGTAAGACAGGTTTTGGCCAATGACCTGGTCACTGGTTTCTGGGACTGGGGACTAACTCAGCAGTGAAGTTCAGCCAGGACTCACGGGCAGCCAAGGCCAGTCCTCCCACCCTATGGGCTGTCATAATACTTCTACTGTCTCACCATCTCATGCCCCAGCCACTTTCACAACTTAGAAGCATCACTCATGCAAAATGAGGATAATGATATTTACTAACCACATAATATTTGGAAGATTAAAAAGGATAATGGATGCTAAGCCCTTAGAAAAGCCTTAGAAAGGTGCGCGGCAATGGTAAGTTCTCAATAAGTGTTCTGTATTTTATAATGGCACTGCATTAAAATATTTTATGATTTTGCTAGTAGACGCTTAGGAAATGCCAGTCCCTGTTCTCCATGCCAAGCCCTCTACTGAGCCCACAGACATGGATTATCTTCTTTAAGCCTCCCAACTTTCCCTATTTATAGGCGAGAAAATTGAATCTTTGAGAACTTACGCAAAATCGTACTGTTGGTTGATGAAAGAGCCAGAATTTCATTCATCAGATATTTACCAAATGTCTGCTGTGTGTCACATGCTATTCTAGGCTCGGAGGCTTTGAACCCTCGTGGGTTTGATTTTAAAAGCCTTCATCTTTCCTACTCACCATGCTGGTTTCCAGGCTGTGAGATGTGGAAGATGAGGAGGAAACTTCTTCTGACCCGAGAGGTATTTAAAGATAGAGACAACACGTGGCTTGGTTTAGGATCATCTACTCCTGCCTGAAGGTGGGGTGGAGTAGCTGAGCTGATGTCATTAGGAGGAGGGATCTGCATGGGCCTATGTCACCTCTTTTAGAAGACCAGCATCCATGAGTCCTCCCACAAAAGGAGCCACACAGGTATCCAAGACACTGTCAAAGAGGAAGAAACTGCTCCAAGAGACAGGCACAGACCACCACACGATCAGTGTGGTGATTCCGAATGCCATGGAGATTGTTCTGGGGAAATTTAAGATGGCAGAACCACTCAAGGTTATTGTCTCTGACTTAGCTTAGCCATTCCTTTCTGCCTCCTTTGGGCTAGAAAATCTAAGCTCTTTGCCCAATACCTGGCCCCAGAGCTGCTAACGTTGTGCCACATGGCATGTCACAAGGATGTAAGATTTTCCCAAAGCGTTCACATGTGCCTGGTCACACTGGTCACCATGAGTTGATTGGTATGAGGTAAGAGCCAGGCTGGGGCAAAAATAAAATGGCTGTCAATCTAGAGACAGTGATCAACAGTCATTAAACAGAGTGGTGACCCAGGTAGTCACAAGATGGTGTCTTTTTGACTCTGGAATGCACAGTAGAGGGTTTTCGTACCAGGTTCAACTTCTTACCTACCCCAATAAGTTTCCCAGGGTTATTTCCCAGTCTGTTTAAGGGGACTCAAGCACGCTTCAGTGACTGGGTGTGTCTCAGGCTTTGTGAGGTATGAGGAAGATCGGGGAACAGATCAGGGAGGCCCCAATCTTGGGCTGTGGTAACAGAGTCACTGTCCCAGGTGCCTTCTCTTTGATTCCTCCATTTCAAGGACTACTGTGACAATCTCTCATCCCCCCAGCCCAATTTGAGGCTCCCCCTGTGAGGTATGCTCCCCTTCAGCTCACTGCCACTTTGGTTTTAGCCTCTGGGCCTCTGAGTGCCCTGGTTTTATGAAATCCTCAAGGAGGATTAATTTCCCCTCCCAACGCGTCCTTCACGCAGCTCTGTCCAGAACCATGCTCTCCCGTCTGAGAGGTACTGAGCTCCTTGGAGAAATTTCCACAAGTGATTCAAGACCCTAAGGGTTATAGAGCAGGCAGCTGAAGATGGTGGGCTGCTTTTTCTTTGAGGGTCTCGCGCCATCCCTGAGAGGCTCCTCAGGCAGTTTTTGGTAAAGTTTTTTTCTCATCCACCCAAATGGTGCTTGTCTTAACTTTCCATGTCCTTGCCTTCTCTTGTTGTCCCTGCATCCCTTCCTTCCCTCATCTTTGTGCCTACTGTATACATAACATGGAACTGAGGATGGTAATGTGGCTCATCATTTCTCTCTCCCCTGCCCCCATTCCTCTTTGTCCCGGCCTGTCTCCCCACCCCCAACTCCAGCGGCACATTCTTATGCAGTCAACCCTAACCCTGAGGCAGGCGTGCCTTCCCCCACCCCATATTCATCTCCTTCAGGACTTCCTTTCCATCTCTTGGTCCTCTCCCCACCTCTGGCTCTGCCCACCAGTGTGACCATCCACATTCAGGTGCCCCTACAAACCAGGCACCAGCTCTTACTACCTGCCATGACTTAGTGCATTGGTGCGTCAGCTCCTGGGATGCATTATGCCCTTAAGGGAATATATAGTTCTCCTTAAAGGCAGGGGATGGCCCAGCTCAGTCAGAGCACCACAGCACCTAGAGGCTGGAGCAGGGTGGGGAGAAAGGGCTCTAAGAATGAGTCAACAGAACCAAGAAAAGAATCTGCTCCCTGCTCCGTTGAGTGAATTTGCTACCTGCAGGCTTATTTCTGTTCTCTCATATTAGAGATATGAGATGAATAGAAATAGGCCACACACACACACACTCACATGCATACACACAGTCCAGGATAGTTGGCACTTGCTAAATATAGGCAGAGCAGGGTGAGTTTTATTAACTAAATATAGGTTTTTTTAAACAAATGGAAGATTTTATAAAAGTTACTTGCAAGGGTTCAGAATTCTAAATAAGGCCGGGGGCGTCACTGAAGGCTGTGGGCTGAATATCCTCAGCATTGGAGAGGCCACATCCCAGCTGGAAACTGTGGTGTCTGCAGCTTGGAGGCCTGTGGGTTCTCTGGTCGCCGCCTGCCGGCTGGATGCCTTCTCCTTCCCTGAGTCTTTGTCGTGCAGGGCAGAGGCTGTGATAACAGAGCGATGTGTGGTCTCTGAATCTGCCCACCAGAAGGGCACTTCAGGCAGAATGCGTCTGGATTTTCTACACTAGTTCTCAGACAGGGTTAAGACCAGGAAGGAAGGACACCCCCGTTGACTCTTGTCCCTTCTGCATTAAACACTTGGGCCATCCTGCAAGGAAGCCCTGCCCCAAACTTGCTGCCCAGGCCAAGCCGCATACACCTCTTCGTCCCTACTTCCCAGGGGCCGTAATGGACACTTAGGTATCAAAATCGATCCTCTGTGGAGTCTATAAAAACCCCCTTGTTCATGAGCTCACAGTTCAAAGCGATGGTTTTGGTGAGGACAGGAAGTGCTTGCTTTTCAGCTGAGGCTGCGGTGGAGTGTTTTTGTGTGTCAACCCCTATGTAGGTGCTCTGTCATTTTGGCGAATGTTGCACCTAGCCAGGGTTTCCCTCGTTAGCAGAGCCAATGGGATCACTAGCTTCCCCTTTGGAAGGCTCCTCCGGATGGCGGAGAAACAGGAGCCATCGACCCAGCTCCTCCGTTCTCCTCAGGCTTGGGGAGTTCTGGACTCCCCTCCCACCACGGAAGCCACGTCCTGTCAGTTTTGCTGAGAAGGGGAAAAACTGCGTCTGATATCAGCAAGGGGTCTGGTGCTGTGTCTGAGTGGGTTGCTGGCGCCCGGGTGGCTCTGGGGGCCTGAGAATCAAAGGAGGGGCTTAGGCCACTGGGCTTAGTGCTGTCTTTGCTGCTGATTTTGCCCGAGGGGAAGGCAGAAGTTGAAAGGAGCTGTCTTGGTCAAATGGCAGGGCGCTGGGGATCCTCTGACCTCGTGTAGAGGGCTAGGGGAGGCTCCCGAGAGGCCAGGCTCATCAGACCGGGCAGATCTGAGCAGGTAACCCAGATGAGGAGCTGGATACTGGGGATGAAGAATGGGGATGGTTTAGACTGGGGCAGGGTGATGGAAACCAGGTCTGCGGGGAAAGCCCCCTCAGCTGTGCTGAGAGCTGTGGACATTTTCAGAGTGGTGTGTGAGGTGAATGCAGATGCCTGCTACAGATGGGATGTGGGTCCCAAGGTCAGAGCTCGAAATCCAATGTTGCCACATGGCTCGAGGCTGGCGACTGCAAATTCCACTCTGTCAAACTCACCGTTTGGGCTGGGCCGCAATCCTTCAGGGCTGTGGGGCTCCTCAGCAGATGCCTACGTATGTATCAACCCCCCTCAGCCCGGCCTTGTCTGCCACTGTTGGCTGAGGTGGGCACGGTGCCCAGAACAGAGGGAGCGTCCTTGAGCGAGGCAGGACGAGCCACACCTGTGCACAGCTGTGCTGAGCCCATGTGGCAGGCAGGAGCTGCTGAGGACCGGCCCCTGGACCCCTCCACAAGCCAGGCACAGCAGGGCAGGGGCGACAGGAGAGATCAGGGCCCTGGCTCCTCCACTGGTCCCCAGGTCAGTGGGGCGTCCCACCAGCTGGACTTGGGCTCACACAGCTGCTCCTCTGGATGCCTGACAGGCCCACCAGGCCGCTGGCAGGAGGGAGAGTGACGGGAGTGAGGCCTGCATGGACGTACCTCCCCTCCCTCTGCTCTTTCCTCCAGGCGTCGTATCTCCTTGCTGCTCTTCTTTTCTCTCAGACCTTAATAATTGATCAAATAGTTTTGCATGTTAACTTAAGGAAGAAGAGCCTAACTAGCATAGAATAATCAAAAATGCTCCAGTTCTCCTCCCTTCCTGGTTTCCCTCGTCCCCTCTCCTTATCAAGGCAACCTCACTCCCTTGATCATGCTGTCAGCATCGACCTTGGCTCAGTCAACACCCCAGGGTACATCCTCTGAGACATCCTCCTCCCTGGCCCATCCTCCTTACTGTGTGCGCGTGGTTCCCAGGTTATCGTGGAAGACTCCTCGCTGCTCCCCTTTGATGATCTCTGTCTTCCGTGGGGTCTTGAGCACTAAGAGAAAAGTGGAAAGAGAGAGGGCTTCGGCCAGTTCTTCTCGCACCTCTGGGGCCTGAGGGCTAGCTGTTTAGCCTTCTGGTTCTCAGCTTTCTTATCTAAGACACACCTGCACTGTGGGTCTGTTGTGAGAACTCAGCTCAAGTCATTTCAGTTACAGGGGCTGGCTCCTGGTGGCTGTTCACACTGCTAACGCCCTTTGCTTGTGCCTTCCATCCCCCTCTCTGCTGGTCCCCATGGAGGCTCGTTCTCCAGGGACGTGCTGCCTCCATATGTAGTCATCTGTCCCAGCCACACGGGCCCTTCATCTGGACCAAGTCATCTCTAATGTTCCCTGCAGTTGGGGGCTCATTACTGGTCCCCCTCCCCCACTCATTACTCTTCTCTATTTCCCCATCTTCTCTCTTGCTCCCTTCATCCCTCCCCACCGGCCTCCGGCAGGCCCCACTTCTTGTCAATCCACCTTCTATCCTTTCTTCAGGAGACCTCCACCTCTCTTTCGTCTTCCTTCTACATCTCCTTCCTTCCCTGCCATCTTGTCCCTTGCCCATGCGTGCGTGTGTCCTTCTTAAGGGCAGTGTTGTTCACACCTGAAGCGGGCAGTGTGTGGCAGTCCTTCAGAAATACCTCTTTGATCACTGTCTGCAGCAGAGCTGCCAGCCCACCCTCCTTAGCAGTCTCTGGTGCCAGGTAAGGGAGTCTGTGTGGTCCCCAGAGCCTGACCCACTGCCACTCACCGCCCACCCATACACTCCATCCCCTAAACATAGCCAACGGAGTTTGATTGCGCTCTCCCACTTGCTCTCTAGCCACATGTAGACTGCCATATTTAGCAAGGGTTTCATTTCTAGATAATTTTTGATATCTCCTTCTTGGCTTATTTAAAGCTCTCACCACTATGTCCCATCAACAGGTCTCAATTGTTTTTCCAACTGATTTTTCCAAGGTGAATTATAAGTGGCCCTTTGCGAGAATCCCTTTTCTGGAATACCAGCCATTTATCTTCTTCCTGGATGATGACTCTTGATTTTCTGGAAGGGCCCCACCTTTGAGATTGGCTGGAGAAAGAGATACTTCTTGTTTAATTCTCTCTTTTTTTAAGAAAGGAAAACTGAGACCTAGAAGGCAGAGGGTCTATTATCTTACAAAACAGGTCCCCCTGGCCCCAGAAGTGGGAAAAGAGCCGAGGACTCCTTCTCCAAATGCTGAACAATGTCTTGTAGGGTTGTGAACACGATGAGAGTGTGCAAGGGGTCAGACCCACCATTCTCTCCGGGTTCACTCCTGGATTACAGATTTCTTTCCATTGCTCTCAGTACAAAGCTCCCTGCAACCAGACAGTCATATTTGAGACAGGTTTGCGACTTCTAAATAATCTGTTTCTCTGAGGATTCACCAAGCTCCCTGAGAGACAGGGAGGCACCAGGGGACTGGGAGAGTAAAGGAGGCCCACCTCCTGTGGTTAGTGACATGGAAGGACCACCCAGCTTTCCTCCTTGCAGTGTTCTCTGTTGACGCATTTTTTTAAGTTCTCAAAGGAATTGAGTTTCCACAATTTCCTCAGGGATGCAGGTTTCTACCTAAGAGGACTTGGCAGAGGACACATCTCCCTGCTAATGCCTATCCTCTCGCTCTGAATCTCCTCCTCTGTGGCCTGGGGACCAGGAGTCCTGGGTTTGGGCTCCATCTTTGCCTTCCACCTCATCTAAATGGCCTTCCTTTCCTTTCCTGGCTTTCCTATCCATCAGCTACAGTCCCAGAACATGGATCCAGTAAAGTAGAAAGCACTCTAGAAATGAATTTGGACAACCATTTATTTTAGAGATGAGGAAACTGAGGCCTTAAAGGGGGAGAGGCTTCCTGAACACAGAGATGTGCCTACAGTCCAGCTTTCTGGATTGTAGTCCAGCACTCACCATCAGTCCCCAAGGGCCCCTGGAAGGAAAAGGGGAGCAGAGCCTGGAAACGCTGAGAAGGAGGCCTTCCCCCCAGTGCCTCCAGGCCATGATTAGCTAGCATTTTTTGTTAATTCACTACTGAGCTCTCTCAGCTTGTTGACAGAGCAGCTAAATGAACCAGATGTAGACTTCAATGAGATGCAGCTTCTGATTTGATTCCTGGACCTTCAAATTTGGCAAGAAGCTGTTGCCAGTCCACAAATGCCCAAATCCAGTTCTTGGGAACACTGATAGGAAGGCACCCATGCAGGCGGCTGTCTCTGAAAGGGGCTTTGGGGCCATCTGCCCCAAGGGGGACACCTCCATCGGGAAGGATGAAACCCTAATAGCTTACATTGTGCTCTATGTGCCAGGCACCTCATATCACTCAGTGAGATAAGAAAGGCATTCTTGTTTATCTCCAGTTTACAGAAGAAGAATATGAGGATTAAGCAATGTAGGAATTCTAGTAATTTCCCTTAAATTCACACACTAGTAAATGTCAGCCTTTGGCGTCATCTGTAGTTTTTCAGATCCTAGAGCCTACCAGCTTAACCACAGTGTTAAGCTATGAAGATGGTGTGGAAAAGGAACCGTGGTTCTCCACATCCCCAGAGCAAGCCACAGAAAGGGAATTTTTCATAGTCAGAAAAATTCCTGCTAGTTTGAGGTGGTTTTGCTAATATTTGCTCCAGGCAGGAGTGTGGGCTAAACGACCCTCAGTGGGCCCTGTTAAGTCTGGTGACTTCAGGACGACTTTATGGAGAAAGAAAGAGCGCATCAAGCTAGTTGTCACTCCCGGATGCCAGTGGCACCCTGGGATGGGATGAATCCAGGCAGCTCAGCCTCTTAATGGCTATGAGCTGGCATCAGACCACTGCCCCATCGCAGGGAGGACAAGAACTCTAAAGCTTTGTACTCTGGCAGGCGAGCTCTGGTCTCACCAGCTGCCAGGCCTTTGTGGAACAAAGAAAGGCAGTGCATGTCTTTCTTTTTAGCCCATTATTTGAAAGCTGAGTCTCTATCAGAATATCCTGTTATTTGCTCCACATGACAAAGTCTGAGCATCAATATGTCACAATCGAAATGCTAATGGCTTCCTCCCACCATGGCTGTCCGTCCTTCTCCATCTTTCCCTCCCCCTTGCCCCTCCCACGGATGGATCTGCATTCCAGCAGGCAGCATCTGAGCCATCCCCCTGCCAAGGGAAACATTGCTGCTGATGAGTGGAATGTTCTTTCCCACTAGAGCTCTGGTCTTGGCACAGGGACCACATGCTCTCCGCACACCAGGCAGTGGCAGAGTGGATGGGCTCAAGCTGTTGTTTATCCATCCTGGGGCTCTGATGGAGCAAGATGGCCTGCCAACTGCAGCCTGGGCAGCAGCAAGGGAGGGGAATTCACCACATGCTCTTGGCCAGGCCCAGGCCATACCTGGCTGACTTCAACTTGAGTGTCATCAACCTTCATCTTTTTGTGATCCTTTAACATCTCCATGAAGTGTTTCCAACAGGCATTACTAATTGAATTTTAAAAAGAGATCGTGGCAGTATGATGGTTCCTCAAAAACTCGAACAGAATTACTACATGATCCAGCAATTCCACTTCTGGGTGTATATCCCAAAGAATTGAAAGCATGGCCTCAAAGAGATACTCATACACTCATGTCCATAGCAGCATTATTCACAACAGCCAAAAGGTGGAAACAACCCAAGTGTCCACAAACAGAGGAATGAATAAATAAAATGTGGTCTATACATACACTGGAACATTATTCAGCCTTAAAAAGGAAAGAAATTCTGATACATGCTACAATGTGGATGAACCTTGGAGACAGTGTGCTAAGTGACATGAACCAGACACAAAAGGACAAATACTGTATGATTCTACTTTTGTAAATTCATAGAGACAAAGGAGAGGAGTGATAGCCAGGGGCTGGGGGAAGGGAGAGTGGAGAGTCAGTGTTTAATGGACACAGAGTTTCAGTTGGGGAAGATGAGATCGTCCTATAGGTGGAGGGTGGGGATGGTGGCACAGCAGTGTGAATGTACTTAATGCCACTGAACCATACGTTTAGAAATTGTTCAAACGTTCAATTTAATGTTATATACATATAACCACAATATAAAAAAGAAATAACTTATATGAACACATTTCACAAATTGCAAAGTCTATATACATATGTCAATTTTCCTGTCATTGGTATTATTTCTAATGATAGGGCACCTGTAGCTCAGAAGGTTTTGTTCTTTCCTAAGGTCATGGATCATGGTCTTTTGACTCCACATCCAGTGCTCTTTTCAGTGATGGCATATACACGGCACGCGGTACCAGTGCTTTCTTCTACCCCTGTGGAAGACGTCAGTTAATTGATCACTATACTTTTTCTGATGAATTCAAATTCGACCTCAGAATCATTCTTAATACGGCCCTCCAGGCAGTCACTATCAATCAGTCAGAGTTAGCATGCCAGTTGCGGTTTACTTCTCCTCTCTGCACTTCTGTCATTTACATCAGTTTCTTAGTATGGATGCCCCTGATTTATCATTATTTCCTTGGAAAGTTTTGAAGATGCGTGAGACTGATGTAGAAAGGATATGGCCCTCTTTGGAGAGCAATGGGGCTAGTTACACAGATTCCCAAGCCAGAAACGCGTGAGTGCTTGCAGCCTTGTGTTGTTTGAATATTGCTGCCTTTGGCCGCCTCTTTGAGGTTGGTGTAGTGCCCCTTCCTGCAGGTGTGTCTGCAGAAAATCCATCAAGATGGAACGATGGACTGGAGGCCTCTCCAGCGCTTGCCCTCTCCCCTTGGTCTATGACCATGCTACCAAGGTCTCTGAATTGTCTCATGCCTTATGTGGGGACCAGGGGCAGGGAGGGGACTTGTGATTGAGAGATGGTCCTTGGTGACCTAGTGGCCTTTGGAACTCCCTCTAGTTACATGTTCCTGGTGTTTATTTGTGGGCAGCCTGGGCTCAATAGCTGTCCATACCTCGCTTCAGATCCAGTTGAGTTGTCGTTGCAAGTGAAGAAAAGAAAGGAAACAACGTTGGTGTCTATTTCTTTTCTTCTTTTTCTTTTTCTAGTGTTCTGTGTTCTTTTTTCCTTTGAAAGATCAAAGGAGGGCCGAATAGAACTCTTTTTTTTTTTTTTTTACATCCCCCCCCCCCCCATAATAATAGAATACAGGAGGGAAAATTCCAGCAAAAGAAATTGTTCTCAGGCTCTTTTTAGTCTTCCTTTCAGTGGCTTTGATTTAGGTCCCATGGCTTTAATCAAAGTGTTCAAGGAGGCACAGAAATGATTCCCTTACACAAATTCCATGCCTCACTTGCTTTTCCTCTGCTAACCCTTCCTCCCTTCCATCTTGCTCTCCGCGTTTTTTGTTATTGTTTTTTATTAATGTGGGTTGGAAAAAATATTCTCCCAACAAAGGAGTAAGTGAAGATTGCAGAGAAATTTTATTTTCCAAGCTAATAACTAGATGCTGGCTCAGCCACTCTCCAGCTGACAGCCCGTTCTCCAAACTCAATTGTCCCCTCTCCTTCCCTCTTTACTAAATTCATCCATTACTCTGGGCAAAAGAAATAAAAGGCCCAATAAACAGATCAATCAATCCATCATTTTCTATAAGCTCACAAGGCACCTACAGTGGCCGCACAAGTAGGTTTCTGTTCTCACAGCAGTGAAGGCTCACACCACGTATCTTGGGGCCACGGGGGCCTTGGGCGGTGCTGGCTTCTGTCACTGGATGACACAGTGAATGGCCCCTGTGGTTGTCATCTCTGCCTTATACCCACTCGGTGCACTTCTCTTTCTCCCAGCTTCTCCCAGTTTTCCCTGAAAGGTACCCTTTCACATCTAGAGTGTAGCAACAACCCGCCCCCTGGGGCTCATTATGGCTGACTCCCTGGAGAAGGAGGATGGCATCAAGGGCCATCCATATTAAGGCCAATTCTTGGAACAGGCTGTCAGGCAGGTTGCAGTACTACAATACATTTTACTTATCTCTTTGTTCCATTTAGCATTCGTTCTGCAAACATTCAATGAGCACCTATATAGGGTTAAGAACAGAGCCAGCCACCAGGGATAAAAGGTGAATATGGCAGGTATAGCCCCTGTCCTCAAGCTGTATGCATACTTAGAGGGGCAGGGCTAGACAAGGGTGGGTGTCCAGGACTGTGCGTGCCCAAATCACCCAAACCCAGAGGGCAGCCCCCACTATCTGCCTCTCCAAGCAGACCTCTCTGCCCTATTCTAAGCTCTAGTGTGGACAGAGGCACTGGCCCCTCTGTAACTATTCTATAGTGAGTTTGGGCTTCCTCTTCCAGATCTGTGTGTGTGTATATATATATATATATTTTTTTTTTTTTTTTGCTTGAGAGACGCATCGCTCAGTTCTGAAGGCTGAGCCTGTTGGGAACATCCAATATGCCAGGTAAAGACAGGAAATCTCAGGGCCCGTATGTTTTGTAGCCCCACAGTCTGCAGCGTGACTGAGTACCTTTGATCTGTATTTTTAGGGTGAGCCCCACCTTTGCTCTGATCTTCATAGGCTTCTCTCTTGGTGTTGTGGGGAGGGATGATGTCTGGGACCTAGGAGGGGGATAGATAATTGACAGAGCATATTCTCCCAAGCTTTCTTGGAGTTCATTAGGAAGGCCTCAGGGACAACGGGAGCTCTCACGGGCAGACTCACTTGGAGGTCCTGACCTTGACTTCTCCCCTGCCCTCTGACCCCATGTGGTTCTGAGCAGCTGACCGGGCAGAAAGGCGAGCTAAGGAGGAGAAGGCATCTATGTTTCTGGGGTATGTGCCAATGATCCTGAGAGCTGTGTAATTTGGTAGGACGAGAAAAGGGATGTTGTGTCTTTAACATCAGGTCCCTAAAGGGAATATATTTGTTAAACATTATAATTACCCTTCAGCAGCTGAACTCCATGGCAAATGAGAACTCAATAGCAATTGAGAACTATACAGCAATTGAAGGCACACCGAGGCCCATTACCGTTTCTCAAATGATGCTTTCATTTAGATAAGGCAGATAATTATACATCTTGATTAGGTCACTGCTCCCAAAGGGATACAGCAGTTTTTCAGGGGTGCCCCCTCCCTGTAAATAATGCCCTAGTCCTGCAGCCACTCTCCAGCTCTCTCTTTCCTCCTTTCTCTCTAGATCTAGATGACGAGATAAAGCTATAGCTACGCAGACACAGGCATATACATGCGCACACATGTGCAGCCTAGCTCCATTTTTCTCTCTTGTCTTAATACTTAGAGACACTGAGATGTGTGAGTCTGTGGCCAGCGTGGAGGAGATCATAAATAATAATAATAACACCTTAGGTATACATTATAGTTTATTTTACAAAATGTATACACAGGCACTATTTCTTTTGATCACTGTCACAATCAAATGAAGCAGACAGAACGGATATCAGAAGCCTTGATTTTTGCTTCTGAACTAGGAGGGAGCTGGGCTAAAATGAAAACCTCTCTGGTGCCTTCCAGCGCTGAGTTGAGTCTGCTTGAGTTGCCCTTTAATGGACAAGAAGACTGATATTATGGAGTTCAGACGGCTTCCTCAGGGCTACCTGGCTCCTTAGGACACTGACTGGGTCCTGAGCTCACGTCTTCTGATTCTGGTGTTTTCTTTCCTTTGTATGATTCTAAATTCATAGAATGCTAAGTAAGGATCATTACTCCATCTGTGATAAAGCCAAACGCTGCTCATGTGGCCTACAAGATCCTGGCCGCTCCAGGCCCTGCCTTGTTGGGTCCCGCCTACCTCCCAGCTCAGCTGGAGCCTCACTTCTCTTCATCCTTCGGGTGTCCTGGAGGCACTGCCCCCTGGCCGTGCTGACGAGACATGCCCACGCATCCTCGCTGTCAGAGCTCCTTTCACCTTTCTTCACAGAACTTGCCACAATTCTAAGGACTCATTTGTAGAGGTAAAACGAAAAAAAGAAAGAAGGCAAAGCATGTTTTCACTCCTTCGTCTCCAGCACTTACCAGAGTTCCTGTCATGTAGTAGGCATTGAATTAAAATTTGTTAAATGAACACATATGTTAAAGAATTAACTGTGAATAAATGATGGCCTGGAACCTCTGAAATTGCCATCCCTAAAGATCCTGTACAGCCAATTACTTCCAGAGAATTTAATAAAACACAATCATTTCCTCACTCCGTTTTCTTCTCCACCAGGACTCTCCTCCAAATTATTTGGCCAGTTGCTACTCTATTTAGAGATCCTGCTGCTATCTAGTTATACCGACAGTACATGTTCATAAAGTTTTCCCAAAGTGTGTGGGTCCATTGCTTCAGGATCACTTGTTAATAGAAAGGGCATTCCTTTGAGGCCATTGAGCTTGAATCCCCCCGCCTCTGGTTTTCAGATGAGAAACCTGAGTGGCAGACACTTTCTACAGATGACAAACATCTGGGTTAAATTGGAAGTGGGGAATAAAAAGGATTCATATATTTCAAAATATCTGGATAATTAAATAAACGTCTCAATTCCCTTCCAGATGGTTGATGCCCATAGATGCAGCCACAGAGACTTTGTTTTGGAGTCTAAAAATGAGTTAGTGGTGGCAGTGGAATCTGAATCTTGTTCACAAATCTTCATCTCCATTGAGATGTGCTGGCTGAGAAAACATAAATATATTGTTGTTCTCTCTGAATGGAGCGCTCTGTGTCCAGTAACCTTCTGCTTTCTGGCATGGATTTCCTGTAATTCCTTTCTCTGACTTTGGCCTAACAAAATCCTTTACTTTAACTCAGGCTCAGCCCAGCACTGTTATTTATTTATTAGAGTTGCCTGCAGAGTTCTAAGACCACCGGGCCTATGCACAAATCTATAAAATCGTACAATGCAATTTCCAAACACTGCAGTCAACTCCCCCTAAAGAGTCTGCTGTCGCGGGGACCTTAGACGGAAAAGGAGGTTTGTCTCGGAGGCGAAGAGAAGGCCGGCTTTCTGTGAATTGAATGAAGAAGGAGATGTAAAGCCTTTAATTCTTTCGTGGGAAATGTTCTGAGCCCCCCCCCCCCACATGCCTGAGATGAAATGTCGAAGGCTCCGGCTGATCCCCTCTTCATGGCAACCCGGGTGGAGAGACAACACGCTGGAGGGCGGCTATTTTGGTGTACTGGTATCTTAAGATTCCAAAGTGGGCATGGATTCAGGGCCAACCTATTGCACAACTCCAGGGGGCACCAGTGACAAAGAACACATGAATTGCATCCCAAGAGCTATGCAACAAGGTGGCCTTGGGGTTACTCCCATGTGGCCGGGATCCTGGATGAAAGCAACTTTTCTTGAGTAGTACACTCCTGACCACCAGGAGGTGAAAGAAGCCCTTTTTGGAGGGGGATTACAAAGGTGAGAAGGCTGTGAAGAAAAGAGGGGGGACAGGGGAAATGCAGGGTACCATAGTGAGTCACAGGCACGTTACAGTGCTCTCAGCTGAGCAGGCCTTGCTCACCAGCAGCCTCCCCTGTTTATCCCTGTGTGCTCTGCAAGGATCATCGTTTCCTTTGGCTGCATTAAAAAGGGTTCGAGGGTTCTGCTGTTTTCAGATGGAGGTGTCTCCGGACATGAGTAAATTTTCAAGACTCTTATATCTGGAAGAGACTTCGACTGACAAACATCCCTTCCTCACTACCAGTCTGTCCACTGGACACTGCGTCTCTCGTAAACAGGAATGTCGCCTATAATGTTAAAGCCCTTGGAAACAGATGGATTCACGACCTCTCCTTGGGAATCCCTCCCTATGTCGCTGTCTTCGTCATCCTCTAACGTGAATCCCTCATGGAGGATTTCTGACTCTAATAAGTGTCAGAAGGAAGAAGAAGGTTGCTTAGCATCACTCTTGTAAGAGCCTCGCATAGAGAGAAGCAGTTCTAATTCAGTCCTGCCTCTGAGTTTTGTTTGGGTTAGAGCTTCCATGCGTTCTATGTTTGGCCTTTAAAAGTCCCCTTTGCTTGCCTCTGGCCTTCTCACGACTTGCTGAGGATATGGAACCAATGTTTCCTGGGCCAGAATAATTATCCAGCTGTGCCCTTGTTCCTGGATGGTTACTTCTATAATACTCCAACCTGGTCCCACTTTCATCATGGCGGCCAACAGCAGTGACTTAGATCTGTCCTTCCAAAATGACCAAAACAGCTATGGGTGATAAAGGAAAGAAGGCTCCTCTTTTGCAAGGGTTTGCCCTTATGTGGTGTTCTTGGTTCAGAGTAGGAGTGAGAATGTGGGAATATTTAAAACATGAACCCTTCTACTTTTGCTTTGTTGAAAAAAGCATTGACCGAAAGCAGGAAGTTCATCTTTAATATCACTGTTTATAAGCTACTCTGCAATGTTTACTGTGGTTATAATTGGTATCATTAAGCTTAGGTGACATTATTAATGCTGCTGATTAAATCGCTATAAACCCAGCTTCTCCATTTACACAAGCAGCCGCATCTGAGCTTCCAGAGTTCACACTTGAGCACCAGGGTAGGAAAACAGGCCCATTGGGGGGCATAGCCGGGAAGGAAAATGGAACCCCCATTTCTCACTTACCAGTCAGGTAGAGCTTCTAAGATCTGGCTCAGAATATCCTCACTTGCTCTTAGTAAAGTGTTTTCCCTTCTAAAGCGGCTCTTTCGCGAACTGGACATCCTGATTCTGATAGAGCACTTTAAAAAGGGATGTCAAATACCTGCCCTGCTGCTCTCCTGTCTCCACAACCCTCCTTCCTCCTCCCTTCAAACCCTGCCTCAGTCGTCCGCTGCTGTACTATGGTCATTTCTCAGTCCTTACCCTAGTCTACCTGTCTACTACTCTACCACTTAACAAAATGATTATCCTTTCCATTTTTTTTTAATTTTTAATTTTTTTATTGTGGTAAAAAACAGATAACATGAAATCTACCTTACTGACACACTTCTAAGAGTACAGTACAGTACTGTTACCTATATGCACAATGTTGTACAGCAGATCTCTAGAACTTTTTCATCTTACATGACTGAAACTTCCATACCCATGGATCAAGTCCCCATTTTCTCCTCCCCCAGTCGCTGGCCACCACCATTCTACTCTCTGCTTCTATGACTTTGACTACTTTAGATACTACAGATAAGTAGAATCATGCAGTATTTGTCCAGTGATTGGTTTATTTCCTTTAGCATAATGTCCTCAAGGTTCACCCATGTTGTAGCATTTGACGGGATTTCCTTCGTTTGTAAAGTTGAATAATATTCCGTTGTACGTATATAGCACATTTTCTTCATCCATTCATTCACTGATGGACATTTAGGTTGTTTCTACCCAAATTGTGAATAATGCTGCAATGAACACAGGAGTGCAAATATCTCTTCAAGATGGTTTTTTTTTTTTCCTTTTTCTCCCCAGAGCCCCCCAGTACATAGTTGTATATTCTTCGTTGTGGGTCCTTCTAGTTGTGGCATGTGGGACGCTGCCTCAGCATGGTTTGATGAGCAGTGCCATGTCTGCGCCCAGGATTCGAACTAGTGAAACACTGGGCCGCCTGCAACGGAGCATGTGAACTTAACCACTCGGCCACGGGGCGAGCCCCCAAGATGTTGTTTTTAATTCTTTTGGATAAATACCCAGAAAGGAGATTGCAGGATCATATGGTAGCTCTATTTTTAATTTTTGACCTCCATACTGTTTTCCATAGTGGCTGCACCATTTTACATTCCCACCAACAGTGCACAAGGGTTCCAGTTTCTCCACATCCTCACCAACGCTTGATATTTTCTGGTTGTTTGTTTGTTTGTTTGTTTTATAATGGCCCTCCTAACAGGTATGAGGTGATTTTCCCATTGAGTTTTTGATTTGCATTCCCCTGATAATTAGTGCTGTTGAGCGTCTTTTCACATACCTTTTGGCCATTTATATGTCTTTTTTGGAAAAATGTCTATTTAAGTCCTCTCCCCATTTTTTAATTGGGTTGTTCGTTTTTTCTGTTATTGAGTGGTTGGAGTTCCTTATGTAGTTTGGGTTAGTTCCTTATATATTAACCCCTTATAAGATATATGCAAATATTTTTTATTTGCAAATATTTTTTTACCACACCTTAGATTGCCTTTTGTAGGCAAACGATCATTCTGTTGATTGTTTCCTTTGCTGCACAGAAACTTTTAGTTTGATGTAGTCTTTCTTGTCCATTTTTGCTATTGTTTCCTGTGCTTTGGTGTCATATCTAGGAAATCATTGCCAAAACTAATGTTATGAAGCTTTTCACTTCATTTTCTTCTAGGAGTTTTATAGTTTCAGGTCTTACATTTAAGTCTTTAATCCATTTTGAGTTGATTTTTGTGTGTAGTGTAAGGTAAGAGTCCAATTTCATTCTTTTGCATATGGATATCCAGTGTTTGCAACATCATTTGTTGAAGACTGTCCTTTTCCCGTTGAATGGTCTTGGCACCCTTGTCAAAGATCATTTGACAAAAGACATATATGCAATGGTTTATTTCTAGGCTCTCTATTCTGTTACATTGGTCTGTATGTCTGTCTTTATGCCAGTACCATAATGTTTTGATTATTGTAATTTTTTAATGTTAAAAAAAATCTATAAGTATGACGCTTCCAGCTTTGTTCTTCTTTCTCAAGATTGTTTTGGCTATTCAGGGTGCTTTGAGTTTGCATATGAGTTTTAGGATTTTTTTTTCTGTTTCTTCAAAAAATGCCGTTGAGATTTTGATAGGGATTGCACTGACTCTGAAGATCACTTTGGGTAGTATGTACATTTGAACAATATTAAATCTTCCAGCCCATGAACTCTAAAGTCTTCCTATCTGTTTATGTCTTTAATTTCTTTCAACGCTGCTTTGTAGTTTTCAGTATACAAGTCTTTCATCTCCTTGGTTAAGTTTATTCTGAAGTATTTTATTCTTTTCGATGCTATTGTAAATGGGATTGTTTTCTTAAATTCCTTTTTAGATAGTTTGTTTTTAGTGTATAGAAATGCAAGTGATTATTTTTATGTTGATTTATATTCTGCAACTTTGCTGAACTCATTTATTAGTTCTAACCTTTTTTGTGGAATCTTCAGGGTTTTCTACATATATGATCATGTCCTCGGTGAACAGATAGTTTTACTTCTTCCTTTCTAACTTGGATGGCTTTATTTCTTTTTCTTGCCGAATTGCTCAGCTAAGACTTCTAGTACTATGTTGATTAGAAGTGGTGAGAGTGGGCATCCTTTCTTATTCCTGATCTTAGCAGAAAAGCTTTCAGTTTTTCACAGTTGAGTATGATATTAGCTGTGGGCTTGTCATATATTGGTGTTTATTATAGTGAGGCAATTTCCTTCTGTTGCTGATTTGCTGAGTAATAGGGTCTTGAATTTTGTCAAATACTTTTTCTGCATTGATTGAGATGATCATGAGATTTTTATCCTTCATCCTGATAATGTGATATATCACATTGATTGATTTTTGTATGTTTAACCATCCTTGCATCCTGGACATTAAATTCCGCTTAGTCGTTGTGCATGATCTTTTTAGTGTATGGTAGAATTGGTAGTATTTTATTGAGGATTTTTACATCTATGTTCATCCAGGGCTATTTGTCTATAGTTTTCTTGTAATGTCTTTGTCTTATCAGAGTAATGCTGGCCTCATAAAATGAGTCTGGAGGCATTCTCTCCTCTTCAATTTTTTGGAAAAGTTTGAGAAGGATTGGCATTAACTCTTCTTTAAATGTTTGGTAGAATTCTCGAGTGAAGCCATCTGCTCCTGGGCTTTTCTTTGTTGGGAGCTTTTTGATTATTGATTCAATCTCTTCACTAGTTACATGTCCTTTCAGATTTCCTATTTTTTAGTGATTTACTCATGGTAGGTTGTATGTTTCTAGAAATTTATCCATTTCTTCTAGGTTATTCAATTTGTTGGCTTGTAATTGTTCATAATAGTCTCTTATAATCCTTTTTATTTCTGGACATCAGTTGTAATATAATCCTTTTTCATTTCTGATTTTATGTATTTGAGTCTTCTCTCTCTTTTTCTTAGACTAGCTAAGGGTTTGTCAATTTTGTTGATCCTGTCAACTTGTCAAACTCCGTGTTTCATTTATTTTTTCTATTGTTTTTCTATTTTCTATTTTGTTTATTTCTGCTCTAATCTTTATTATTTCCTTCCTTCTGCTAATTTGGGCTTAGTTTGTTCTTCTTTTCCTAGTTCCTTGGGATGTAAAGTTAGTTGTTTTTCTGAGATCTTACCCTTTCCTTCTTCAAATGCTTTTTTCTCTTGCACTCAGAGGATCTTTGTCTTTCTCTCTCTCTCTCTCTCTGTCCCTCTCTCTCTCTCCTCTCTCCCTTTCTCCACTCCGGCCTCTCTTTTTTCCTCCTTCCCTTTCTCCCTCCTCTGTCTCCTCTCTTCTCTCCCTCTCTCCCTCAGCAGTTGCTTCTTCCCAGACCCTTTTGCTAGAATGCCATGGCTCCTTATCTTTGGACCTCTTTTTTTTTCTAACTCACTACCTAGGGGGTTTCATTTAGTTTCTTGTCTTCGGACACCATCTAGACATTGATGATTTCTAAAATCACATCTCCTGCCTCTTATCTTTTCCTTGAATTCCACACTTATATACCCACATGCCTGTTTAACATCTCTACTTAGAAGTCTAATAAAGATTCCAGACTTAACATGCCCAACATTAAACTTTTCATTTCTCTGTAAAATCCTGCCCCCTTCCTAGTCTTTTCCAGTAGGTTCATGACAATTCTCTTCTTGTTGCTTAGGTCAACCTTTGGAGGAATCCTTGCCTCCTCTCTTTCTCTCACACTCTACATTCAATTGTTACAAAAGTCTGCTGGATCTGTCTTCAAAATACATGCAGGCTCTGACTACTTCTCACCATTTCTACTGCTATCACTGTAGCCCAAGCCACAATTGTCTCTTGCCTCGACTGTTGCAATAGCCTCCTCACTGGTTTCCTTGCTTTGTCCCCTCCTCCAACCCCAAATTCTCAACTCAGCAACCAGAGGAGACCTTTTAAAACGTCAGTGGGATCAAGTCACTCCTATGCTCAAAATTTTCCAGTGGCTTCTCATCTCATTCAGTGTAAAATCTGGGGTTCCTACAGTGGCTCTCAAGGTTCTTCACTGGCTGGCTTCCTGCTTTCTCTCCAAGCTCACCTCTCACTGTTCTCCCCTTTGCTCAATAGTCTCCAGCCTCATTTGGCCTCCTTGCTATTTCTTCAACATGCCCCAAAGACTCCCACTACAGAGTCTCTGCATCTTTGGTTCCCTCGTCCTGGAATTCTCTTCTCCCACGTGTCCACATAACTAGTTCCCTTCCTTCCTTCAAGTCCCAGTGTCGCTTTCTCAGAGAAGCCTCCCTCAACCCCACTATATAAAGCAAGCATACTCCCATCTCCTGTGCTCTCTACCCCCCTTTCCCAGGTTTGTTCTTCTTTACAGCACTTGTAAACACCTGAGGTATTAGGAGGTATTTATATGCCTATCTATGATTGCTTGTCTCCTCTGCCGCTAGGATATAAACCACATGATAACAGAGATTTTTCTCTTATTCAGTGCTTTATCCCTTGTACCTAGAATAGTGCCAGGCGCACGGTTAGTGCTAGATAAATGTTAACTGAATGAATGAAAGAAAGAGTCGGCTGAGCACTTGATGGTCTCATCTGTCTGGATGTTGTATGGAAATGGAGGTTGCTATTGGGTACACTTCATAGCCGGTGGGGCTCACCCTTTCAGCTAATGAAATCTGACGTCAGCTGTCTTGGAGATTTATCAGTTAGGATGTTCCAGTTGCAACTAACAGAAACTGACTCAAGTTATCTTAATCAACAAGAGAATTTATGGGCAAGGATATCGGAGCCTCCCAGACTGATGGTAGCTGGAGGAGCAGGCTTGGACCAAGTACAGGAAAAGGGCTCTCTGGCAGCTGGAGGTATGACAGCCATTTTTTAGCAAGAACCGTTTGCAGGATGTGCTGCTCTGCTGTGACTCACGACTGCCGTCCTTAACAATTTCTAAACATCCTTTCATGTGCGTCGTCTGCTGGAGATCTTGGGAGCAAGACTCCATTGACCAGCCCAGGGCTCTAACTGCCAGAGGCAGGAAGAGGGAGTATCCAGCTCTTCCTGCTTCCAAAGTGGGGGCACTTGGTCCTGCTGCCACCAAGACCTCCCTTAATGGAAAGTTTCTCCAAAAGAGGAGCTTGGACCCTGGACTACCCCCAAAATAAGTCCAGTAGAGGAAGGCACACATTTGCCTGATCTTTTACCAATCATTGTCTGAAAACCACTCCAAGACTCCGTCACACTCGTACCACACTGGTGCTGAAAAGGAACCGTGGTACTTTCTCCATGTCTTCCTGGGGCCGTCCATGAGTTGCTTCCCAGGAGGCCTTTATGGAACTGCAGACCAATTCTCTAATTCTCTGGCTCTGCCGCGGCTCTACGTGCTGGTTGCTAAGCAGAAGGAAGAGTTAGAACATCTTCCTTTTTGAGGGAAAAGAATCCCTCTCCAAGAGCTTTCCTTTTGCAGATTAATTAGAAGCATCTGCAAAGCAGGGGTGCATTAGGGACACACACATATGTGTACAAACAAACACACACATGCAGCCGTGCACTGCGCAGCCTGCCCCTACGTCAGTAACCTGCACAAGTTAGTGCTAAACAATGCTGATGATAATGTTGATGCATTCTGATAGAAAGTCATTTTTATTAAAGACTCTAGCCTACCACCCTCCACCCTCTGAATATTCTATTCCCTGATGGGGGAAGAAGAGCTGCAGTGGCATAGCAGTAAAAATGTGAATATAAAGCTCTTCTAGTCCAGACAACCAAGCCCTAAAAAGATTTCAGACCCCAGTGGGTTTCAGATAAAAACTCTTCCTGCCTTAATTGTGAGGACCGTGAGTCCACAGTGATACGTGTTTGTGGATTTGAGCTCAGTGCTGATTTAAACCCCTTATTATGCACATGCTCCATGCACGCACGCACACCCACACCCCCACACACACATTCTGCCAGTGCCCGAGCTCACAGGCATTCACAGTTCTGGCTGTAATGATTCAGATGCCATTAATCCAATCCCACCAGTACAGTTGCTCCTTTGATGTTCCCTTGGGGGAACATTCCAGGAGGTCCTCACTCTTACTGATGTGGAACTCCCTGGGGGTCAGTGAGCAATGAGGACATGTTTTGGGGGTGGGGAAGAGAAAAAAACCCTGGGCTCAGGCTCCATGAGGGAAACAGATCTGACATGAAAAGAGCACGGACGTTAAGGAGATTCAAAGGCCTCAGGATGGACAACAGACTTAGTTAATGCCAGACTAAGAGGGCCTTCCCTGGAGAGAAAAAGACAGCTGGTCCCCCATTCAGGGCCGGGCAAGATCCTCTCTGTCCTTCTGCCTCAGTTTCCCTCTTAGATCAATGCAGGAGCACATGCTTTCCTTGCCTCTCAAAGGATGGAGCCAAGTCATTCATAGACTTATTCCATCAAATAAGAACAGTAGAGGAAGCTACCAATTCCAGAGATGATGCTTGTCTGTTTCTCTTTGTTTCGTAATAAGATTTCCCTCCAATTTTAGGAAGTTTAATATCCCAAATACACCGAACTTGCCAAACAGATATTTTAAGGTGTGATAATATGTATTAGGGAGAAAGAGCTTCCTAATGAATAAAAAAGAGATTCCATTTGTAAATATTCGATTTACAAGCCACTTTTCCGCCATGCATGCATTGCGCAGAATCAAGTACACAAACCTGTGATTAGGTAATAATGATAAGATTATAGCAACTGGCATCACGCTGATGCTAAGTTTATACCATAACAATTAGCCCTCAAGTGTGAGTTAATAAAGGCCTAAGCACATATTTAAGAATGGATCTAAGAACAACTTAGAAAGTAATCACCAAAAGTAATCTGGAACGGGGCCATAAAAAGCAGGCCAATAAATCTCTGCCAGCCAACCAGACATTCTGCTGTTTGATAAAACTAATAATGCAAAACTTATTGCTATAGCAGAAACGTCATAAAAATGTAGTAAAAATAAACAAGCACATGGCTCTGGCAGAAGAGCTGAAAACAAGTGTGGAAATTGAAGACATCAAAGTAAAGCCAAGAAGCATCTTGGCAAGTGGGAGCGGGCGATGTTCACATATATTAGTGGGAACTCTTAAGAAATTTGGGATTTTTTTCCCATGTTTGAACAATATTTTGGGAAGTGGTATTTCATACATACTTGTCTCTGTACCAAGATATCTCTCTTCCTCGCATTATTTTGTAACGTACTTGACTGGTGAGGTCTGTTATGATGCTGTTTAGCAGAAATATTTGAAATTTTTAAAGCAAAGGAAGAGGAAGGAGGTGCTAATGTTATTAAGCCATACACTCACCATGCACCCACGTTGCCTCAATTCATTCTCAAAGCAATCCGCATTAGAAGGAAAGGGGTCCTGTGTCCCCGTTTTGCAAAGGAGGAAACCGCAGCTCCGAGGGGTGATCACGCAGCCAGGTGGTAGAGATGGGTCTTTGTGACTCCAGAAGCCGTGGGCTTGACCATGGCACTTGCTGCTTCATACTCCTGCTCTTCACTGGAAATTGCGGAGGAGAAAATAAGGTGATTCCTGTGGACGCCGTTCCAGGTGTCTGGGACCTACTACCTGCTCCGTGAATGTTCATGAATGTTCGTCTCCCCATCCCATCCCCATGTGGGAATCCATCCCACATTCCTTCCCTATTCAGACTCTACCACCTGCCCCTGGGTGGTGGTCACGGATTGACCAGGGGCAGTTATTTCCCAGAGGCTAGCAGTTAGGGCCGGGGATGGGAGGCGATTTGAAAGCCAAGGTCAACACTTTCTTCCAGCCTCAAAGTCCCCTCTTCATCAGGGCCCCAAGAAAAACCTCGACACCTCCCAGTGTCAGTCAGCCTTCATGTTCACAGCTGCCTGGAGTCAGGAGGTGAGGTGGCCTGTCTCCCTGGTGCTCTACTCACAGCATCTGAAGTCACCTGCCCAGCCTCGGGGGCACCCACTGCTCTGAGATCTGAAAGCCCGCCAGGCAGCCCTGGGCACAGGTAGGGGCCAGAGGGGCCTGCTGTGGCTGGCAGACAGTTCATCAAAGGAGGAGGAGAGAGAGGAGGAAGAGGAGGAGGAGGACAGCTGTGTTTTGGATCTGAATAGGTTACAGGCCTGCTCAGCCCCTCGGATGGCCGCCAGCAGGGGAAGTGGGAAAGCTGTGAGGAGAATACCAAGTTTCTCCTTGCAGGGGCCTATTCCAGCTGAAAGCAGCCTCTTCGCCCTTAAATCCAATTAAAGGCCGATATTATGTCAGTGGAAATGTATGCCAATCCTAATATAGTCTAATAAGCCCTAAAATAGCACTCTCTAAGTGGAAAGCCCTGTGGTTTAATTTGATTCGCAGCCTAATAACAGGCTTAATAAGAGGGAATTGGCCCCCTTTTATTTTGCAACTGGTCCCTGCATGCTCTTTTCTTCCCTTCTTTCTTTGCTTCCTCTTTCTCTTTCTCTGGAGCTCTGTGGAGAGATAGTGAGGCAGGAGCAAGGGGAGGTGCCCACTTCTTTCCCCTCAGAGTGTCCCGCTGACAGGCTCCTGGCTCCTGCTACCTGAAGGAATGTGGTTCTGGCACGTGTCAGGGACTCCAGTCCTTGGTCCTACGCTTGACTCATGTCATGCCTGGACAGGTGCTTCCTTTTGGCTTCGCTGCCTTCCATGGGCAGTTGGGGGATGGATGTGGCATTCCTGAAGGCATATATCCTGGATATACACCTTTGGATGAGAGGCGCCTCATCACTGCCTTCTTCCTGGGCCCGGGGTCTTCCTTCCCAGAATAGTGGAGCCAGTGGCCATTCTCACACACCCATCACTGGAGGTGATGCGATGGCCAACCACGGGCAAGTCTCAAGAACACAGTCCAGAAATGGATTCAAGGCCCTGCTTTACGGAAAGTTGGTCCAAATCTTGGGACAGCAAAGGATTTCTAAGCATTTAGAAAGCAGAGTTTTGGGATTTAGTGTACTTAAACAAAACAGCTTTAATGAGATATAATCCACATTCCATAAAACTCACCCATTTAAAGAGTATAAGTCAATGGCTTTTAGTATAATTACAGAGTTGTACAACCATTACCACAATCAATTTGGAACATTTTTAATAGTCTGAAAAGAAACTTCACACCCCTAAGCCACCACCCTCCCCAACTCCCAGGCCCCCCAGCCCTAGGAAACCACTAATCCACTTTCCATCTCTATGATTTGCCTAATCCTGACATGTCATATAAATGGAGTCATGCAATCTGTGGTCCTTTATGTCTGGCTTCTTTCACTCAGCACCGTGTTTTCAAGGTTCATCCATGCTGTACTGTGTGTCAGTACTTCACCCTTTTTTATTGCTCAATAATATTCCTTTCTATGAATATAGCACATTTATTTATCCATTCCTCATTTGGTGGACTTTTGAGTTGTTTCCCCTTTTTGGTGATTAGGAAGAATGCTGCTATGAACATTTCTGTAGATTTTTGCATGGACATATGTTTTCACTTCTTTTGAGTATATACCTAGAAGTGGAATTTCTGGATAATACAGTAAATCTATGCTAAACCATCTGAAGAACTGCCAGACTGTTTTCCAAAGTGGCTGCATCCTTTACATTCCCACCAGCAATGTGTGAGGGTTCCAATTTCTCCACATCCTCCCCAACGCGTGTTATTGTCTGTCTTATAGCCACCCCAGCGGGTGTGACAGTGTGTCTCCTTATGGTTTAGATTCGAATTTCCCTAAATGGATTTCATGTACTCTTGATCTAAACTGGTCTACGAGTTAATAAATAGTGAGGGATGCCTTCACACCTCAGCTATGGTGATTATTAACCAGATAATCTTGAACAGGAAACTTCATTTCTCTGAATCCCAGTTTCCAGATCTGTGAACCTGAGGATGAGATACCTCTGGGGTTGTGAAGACTGAGAGAATGTAGGGGGAGCAGCCAGCTTACATGAGTAGTGCCCAATACAGGTCCCCTCCCTTCCCCCACTCCTGATACTTCTGCCTCCGTTTTCACGCTGGTACAATGGGAATGATATTTATACGTGCTCCAGCAGTTTCACAACAAGGTCAGGGGAAAGAATATAATTTGAAAAAGAAAAGGAGAGTGATGATGGATTGAGTTGGGACAAAGAAAAAGGGCGTTTGATGCCAAGAGAAAGAGATTGGAGGGTTTTTAACAAGGAGAAGGGAAGGGTGAGGAGTGACATAATAACCATCTTCAATATAAGAGGGGTTATTATGTGGAGGATGGTGACCAGCTGTTCCCCATCTCCACTAAGGACATCAGAAGGAAAAATGCATTTAAACTGTGGGAAGCAGCCTGTGGCTTAGTTATTAGGTGTTCCTAAGCTCCTTTGCTGTCAGGGTCGTGAAACATTGGAATGGGAATTTATCAAATTTCCTGTCCCTGAAGGCCTTTCCAGATATGATAAACTGCATCCGGGAGCATGTATGAGATGCCCTGAGGCAGTTCCTTCCCTCACAAAATGCTGCAATTCCAGGCAGCGCCCACCCTCGGTAGCCCGCCCTGTGAGACCCCGTCTGCACACCGGGTAGTGTTGTGGTGACCCCTACACCACACCCCACACTCCCCACCCCTGCCAGCCGCCCATCCTGCCCCTGTTTTGGCTGGATCCAGTTGCTCCCTTTTCTCCCCTAAATGGTGTGGAGGAGTTGCTGCTCTCTATTTCAGCAGTGAGTGATGTGGTTTCTATACATAGCCCCGGCTTATAACTTCTTTGGCAGCTCCTGGGTTGAAAGGTGCTGTTAAGAGAGAGGGAGAAAAAGAGCTAAATAACCCTTTTATTGAAAAAAAAATCTTTCAAGAACAGCTCAAATGTTTGGTCCTTTAATAGATGGCTCACTGTGGCTGTTATTGTCCTTGGCAGGTCTTTCGGGGATGGGGAATTGACTGGCTGCTCCTCTTTTGGGTGAGAAAACCCAAGTGCTCACTGGGGAGGGCACATCATTAGGGTCACAGACTTGGGATGCTGCCCCCATCAGGAATCCTGTCCGTGTCTGTCTGAGGTGGGTGCTGTGGGAACTTCCCCAGCAGTCATCCCACTTCCTCCTGTAGCACAGTGACCGGAAGTGTAAGGAGGGTTGCCTCCACCCCCAGGACCACAATGGATGCTCACTGGCCTGGGCTCCTCAGGGTGACCTCTCTGCCTTGTCTCGCAGGGTGGGTCCAGACAATCCTAAACCAACAAGTTGTTTCCCCCAGAATTTCCCTGGCCGCAGGGTTTGGAGCCTCCTCCAACCCCACCCCCAACCCTCCAACCCCCATATTTTGGGTCTGTGCTTGCTTTGCCTTCTCTTGGTTGCAGTGTGCCCAGATATTGATCCCCACAGCCCTGGGAGCCACCAGGAGAGGCCTGGGGAGGCCATCTGCCTGTGTCTGGGAGGAACTGCCACAGTTCACCTTGGCATATTCTGCAGATATGACTTTTCTGTACATGTCATGATGTGAACAAGGTTGGGAAACACTGAGCCAGAAGAGAAAGGTTTGCAATAAGAAGACGGGCTTTCCTTCATCCACTCACTCACTTCCCCATGCATTTGTCAGCTGTGTCCTCAGACTGGGCTTCCCTCAGGGAAGGCAGGAGGGCTGCTGGTGACGTCTTAGGCCTCCGTGGGTATTGTTATTGTATTAAAGATTAGGAAACTGGGGCAAAGAGGTTATCTTGGAAAGCTTATACAGTTCGTAAGTGATGGGGCCAGCGTTCTAACCCAGGCAATGTGGCTCCCCGGCCCTCGTCTTTCCAGCTGAGAGATGGGCAGGTGGGGGAGAAGAGCAGATCTATATCTGACACCTCCTACCCCATAAATCCCTTCTCCAGCACCAACCTACAGAAAAACTGCGAGGCAAATAAAGCTTCCTCCTTCCCTCTTATCCTTGCTCTCATATCTGTCCTAGAAGAGCCATGCCCGGGAAGGCAGCTAAATCACAGTGTCCAGCTCCCCTGTGTCCGTGCTTCTTTGCAGGGGCAAATCTGGCTAAAATGAACACGCTGGTAGCATCGAAGTGCCTCAGAAGGTCAAATGCTGCCTGGAAGGCCTGTAAAAGGGGCGAAGGAGAAAGTGAAGTCGATTGAAGAAACAAAGATGGCCCTGCTGGAGAGGTGGAAGGCTGGGATGGGGTCTGGGCTCGGCCACTATCTGTGTGATCTTGGACAACTGCCTTCCCTCCCGGCCCTCGGATGTGGTCTGCAGACTCTTCTAGGAGCGCGTGACTGCCTGCCCCCCTGGGTGATGGCTCAAGGCTAGACTCTCTGACTGCCTCTCCTTCTGTGACCCACCCAACCTTTCCTGCTTAGTCCTCTGGGACAGCTCTTTTTTGGGGCAGCACAAACTCTTCCCCAGAAATACCTCTCCACTGAGCTGGCATTGGCTTTGTCAATTTCCTAGTCCCTTTCCCAATTCTTTTGTTCCTCTTCCCCCATCCCTGCTTAGCCACAACACACTCCAGTGTGCAGACAGGCGCACGCTTACAGAATCCAAACTTCCTGACAGATACTCCCTCCATCCTCGTCCTCATCTTGCTTAGTTTCCAGGTGATGAAACTAGCATTGGGCCTTGGTGGTTGTCATGGAGATGCATCCCAGCTTCCCACCCCACATCGGCCCTTGAGCTCTTCCCAGTAACCTTTCTGGGCTAGAAAAGAAAGCTCTGGCTTTGCCCTGTTTCTCCTTCTTTGCGGGGAGGGCATTCCGCTGAGAGTGCTTTGACGGTACCCAGTACAAGTCGTTCCACCTGAGAGCGGGCAATGGGCTGGCAAAAAATCCAGGAGGTTTCCTATTTGGCTTGTTGTATTAGCTAATTATCCCAAGTGGTAATGAGAAAAAAGAGAAAAAATGGAATCAGGGTAACATCCATGTTGTTTATATTTTATCATCTTTGTCAAGGTCAGCAGAGGGATGCAGTTTTATTTCTTCCTCTGACCATTCATTTAATGTCATCCTCTTACTGCTGAGCAAATCTCACCGCGTATTGATATCACCATCAGAAATACCTCCCCTTTGCATTCAGGGCTCTGAACAGACAGCTTGTCAATAATATCTACCTGAACCTCTGCAAGGGCACTTCCTCCAGGAGCTGAGACTGGTCCACATTTCTGGTAAGATGTGTGTGTGTGTGTAATTCATCCAGAACTGATCTCTAAGTATCTCACAGGACGTTAGCCAGTGCCTTATACAATCCTAACCATTTTCAGTAGGAGAGGGGCATATGCTGTTGCTGCGGTGAGCAGAGGAGAGAAACTGAGTTACAAAGTGTAAGTGAAGGATGGCGTGTCCTTTCATGGAGTCCACAAGACTTGCTTTCCAGAGAGAGAGGTGGAATTAGCACAGGGTGAGGAACCTGATAAGCTGGGCGTTCATCCTGCCTCCTCCATTACTGACTTGACTAAGTCACGTAATATTTTTGAACTTTGGTTTTTTAATTTTTTCCTGTAAAACTGAGTTAAAATACCTACCTGCTTCCCTCTAGGTGATCCGAAGATGTGAAGATACTTTGTAACCTTCAAGGCATGCTAGAAATGCTAAATTTAATTAAAGCGATGAGAGATCTCATTTGGCGCTTGCAACCATCCTCTGAGGTTCGCATTATTTTGTGAGGCTCAGAGAGATCAAACAACTTGCCCACAGTCACCCAGGTAGCAAGCAGCAGAGTCTGGACCAGGATCTGCTGACTTCAACTTGAGGCTTTTCATCAGCCCACAGCTGTCTGTGGAAACAAGGTTAAACCAGCGCTGAGACTCAGACCCAGAGAGAGGGTCATTTCAAGGTCACCCCAACAAACAGCCTGCTGTACTAGCTCTAGAATGATATGCAGCTCTGATGACCAGGAATTGTAGGAGCCTTATGGCTCATGCAGCAGGTGGGAAAGAGGAGAAAGGGATGGAGTGGGAGAGGAGAAAGAGTGGAGGAAGGGGAAGCCATGTGAACACCCGTGCCGGCCTGGAAGAGGCGAGGGTAATGTGCCATGCTGAAGTCCTTTGAGCCAAGAGAAAATGTGTGTCTTTATCTTTGTCTGGACAATTTATGGTCCAGCTGGGCTCTTCCACAAGGCTGGGGCAGTTCTGGCACTACCAGAAGAGCTACTCTTGGGGTGAGACACTGGAGCCCCTGGGGCCCTGCCAGGAGCATAATGTAGTCATGGTTATTGGAGGGAAGTTCCCAAATGGGGTTGGCTGGCAGAGCCCAGAAGATTTAGAGGGCACAGAGCAACTGACTGACCAGGACTCACGTATGTTAGAACCATGGACTATATCATTTCCGTCCCCATGAGTTCTGACAGATGCTCCTCTTGACTTATTCATTCATTCATTCATTCAACCAACAGAGATTCGTAGGAAGCTAGGTAGTTGTCATAATTGTAGATGAGACATAATGTGCCTTTCTATAGCAGAGCTCAACATACTGGGTAAATTTGAACTTTCTTGCCCTTAAGAGATAAGCAGGAACAACATTAATGTTTTGTGCATGTATAACAAGCACCCGTGGATATACAGATTATTACAGTTCACTCTTATCCAAATAACTTTTTGGCGTTGTTCATTTGCTGAGATTAATGATGATCTTTCGGAGCACTGATGTAGCAGAAAAGTTAGTTAGCCAGTGTCGTATATTTGTCTGTGCTCTGAGAACTCTCGTACTAGTCAGTCACGGTAACCGGTCTTAGTGTGTTAAGAGTCTGGACTTTAGTGCCTAAGTTTTGTTGATTATTCGTTTAAGCACTCTGCTCATCAATGGGATTTCCTACTTTCACACCTACACCCATCCCCAAAAGGAGTCATTTTAAAGATCTAAGAGCCAAATATATGTACGCATTCATCCATTTGTTCATTTCACCAACGTTTATCAATTGCTGGTACTGTTCTGTTGGGGGGAATATTCAGTATGTACAAATTTCCAGAGAGAAAGCTGAGATGAGATGCTTTAGAGAGCACACTGGATCTACCGTGATCCTCATTTCTCTTATTAGGGGGAGGGTTTCTCCCTGCTGCCGTGTGTGTTGTGGGGGTTGTAGACCCAGGATCCCTGCCTGCCTTGGAAAGATTATTATCCCCTAGTTCCACTGAAACGTGAGTTCTTCTCAACTCGGCCCTTCTTTGACACATAATCAAATTGTGATACAGGAAGTGACATGACAACACTTTGAGGACAGAGGTAGAAATACAAGATGTTTTGATGAATAGCTGTTGGGAATCTGCGTCAAACCAATCACGTAGATGATGGAACAACGTAAATGAGAGAAGAGGGAGGAGGAAGAGAAGACTAGCACTGAGAGAAAGGGCAGGGGTCTGGATGCTGGCCCTCATGTGCAGGGGCTGGTGCTGACTCTTTCGGGGCGCAGACAGTAGGCAAGGCACCTGGTCCCTCTCTCTGGGAGTGGGGACTCTAAGTAGTCCTTTACTCCCTGCTCTCCCCCCTCACCCCCCAGGGAGCTCAGAGTTCTTCTGGACTTTGTGTCTCATGAAACAGGAAGATCCATACGTCAACAGTCCTTTATCACATCATGGCACATGGGAAATGATCATTTCTATGGGGCACACTGCACGAGGCGGCAGACAACTGCCTCCCCAAGAGTGGAGGGGAAAATCCATGTCTTGACACCCCTGCAGCCCGTTGATGGCATGCCTTATGTGCTATGGGTGCTGTGGAGGTGTGCTCATTTCAGGCGACTTGTCTCACACATGAAAGCACAGGTGCTTCCAAGAAGGCAAGTAATCTATTCTCTTGCCTCCAGGCAACAACGTCACTTATGTGTCCTGAGAAGGCACAGTAGCCGAGTCAGCAGTGGGTGCGATGGGAGTTACCGGTGGGAGTGGGGGAGGGTGACAACAGTATTTCTAAACTAAGTGTTTGTTATCAGAGAGGTGGTGCCTGCTTGCGCTTAACCTACTCATTGTGTGTTCAAAGGCAAACCTCAGTTTCCCCTTTGTTCTCTCACCTGCATCTCTAAGCCAGAGGACCCTGGAAGGACGACTCTTCCCTTTTCAAAGGACGAAAGTTTCAGAAGGACTTTCAGCTCTCTGAAAGAGCAGTGCAATAATAATTTTGAAGTGGTCCATTTAAAAAGGGCTTTCTAGACAGAGAGTGGAAGGGCGGGTACCGAGGGCTGGGGCCAGCGAGGACGGGGAGTTCTTGTTTAATGGGGATAGAGTTTCAGTTTTGCAAGATGAAGAATTCTGGGGGTAGATGGGGCTGATGGTTGCACAAGAATGGGAAGGTACTCATCACTGAACTGCACACTTAAAAGATGGTTACGATGGTACATTTGATGTCATACCACAATTTTTTTTCACCACAATTAAAAAATTTTTTGAAAAAGGACTTCCCAGCGAAAGAGTGCACCCTGTCTACTCTTTGTCCTTTCAAAGTGGCTTCCTTTTTTCTTTTTATAGTATATTTTTCTAACCTTAAAAAAGAATCTTTCTCTTTTAAATGGATCTTCAACACTAGGACTTTGAACAGCACCCTTCGTTGCCTTTCCCAGGAGATTCCCAATGCCAGCGTCCCTCAGTCCTTTCATAAACAGCTTCTGAGGGAAAACACATAGCTGGGCTTCCTTCTCCTTAAGCCAAGTTGAGAAAGTCAGAGGTCACCCGCACTCCGGCCTTCGAGGTGACCAGCGGGAATGCGGGCCTCACATCTGGAGCCACAAATGTCCCCGAGCCAGAGAAACAGGAGGCAGGCCTCTGGATCCAGGCTGTGCTTTCGAGTTTATTAAAGCACAACCTTCTCTATAGCATGATATTTTAAAGCCCAGCTTAATTTATAAGGACAACAGCAACAATCACAGAAGCTTCTTATTTTATAGCCGAGATGAATCTGTTTGTAACTCATTATATTCACAAAACTGTGATTTGCCTAAGCATATTACTATGGCTCATGAATTCTATTGTTATTATCAGCATTGTTATTCATACCTTTATCCAATGTTATTAGTTTTATCGAGTTGCCTTTTTCTTTAGTTTTCAGTAATGTCTTAAAGGCTTTGTTTTATTTACAATCATAAATTCCCTAGCGGCAGAAATGATTTTCCTGATGTCGTGGGGAAGAGGAATAATAAGAGACAGAAAAGGCCTAGATGGCCTCCTCAAAGCCATTTCGATGCCAGAGGACAAGTCCATGAGGGATTGACTCACTCACGTCACACACGTTGACTGAGTGTTCCCATCATGCCTTGCATGATGCTGGTCCTTAGGCCACTAAGATCCAAAATGATTAAAAATGGGGCAATGGTGTCCCCCAGACCTGGGTTTGAATCCCATTTAGACTAGGTAATATGCTTAGTCGATAGCTTGTGTGAATTTGGCAAAGTTACTCTCGATATCGGATTTCCATCAGACAATAACAGCCCCCACTTGTGAAATGTATGGAGTATACACTTCCATTACCTGGCATGCAGTAAATACTCAGTAAATGTTGACTGTGGTTCTTTTATCTTCCTCGAGGAGCTCATAACCTAGCAAAAGAACCAAACCCTGAGATACACAGGACTGTGCTGTGAAGGGGCGGGCAAAGGCCCTGATGAGGATGAATCCAGGTGTGGGGTCTGGTGCAGGCAGGGAGGTGGCGCCAGGCGGAGCGGCAGCTTCAGCCCCGGGCCAGAACCGAGAGAGGCGAGTGTGCCAATGGGGGAGAGCCCGGTCTGGCTGAAGAGCTGGTCCCCAGAGTGGGGTCGGGGTATGAGGCTCAAAACATGCTGGGGCCATTCTGTGAAGGGCTTGAATGCCATCTTCAAGCATTTAGATTTTACTGTATTTTCACAATTCTAAGAAGCACATTTTCCTTTACATTTTAAGATCTCCGAATTGAAGGCATCTTACAATCAATGTGTTGTCATAGTTAATTGCCAGTATTTTTTTCTTTCTTAGTAGTACACAAAATTATAGTGTACTGTGCAATTGGTGCCTCAGATTAGATGAAATGTGGTGTGTTAAAGGCCACGGGACCCCAGGCCTAATCGGAGAAAGCTTCATGTTGCTGTTGTTTCCTTTCCCTTCCAGAAACTTGTTCAGTCCTGGTGAATAAATGTCCAGTTGTGCTCAGATGTAAGTCATGCTGAAAAAGGGGCTGAGTCCTCCCAACTCATGACAGTCATTGTCTCAGTGGAGGGGCCCTGGCTGAGGTGGAGTCCCCACCCAATGTGAACTGCCCTTCTTCAAAGAGCCATGCATGGAAAATAGGAAGTGCAGGCAAAGAAGCAAAACTGGTCAGAAAAGGTGCACTATGCTCCCAAGACAACTGACGCTCCTCTCGCAGAAACCTGCTCTCTCGTCCTTTGCGCAGACTGTTCACCTCACACTCCTTGAAAGCTTCTACAGCTACTTCCAAGACTGGCTCTCGCTGTCTGTGCATAACTTGTGTAACTGCTATGGGTTCTGCAGAAAGAGTTAAGAACCTAGAAAACTGGACTTTAGGGATGATGCCATAAAACAGATCTTTTATTGGTCTCAATTGCTTGAGTCTTTTGCTTGCTTTCCCACCTCTTTTGTTTCCTCCCATTCTTCTTTATGCCCCTCTTTTCTGCTTCTCTCCATTGAGCAGAGCTATCCTTGGGGCACAGTAAATCCATGGGTTGCCTATTATGGGGACCGGGATGGGGAGGCAGATGGTGAAGAAGAACCTGGAGGTCCCACCAGCTGATGCTCAGAACTATCTGAGGCTCATCTACATGCAGGGGACACAGAAGCCCCACCCCTCTCTGGTGGACCAGGGCTGGTTGCCTAGCAACTGTGCCCTCTGCTCTTTCTACACATGCTCTTCAGCATCGGCTCTTCTTCTACTTGCTTCTCTTCAGACAAGTACATGAAGTCCGTTTTTCCCCAATTTTAACTTGAGTAAGTAATATAGCAAAGAGAGGGTGGGAGAAGTGTGTGGTATGATTTTCCTTGGACGTTCAACCCTTTAAGTTTAACCAGGCCACAAAGGGCTCTGAGTAGAAGCCACTGAGTTCTCAGTGTCAGCTGTGCCACAGACACTGTGGGACTGGTCTGGAGCCAAGGTTGGGGGCAAGACCTAGAGAGTGAAAATATCCATTTGGGGTCTGGAGTATCTAGAATTCCACTCTATCACCATTGCCCTGCTCTAGGCAGGCAGGGAAGCTGCGTGAGTATTTCCAGTCCAGATCTATATTAGTTATCATATATGATGTGTGTGTATACTACAGGGTCTTTGGTGAAAAAAAGTCTTCATTATTACGTTCAGCTTCTATGCTAGGTCCTTTTAGATAGGAATCACTGGAGGCTCTTTTCAATGCTTTCAAAGAAGCTTCCAGTGAAAATGCAGTCTTCAATAGTCTTGTCACAGTAAGTCCTTAATGCGGGCATGGGAATTCAGCATCTCAGCGAAGTGTGGGGGCCTTCGAGTATCCTGCCCTAACCCAAAAAGATGGAAACTCAAGTCTAATCAGTTCCAATTATTGTATCCAAGGAGAGAGAGAGAAAGGAGAGAGGGGGAGACAGAGGCAGAGAGAGGAAGAGAGAGAGGAGAGAGAAGTTATATTATTAAGGTTTCTTTATTTACATGTGAGCAGATACATTCATAATTGCTACTTTTCACAAAATGGAACATTTTCCCTTTTTTATCAATGCCTTGCATATGGTATGTACACAATAAATAGTTGTGAAAGGAGGAATCAAAGGAATCTCTAGTTCGATGGTTTTAGTAAAACAAATCTTTTCATGGGCTAAAACATGGAAAATTGATCTGTGGAGTATATGATTGAGAACTGATATGAAATTTAGTCTGGGAGATTACTTCGTGAGACAAACTTGCATGTGTTTTTCACTGGCTTTCACTGGCACAGTGTGGTAGGAAACTTCAGGTTTGGGATTGTGCAATAGAGGACAAGTCATATCTCTGGCCTCAGAATTTTCACGTACAAAATGCGGGTGTGTAGAAGGTCTCTGACATTAGTCCAGCTCTAACATTCTCTCACTCCAGATGTGGATCACTTTCCTTCTCTGGGCCTGTTTGTCTGGTCTGTAAAACGACAAGGATGCTGCTCACCCTGTATTTACTAGCTGAATAATCACCTGAATGAGAACAGAGTCATTGTGGGGTCTTTCTCATTCCTGGGCTTCTCCACATTCTGGAAGAAGCTGCATCTCATCATGGAAGGATCTGTGGGCTTCCATTGCCTCCTCTTCAGCCACGGTGCCCCTGGAAAGGGGCCTGGCATGGAAGACGGCAATGGGTGGTCCATGTCATCCTGCTCACAGTGAGGTGAGCCATTCTTCCTCCCTTATTCAGTGTGTGGACAGCCCAACACACAAGTGTCACTTGACGATGCTGTTGGGGCCCGGAAATTGGTCTTCTTGGGGAAGAAAAGGATTATTTTCTTGTCTAGAGGATGGGAGCGGAGTGCTAGATGAGGGGAGTGGGCAGTCAGGGTCATCAGTGTCCACAGTTCTTACTTAAGGGCAGATCCTGTCTCTTGTTCAGTGTTGTGTCTCTGTAGCCAGACCATACCCCAATATTTACAATGTGGTCACTAAGTAATTATTTGTTGAATGTTGAGCATTACAAGACATTCCATGGCTAGACTAGAAGGACATCTTGCTGTCTATAGAACATCCTCACATGATTTGGAGGGTGAGGATGTTAATCACTGTGTAAATATCTGAGTAATTACTGCACTGGCAGCATTTTTAAGACGATTTGTCCTGAAATCATGGAGCAACTCGTTCTTACCACTCACATTTCATCCAGTCTTAATAGCTGACTGGCTTTGACAACATCAGAGGTATTCTTTTTTGTGTGATGTTTTTTCATAAAAGCAAGATTAGCATTTGCCTTTCACCAGCGGATTTCAAAACATTTGGGGATCATAGAGTTTGGAGGGGCCTCACTGACCCGCTAAAGTGTCACTGCCTCATTTACAGGGTGGGAAGAACTTGAGTCTGTCAAGGTTCCTGTGCTGGTGGCAGAACTGGCGTGGAGCCAGCTCTCCTGACTCCTCGTCCAGTGCTCTTTACAAGGTACCCAGTAGCCTTTGATCCTGCAGTCTTGGCAGCAATTGGAAGTTTTAAGAACTTGCCCTCACCACAGTATGCAGCTGGGAATTTGAGACGGATAGACCATGAAAGTGTTAGTGAATTTCAGAGAGGACCTCTCCATTTGAGAGGTAAAGAAATAACAGGTTTCTACAGTATATACATAAAGTGTGTGATGAGCAGCTGTTTTTCTTCACCATGAGAGGAAATGGACTTAAATTGCTCCAGGAAGGACTTGGGGCAGATAGTCAGGAGAACTTCCTGGCTCTGCAGAATCTGCAAAGGCAGATCCTGTTGGCCGCAGACTCACTCAGCTGCTGTGAGTGGCTTTCTGTTCTTGCACACCCATTTTCTCCCAAAGTGGAAGAGAGGCCCTGTTAGTGAGCAGGGCACGTTTCCCCGCCTGGAAATGTGTTCTAAGCAGAGCCTCACATCCCCTCAAGCTCATTGTCCTCTGCTCTTTTTTGAACAGAGGCAGGTTGTGTCATTTTGGATCAAGCCAAGCCTGCTGAAACCACTGAAGCCACCCTGGCTGTCTTTTCTAAGCAATAGATCAGAAAGAGAGTGTTCCAGCTTTTAAATATTGTTACTCAGAATTGGGCTGAACTTGCTACAATGGGGTGCGGTTGACTGCAGAATTCCAGAGGTGGAATTTATATGAAAAGAGAATAAAACACACCCCTCTCCATATGACTGTCCATTGGTACGTGCGTGTTGAGCAAGTACGAATGTGTGCGGCACAGGTATATGTGCGCTCTTTCAGCCATGTGTTCCTGTGTGTGCACCTGAGTATTCGTGTGCATGATCAGATGTGCTTCCACAGCCAGGGATGTGCATGGACCTGGGAAGTGTGTGTGAGCATGCATGCACACATGACCCTTGTCAGTTTTTCTTTCCACATCACCTATGGCTGCATATATGTGCAGGTATCGGCAGCACATTTGCAAATGTCCATTCTATTTTTGCTCATGCTATTCTCCCGCCTTTATAGGGGAGAAATTGTTAAATGTTGGCAATGCAATAAAGAGAAACTGATTTCAATGGAATGTTCTCTTGCCCTGCAGACACATTGCCACCGCTTTTATGCTGCACATTACACCGTGGTAAAATTTAGTTAATTTTATGGTTTGTTATTACAACAGCAGAGTGGATTGGGAGAGACAGCTTTTGTTGGCTCCACATCCCAAATTTCCTGGGTGTGCGTAAGAGCAGGAAGCCAGCAGAGGTCGGAAACCAAGTCCACGCAGAAGCGAAGTGGCTGCTCTAATTGGCTTTTAACTTTTGTGACTATAGGAATTAGTTATTCAGTCAGCAGAGGCTTGGCTGCTGCCCTCACAGGGGGTTTATTTTGGTCAGGGAACCAAGAAGAACACTCGTGGAACTATGAGAAAACAACCAGGTGCTCAACTGTTTTGCTGAAAAGCAACACGTTTTGGTGAAGGGAGCTTTGCGTCTGAATGTGCTGCGTTCAATTCCCAGCTTTGCCGGTTATTAGCTCCTTTGTCTCTGACCTCAATTTCTTCATCTGTAAATTGGGGTTGGTGGTAGCCACCCTCTGAGGTTCCTGGGAGGCAAGCACCTGGAACACAGTGAGTACTCTGTAAGTGTTCCTTCCTCTTCTTGCTTCTTGCCTAGGAAGCCTCTTCTGTTCCAGAATATCTCGGGGGGTGAGAGAAAGCCAGAGCAGTTGGGGTTTTGAGATCAGACTGAGTACCAAATGGGAAGAGATTAAGGAGACACAAGCGGTAGTACCCATAATTTCTGAACCCTCAAATCGGGACGTACAATCTGAGAACTTTGAGAGGACTATTCTGGAAAATTCACAACAAAAATAGGTGCTGCCTGGATCGGATGCTAAGCACCTTGGGTGTGAACATGACTGAGACCCAGTAGCTCATTGGGTGATATGCCGTCCGTCACTCTGAAGGAAACAAACCATTAACATTCTTACTTATGCTACTAATGAAGCTCATTAAATCCTAAATCCGAAACAGAGTTGGTATGGACTAGAATACTTGGAGAGCAGAAGCTATTTCCACGAGAATATGGCTTTCCTTGTGATTCTTCTCAGCTGGGTCCTTGGATCCCTCCACCAATGGTAGGGCAAGCAGATGACAAAGAATATGTTAGCCCCACCATCATTCCTCCACGGTCTGGCAACTTCTTCCCCAGGCTGAGAGGCTGTTTATGTCTCTACCAGTGGCTTCTTCATGCTCAGCAGACAGTGGCCCAGCAACTCCCACAGGTCTTGCCAAGTGGCATGTGTTGGGTGGGACGTACTACCAGCAGCCCCCACTTCTCCCCTAGAATGAGGAAAAAGTCTTGAGAGAAGATGACTAAGCAGATAAAGGCTTACAGATCCAGGGGCTTGTGTCCCCTATCCTGTCTTCGAAGAGCTCCAGGAGCATTGAGATGTCATAAATTCATATTCTCTGATGGTTTGGATGAGAGAAGAACAAACAATGGTATCTTTGTTTTCTGAGTTGAAACTCAGCATTTCATGGATATTGTCAGAACTCATCATTTGATTTACGATGGCCTTGAGTATTACGCAAAAAAAAAAAAAAAAAAGTTCCTATTTTGGCCCAGGAAGCCCCAGAATGAAAGTACTAGAAAACCACCCAACAAGGCTGACTCATTTAAGGAGAATGAACTCATGTGCTTTGGGGCAGTGGGGAGAGGAGGGCAGACTTGGGAATGAACACCCTCTGGAGGAGGATGCAGGTTTCTGAGTCATAGCATCATCGAATAATTAGATTTTGGCAATCTTAGCAATCTCTAAACCAACCCCCTTATTGTAGAAAAGGGTACACTCTTTGTTAAAATAGTGTTCTTCTCCCGGACTCAAAATATTCGTATTGTTCAGCAGCCCCAGTCCTTGCTTCTGATAAAGCTCATGGTCATTGTGGATGATGCTGGAGAGAAGTATGCTAGGGGGTAAGGTGTTATGAGTCACTGAACCCCAGACTGGAGCAAGGGGTGATGTATTTTCAGAAGATTAAAAAGCAAACAATTTGCCTTCACAAGAAAACTATGCTGAATATAATACATTTTTAGAAGTAATTTGGAAGAAGTCAAGAATTTTACAGTGCCAGAGTAATCATCCCAAGCGTTAACCTGTCGATGTAAATGTACAGACATTCTGGATAATAGAAAAGTCTGGTAAATAGAACAAAAACAATGTATGGTACCACATTTTAAAATTAAGGTGTTTTATAATCTGGTTTATTTTCTGATCAGAAAATTATACCCTAATGAGGTTACCCCTTATGTTCCCATTCAATACCTGTGTCCTGGGCACTGGGGCTTCTGAGGGGCGTTGGAAGAAATATCAGGAAAAGCATTTCTCCTTTAGTCCAATATCTGTACACACGAATGGCAGAAGGCCATCAGGGCCCCCTCTCCCTCTTGCTTAACTCACCACGAAGTCCAATCCTGATTCTGGCCCTGATAGAATGAGTGGCCCCTAAATCTTGACTTCCCCATTGTCTGCAATCAGGCTACAGAATCTGAGGTGTCACTTTCTAAAGTGAGCAGAAAACTCATACAGCACGAAAATAAAAAAGATTGCTTTCCACTCTCTGCCACTTAAATATTTTGCACCGAGCCACAAGAATTCCATTGCAGAGATGATACGTAGTGTAAAAAAAAGTTTCAGATGTTATAAAATCATTGCAATTGTTAAATGCATTTAATTAGTATAACAACAGTAGCTAAATATGTGTACAAAACACTGCTATGCTCAAAGCACCTTATAAACAGGGAAGAATTAGGTTTTACAGGACCCCGGAGAGGGAGTGAAGTTCTCTGCGTGTAGAAGACAGGGAGGATGGGAGGGGCTGACAGGTGGAAGGAGTCCCGCGCTGTGCCAACAGACTGCCCTCCTGCAAAGTTCTGGCGTCAGTACCTACCAGAAAAGGACGGTGGCAAAGCCTTGGACAGCATCTCACCAGCACATTCCCACGGGACCCCGGGGAAGTGGGTCACTGTGTAGATTCTCCTCCATGATTGCTCTCTCTTGGGCACCCTGTGCCTTGACTCACCTCTCGGCAGTCCTGCCCTCAGGGAGAAGCCCCCTCCAAGCCCGGACAACTCCTTGAAGACCCCCCACAGTGGTCATGGCCCTCTGGCAGCTGCGTACCAGGCACAATTAGGCAGCCCAGTGCTGTTCCAGCCACACCTGCTCTCCCCATGGGGCTGTTAGCAGCTGGAGCCAGCGAGGAGTTGGGGTGAGGGCAGACACCCCCCCTCCCCGTCTGCAGCCTCCCCTGGTGCTCACCCTGGCCTAGGTTACACTCAGTTGCTTGGTTCTTGGTGCCACCTTCCCACCTGCCCAGTTTCCTTCTTCTTTCTTCTTGCTGAGGATCCAGTGGAACACCAGCTCTGGGCTGGGAGCAGGTGCAGGATGGGGAGGAACTGGGGGAGCCCATTATCACTCTGCACACGTTGTCTAATTAGCTTTAAGCTGGGAATCCTGGTAACAAGATGATGCCAGAGACCCCTCCCCACAAACCCCCCACCAGCCGTGCCCTGGGAAGGCTGTTGTGGGGGAACAAGTAGAGGAAGCCATCCCCCTGGTTTCGAACCACAAAATGGGAAACCAGCAATGTCCTTTTGAGATCATTCAGTCCAATGACTTTTAAACTGTGCCTCGAGACACATTAATGTGTCATGAAAGCAATTTAGTGATTCATAACTAGCATTTTATATTTTAAAAAGGAGAAATATCAGAATGCATGTCGCATATAATTGGGACTTTTCCTTCAGTTGTCTATAAGCACGCGTATCCTGGGTTGAAATGTATTTGTGACTAAGTCTCAAAGAAAAAGCAGAGACAGGCAGAGTCCCACCCCTTCTGCTCTGATTTCCTCCAAGCTCGCTGAGCCAGTGGGACCCGCCCAGCGCACGAAGGTTTCTGTTGAGGAGACGTCCCACCTCCATTGGCAAGCCTGTCCTGACTTCATGAGCATTCCCCACTTCCCGCAAGTTCTTCTCTGCTGTCTGGTATGAATCCCAGTGGACACCGTTTCTCTTATTTGGTTATAGGATTCTGATCACCTTCATGAAATAATCCTTGGTTAAATTCTCCCAGTGAGGAATTCAGAAATCCCAGCTCCTCAGATGAGAATTATGACTATGATGTCTCTCCTTCCCATTGGCTTTCCTTTCTGACATTGCCTCAGCTACCCCCAGACAAAGCCCCTGCCCCTATTAAACGAGCCTGGGATGGAGATGTTCCTGCTTCCAGACACAGAGGGAAAGCCCAGGGGTCACAGAGAACAGTGGGAAGGAGAGAAGCCTCCTGATTTCAGAGGGGACCAGGTCCCAGGAACGGAATAGGGAAAGGCTCTGTCCCACATGATACATGGCCAAAGTCTCAGCTTAAACAATAAGAATGTCTATTCTCTGGCCTGAGGGTCTCAGTCATTATGGGCAAAGAACTGTGACATCTTTTCTACATCCACAGAGGAGATGATGGTTTCCTTCCACTCCCTTCCTGCATGAAGGCAGAGGGAAGAGTCAGGGATTCCAGAGGCTTTTGGAATATTCACTTAATTAACAGTTTACTTATTGTTAATAAAATGTGAGCAGTTGAAGGGAATTTAGAAATCAACTATGTATACTTCCATAGAAGATACACACACTACCCAGTGAAGTCCAGTGCTTTGCCCAAGGTCGCCCAGAACTCTGTGGCTGAGCAGAGTCTAGAACCCAGATCTTGAAACCCATGTGCTCCTTCCACTCTCTCATGGATCCTTGACTGTCACTGCTGGTTCCTGTGGCACTGCTCCTTGTCCTGGAGGAAGGGGAGCACAGGATCAGTAGTCCTCACCCCCGGACCCTCTCCGTAGTTCGTGGGGCACACCTAGGCTTGGAGGCACGTGGCTGACTCCTGGTTCTGCCATCACCTCCTCCAACAATGGTGCCTGGGGCAGGCGGGGTCCAAGAGCTCTGGGACCCCTGAAGGGGAAGCTTGGAAGAAAAGCCCGAGAGCAATGGCCACACATTATCATGATGAGAGAGAGACTGTAAACTTGAAGTTATTACTTTTATCATTGCTATTATTAGATTTAATGGCTGAGTGAGCAGTTCACTTGGCCCTAATAGAAAAGTCCTCCTGACAACTCTCCATGACCACAGATCTGGGGAAAGGGAATTGTGAGAAATGCTCTCACCTTCGCTGGGGAGTGACACATGCGAGACTCAGACACGGACGACCCAGGTCCCCAAGCCGCAGAGCAGTGCATCTCATTCCTTCCCTGCCTGCGACTCTGAGCAGGAGGGGGTGAGGGCAGAGAGCAAGGAGGCTGCAGGCCTCATGACCCTTGGCAGCGGCAAGCACTCTGTCCTTGGCAAAGGTGAGGCGTGTGGGCGGGGATGTTATGGCCCCTCTGCCACCCCAGTTGGCCAGGTTTGGGGCTAGGGCTGGGAAAGGCTCCCATATCCATCTTCTTTCCGCTTTCAGCCGAGCCCATTAGGAACGTATCTCTGCCTCCCGATTGCTCTTCTGTGCTATTTATTTGGGGTTGTATTAATCCCTCTGTTATGATACAGCTGGGGGATGCAGAACAAAGCTCCTCATTATCATGGCCGAGGAGTTGATGCTACTGCCAGGTGACTCCTCCCTCCCCCCGCCCCCCGTCTCCACTCTGTCCTGACATGAGTGGAGCCTTGAACCTTGGAAAATGACTGACAGATCCTGAGACCCAGGCAGCAGTTCGGAAATGGAAGGTGACGAGGGGATCACAGTAAAAGGAGCAGCTTTGCTCTGTCACTGCCCTTGGTTGTCCTCCCCTTTTATTTAAAAAAAAATTTTATTATACTCTTAAGCACAACCTGCACCCCCCATATGACGGGTGTCTTGGGCTGCTTTTATGATGAGTGGGGACGCCTGGTACACCAGCTCACATTTGCAAGGCGATGGCCAGGGTTAGTGGTGCTGTGTGATCTCAGACACAGCCATCTGTGGGAGCCCAGTGGCCTCATGACCCAGATCAAATCCACAGTTCAGCTCAGGCGCTCAGCCCCCAACCCACGTCACTCACCTAAGGGGCTCGATTTGGGCCACTCACCGGCTCACAGGCAAACCCTGGAATGGATGCCCAGTGGGAGCCCCTGGCTTACCAACTTCTTTACGTTTTCCCACTTTAAGGTGTGCAGTAAAGAACAACTTAGGACTGCTACAGGGCAGAAGGCACCTTTTGTTTTTAAGGACAGAGGGCCTTTTCTGCCCTTTCTCTGTTCCTGTCGCCTCTGAATGGTTCATTGGTGAGCGGGTTGTATTTCACTCTGAGTGGTGATTGCTGTGAAAGCTTGAAAGCTTCCTTCTGATGGCTCTGCCTCTGTGAGACCATCGATGAGCTCCCTGCTGGTGCCCAGAGGCCCCAGATGGGAGGTGGCCAGCGCTGCTAAGGCCTCTCCCTCCTGGCTTAATTCTCTTCCCACCACTCCCTCTTGTGTCCTCTGCTCAGCCACACCGAACGCCTTGCTGTCACCTGAACACTGCAGGTCCTGACCACCTCCAGTCTTTGCACACACTGTTCCTTAAACTAAGCTGTTCCCTCTCTTCCATCTGCAGAATGCCCACTCAGTCCTTCCAAATCAGCTCAGGGGAGTCTGCTCTGAAACCCTTCCCCTTGCCTCCCACAGTCCCACAGCACTTTCTGGATTTCAGCTGTAGTCCTCAACACCCAATGCAAAGCACACCCCAAAAGAGTTAGGTCTCAAGTCCATTATTGTACCCAGTGTCCAGCACAGTACCTGACTTCTTGTAAGCTCAAATAATATCTGTTGAATGAATGATGGAATCTTCCCCATTTTGCAAACAGAAAATCTTCATCACAGGGCTCAGAGCAACTGGGTCAAGGTCACTAAATAAAGATTCGGGGGCTGCAGGACTAGAACTTGGGAATCCTGCTTCCTGGGTGGGGCCACACTCATCTGTCAGTATCCCCAAATTTCTAGAGCGCATCAGAGGCCAGGAGCCAACCCATTTTGATCTCCGTGTCCTGTGATCCCTTAAGAATGGCTGGTGCAAAAGGCTTTGAATTGTTATTATTTTGGTAATTAAAAATGACCCACAGAGCTGGAGGCCCGTGATGCAAACAAGGAAAAGCAGCTGGAATTGGCTCCGGGCTCTCAGGCGATGCCATCACAATTAAGGGTTGTGCTTAATCGATTCTCTCTGGTTTCTGTCAAGGCAGTTTGTGACAGTCACTGGATCCCTGGGGTGTGGGGCCATAGCAGGGGACAGGCAGGCACAGGGCTGAGCACCCTTGGGCAGGGTCTTGTGGGGCCACACACAGGAGGAGCTCACCATCTCCTCGTGAGAAAGGGGAAACACGCTCAAAAAGACATAAAGATACACCAAGAGTCAGAGTCAGGCCCGGGATGAGGGAATGAGGAGGGTGGTGTCCCTGAAGAGCTGGGGAGGCTCCCGAGTGGGTTGGAAGGGTAAGGCTGGAGCTGGATTCAAGGGACAGACTCCACCTGCAGTAAAGGGCAGAGGAGGGCCATTTCGATTCTGCCTAGAGGTTTCTTCTATGGGCTGACAATAAGGTATCCTTTGAGCACAGGTTCCAGAACTTGGGTGTGCATCAGAGTCATCTGGAGGGCTTGTTAGAACACACGCTGCTGGCGCCACCCCCAGAGATTCTGATCCTGCTATGGAGCGGGGTCGGAGAATTTGTATTTTGAACAAACCAAGTGATGCTGACGCTGCTGGCCCCAGGACCACCCTTTGAGAACCCTGCCTCAGAGAAACCAAACTGAGCTCCCCCGGGAAATGAGACCATGCAAATCTCCAGCCAGGTGTGGCATCCTCGGACCTAACTTGGGTCTTGAGTAAAGACAACCTCTCCTCACCTACAGTGGTCTCCACATCTTCGAGTTGCAGGAGCATGCCATGGAATAATGCAGGTAGTAATTCTGATCACTATTATCTGAGTCAGCTTGCACAGACAGCTCAACAGGTAGGTTAGGGGTTCACAGGAGACCCCACTCCGATCCATGCTGTCTGCCCCTCACTGAGTCAACCATCTCAAGAATGGGCACGTGGTGGCCCAGGAGAGAATGTGAGTGCCTCTACACAGGCCATCCCTCGGGGCACTAAACCCTGAAGAGAAGCACCCTCTCCGTGAAAAGCCTTTCTCACTGAGGGCTGTACCCACTGTCCCCTGTCCTTGGGAACCCTCCTTCTCAGCAGTATGCAGAGGTTAAGGGCTTTATTATACTGAAAGCAGGAGCACATCGCTCCTCTCCCATAGTAAGCACTGCCAGCAGCACAACTTGGGGGATGGAAATGTACTTATCCCATGTGTCAGGTCGTCAGTTCTGCACACTGAGGCTGTGACACAGAATCCACATTCACTTCTTAACACCTTCTCTCTCTGCTTTGTCTGCCCCACCCCTATGAGCTGTCCCCTGTCTCCCCAGCCCACCCCCACCCAGCCCAGCCTCAGGGGCCTGCTCTTTTACCCCCAGCTTGTCCAGGGAGTGCCAGGAGTGCAAAGCGAGGGGCCTCCTTAGGGCGCCCTTATAGCGTATATTGGGTGAGCTCTGGAAGCGCAGGTGGGTGGGGGTGTGACCTGGTGGGACGGTGGAGACCAGCACTTGTGAGGTAGGCATGGCATATACTTTGGGACATAAAGGTCATCACCTATAAGCTGACTCATAAAGTTTCCCCAAGGGCATCTTCCCCTCCGGGCTGAGGAGGGGGCTGTCCTCTCCTGGGTGTTCTTCCAGCTGGTGTGGTGCTGGGGACTCATGGATGGTGCAGTCTTTCTGGATGCTGCCCGGCTTTTCCAGTCCCCAGGAATTCTGCACAGCAGATCCAGGCAGAGAACACATCCTGTCTTCTTCCTTATCCCAGTTTTGCTACCAAGAAATGCTCTCTAAGGAATTTATACCCTTTATTTTCTTGGAGGCCAGGACTCTGTTGAAGCTCATGGCTTCTGGTAATAGTGTCTCCCAGAGTCAAAGCCCCATGCCCTCTGATCCTTGAGCACAGCCCACTGGACCAGAGGTAGGAGGTGTGGCACAGGGTTAAGCGGCTGCCCCAGTGCTGGTGCCCTCAAGCATCCTGCACAAAATGCTCCTTTTGTCCAGCCCTGTGCCTCCCAACCTATGAGCCTCAGTGATGTCATGATGAGTCTTGGCGGGGAGGGTGACAGCGGCGGAAGAGTGACATGGGCCGAGAAGACAAGAAATGCAGCTGAGAAGGTGGCTCAAAATAGCTCATGGAGAACAGGCTTCTGCTTGACAGGCTGACAAGGATGTGCCTGGAGCCAAACACTCCTCTCTGAATGCTCCGTCTCTTTCTAATTATGGATCTGTCAGGAGGAAGAGAGGCCAGCGCCTGCCTGACCCCAGTGACCCTTCATTTAACATGGAGACAGGAAAGGAAAGCTCAACCTCATTAGCAAGGCCAGATGCCCCATTGGGAAGACATCTGCCCGCCCCCCATCCCTTCCATGGGGACCGGAAGTTCTTTTTGCCCCTGCCACTGGAGAAGAGAGCCCACCTGTGCCCCCAAGAGGGGCAGGTCTCCTGTTCTCAGAGCCTAATAGGAAGAGCTGGGACCTCCTCCTCATCCAACAGGTGGGTAAGAAGGCTGCACAGTGAAGGACTTGCTGGAAATTTCTCTGCCATCAGGGACTGACTTCCCATCCCATTTTTGTATGCCAAAATGGAACATGAGCTCTGACATTTTTTTTAAAGATTTGTTAACTTATACATGAAAAGCCTTTTAAAAGGATTTAAATTTAGTATAATTTGATGAGTAAATCACACAGAGTTAAAATGGTCCCTCCTCACCCAGAGTGTTTGCTTCTGTGTCTCAAGGACCTAGAGCATAGCTAGCCCTCAATGCGTAGTTTTGAATGAGTGGCTGACTGTGGTGTTATAAAGGTGATCAATGAAATTCATTCAAAGAGGGCCTCATTTTCCAGGCAAGCAGGGCATGTGTTGATCTTGTTCTAGAAGAGGAAGAATTTACTGATTCAGAAGATCTTGGGGTAGTGGGGAGGCTAGGAGGTCAATAGAATTTGATAATTAACAATCATAATCTTTCTTGAGCCTTCAGGTAAAAGGTCATCTTAGAATAAAAATGCATTCAATTTTGATTTACACAACTGACCTATTCTTGGCACTTCTAAGCCCTAGATTGCAGCCTCCCCTGGGAGCGTCAAATTCTGGGATGCTCTAGTCGTGAGCAGACCCCAGGGGCCATCCTCGGATGGTGGATGGTGGGCTTAGGGCCTGGGTTTGCAAGACTGTTCCCCTCCTTCCCTCCCTCCCTCTTTCTTTCATTCCTTCCTCACTCCCTTCCTGTCACAGAACTTGAGTACCCACTCTGTGCCGAGCACTGGGCATAGGTCCTGGAGGAACCGTGGGGAACGAGACAGACATGATTCCTGCCTTCAAGGAGTTTACATTCTAGTTGGGGAAACAGACATAAATAAATGGCTATAATTGTAGGTGGTGTTACAAAGAAAATAAAAGTGGGCAAGGGGATGGAGACAAATTAGAGGGATGGGAGCCGTCAGAATCAGGAGTCAGGAAAGGCCCCTCTGTGGACAGAAGATGCTTGAGTAAGACACCTGCAAGAAGTGCGGGAGCAGCCATGTGAAGTCCTCTGGGAAGGCGTCCCAAGTGGACAGAATAGTCCTGAGGCAGAGACTGTGGCTGGAGGCACTGCAGGAAGGCTGGAGAGATGGAAGTGAAATGAGCAGGGAGCAGAGTAGGGGTGGATGAGTATAGAGAGCAGGGGTCAGATCATGTACCCATAGAAATGCCTGGGACCCATTGTTTAAGGGCATTCAGGCTTCTGCTTCCGAGGTATATTAGTCTGTCTTCTCCAAAGAAACAGAACCAATAGGAGATAGATAGAGAGATGGATAGATAGATAGACGGACAGATAGATAGATAGGTTTATTATAAGAAATTAACTCACATGATTATGGAAGCTGAGTAGTCTCAAGGTCTGAAGTCAGCAAGCTGGAGGCACAGAAGAGCCAAGGATGGAAGTTCCAGTCTGAGTCCAAAGGCCTAAGAACCAGAAGAGCCAATGGTGTAAATTCCAGTCCAAATCTGAATCTGAAGGCAGGAGAACACTGATGTTCCCTCTCGAAGACAGTTAGGCAGAGAGAGAGAATTCTCTGACATGCCCAGAATAATGTTTAATCAAATATCCGGGCACGCTGTGGCCCAGTCAAGTTGACACATAAAATTAACCATCACACAAAGTGATTTAATTCAAGATCTGTGGCAGAGAAGAGAGACTGGGCAGAGGTGACAGGAAGGGCTGCCATACCTGAGAAGTCAGCTTTTGTGGCATCCGCTGCCTGCCAGGCCCTGGGGGCTCTGCACACCCGTGCCTGTCCCCTTTTACCCGTGCCGGTCCTTTTACGTTGAGTACCCACTCCGAGTACCCACCTTCGACATCTGAGAATGACCTGCTGGGCTTACTTGTATTCATTTCCTAGGGCTGCTGTAACAAAGTACCACAAACTGGCTGGCTTGAAATAAAAAAAAATTATTGTCTCACAACTCTGGAGGCTAGATGTTAAAATCAAAGTGTCCGTGGGGCCGTGCTCTCTCTGAGACTCGGGGTAGAGTCCTTCCTTGCCTCTTCTTAGCTTCTCACGGCGGCCGTCCATCCTTGACACTCCTTAGCTTGCAGCTGCATCACTCCAATCTCTGCCTCCATCTTCACATGGCATTTTCCTCTCTTATAAGGACACCAGTGACGTTGGATTAAGGCCCACTCGAATAAGCTCATCTTATCGTGATTACATCTTTACAGACCCTATTTCCAAATAAAGTCACATTCACAGGTACCAGGATTAGGACTTCCACATACCTCTTGGCGGGGGACACAATTCAACCCATAACACTTGTCTTCCTGGGCTTTCCATAGGAGCCAGAGACATATCCAGAGGGGCCCTGATTCCTAAAATTGTAAGAATTCCACTGCCATCTTTCAGTTACCAACAAACTCACTAACTGTAGATGGCCACGCATCCCAAAGCTTCCCGTGATGCTCTGGAGCATCCTTGCCCACACCTCACATCCAGGGGAAATTCTAGGCACCCTAGAAGCTACTCTGAGAAGTTAAATTGGAGGCACAGAGTGAGGGTTTCTTTCTTCTCCTGGGCCGAGCTAAAAGTTCCCTAGAGGAAGGGACCAGCGCAAGGAGCCCTGGAAATGAAGGTGGGTGGGGCAGGGGTCTGAGCTGCCGCAAGAATGTTTTTGGCAGTTTGCCAGTCAGAGGACCCCGCCCCCCCCCCCCCACCCCCCCACCAAAATTCCTGCCAGAGAAGAGAAGGCTGCTGTCCTGTTTTGTTCTCTATGGAGGGCTTGTGTTTCTTGATTTTCATCTGTTTCCTAAGGACACGAGAAAGGATCGTGAGTTGGATTCTGTTTCCTGTCACCCATCACCTGATACTCAGACACCTTTCCAGGAATCCGTGATGCTTATGTTTAGACAAAATTCAGTTCTCATCCATTTTCTGATGCCCCCACCACCCTGCAGCATCCAGAGAGAATCCTTCCAGAATAAATTCTGGGTTTAGGCATCTCTTCCATTAGCCATGGGGAAAGACAGTTTAATCTGCAAAAATACTTTAATGTTATCATAAGGGCTCTCCAATTCTGAACATTTTTAATAGCTAACACTCATTCCTTTCCCCATGCAAAGAGAGAGATTTATTCTGGCCAGTTTATCCCAAGTAAATCTTAGGTATCTCACTTTTACATTTTAACGAGAAACAAGCACTTTGTAATAACTGCTCAGATTAAACTCCAACATACTCTCAAACCATTAACCTGAAGGAATTGTAATGATAAATTAAACATATTAATGAAGCTGTACTACAAGCTGGAAATTTGTTGGGTAAATTGTAGCATTATTAACAACCAACTTGACTTATCACAATCTATCATTGGAGGGAAATGAACTAAAACAGTGATTATAGGACATGCAAACCCTGCCAGAATAAATAAAAACAGAAATGACTGTTAACAGGAAATATGAATCTGCTGGGACATTTTCATGTGAGTGTCAAACCTGGCAGATCTTTTAAATTTTTCTTGGATTCTCTCCCATCCTCCCTTCTCTCCTTTGGCTTTCTCCTAATCTTCCCTTCCCATCCATTTCCTTCACGCTCCTCTCAGGAGGACTGTAGAGTCCCCATTTGGGTTTACTGGTGGACATCCTTGTCCTCAGCTTTCCACTAACTTTGTAGAAGGAGCCCGGTGTTTGTACACAGTGGAAATCTCCCCGGGGCCCTTGTTACTCATTGTTTGCTCATCTCTGATTGTCCCTGTGTGGCTCAGCACAGCCCAGCTCCATCTCAGTCCTCAGGCGTATGTTGTAATTATTTGCAGCTGAATTAGTTTGCGCCTCCTGTAGAATGGCAGAATCTTACGCTTGGAGGAACCAGCGAGATATGAAGCCCTCGCTTCCACACGACAGAGCTGAGGCACAGGAGGTGACACAGCTTTCCCACAGCCACGCAGATACTGAAGTGGCAAAAAAAAAAAAAATGGAACTTGCAAGTCTTCTCAATGTCCCATATCCGTACATGAGATCACAAATTTCTCAATCCCGGATTCAGAGCTTTTGGCAGAATCCAGTGGGCGGAGCGGTCACAGTCTGAGGACGGGCCACTACAGTGGCCTAGCAGGGGCACAGCCACCCATGGCCCAGAGGAGTCCATGGTGCAATGACACCCTGTACAGCAGAGCCCCTGCCCAGCAGGAGGACCTAGCAGACCTACTTTGGGGGGAGGACCTGCCTAGGTGGACCCAGGTCAAGCCTCTGGGTGAGGGTTGGGGGTTGAAGACTTTTCTTTTACTGTCCCCTCATAGGCCTTGAGGGTACTAACACCTGAGTCCTCAGCTCATTGTGAGGATTGGATGAGACGATACCACTACAGTCCACCTTGTAAAACTGAAACCTAAGCAGACCACATGGTATCATGGTTGTTATTACTGGCACACCAACACACCCCTCGTCACATTGTCTGAAGAAGAACTAAGAAAATATGAGTGATTTCCACCATCAACCCCACTGCCTTCTCCCCAGCAGAGATAACCTAAGGCAATTCTCCAATACAGGGTCAGGCTGATGAGAGAAGGTAACATTAGGACAGTAGAAAGGAGAGGAGAAGGGATGAGAGAGCTGGTTGGGAAGCAACCAAAAGAGGGAGGAGATGCTCTTCTCCTGGAGCGAGAGTCTTGGCCTTTGTGGTTGGCCAACTTAATGCAGCTGGCAGGAGCCTGAAAAGCCAGCAGTTGGAGAAGAGAGGTCCTCAGGCTCTTGTGTTGGGGAAACTACAGTTCTAGAATCTGGAATCTCCTCCTCACGCTCCTGGACCCCTCAGCTTCATGTTCCCACCAGGGCATCTGTCTGTTGGGTTTCATGAATCAACCACTAGCCCTCAGCAGTGTAGACATACAGGTGATTTACAGCCAGGTTGGGGGCGGGAGGGAAGACAGGCTGGACAAGGTGAACTCATGGGGACCACAGCTCAGTGGTCACCTGAGTTATGAGGCTCTCCTTCCATAGATCTCTTCCTGCCGTGAATTTCCATTATGTCACCCAGTGTACTTCATCAGTGCCAGAGGAGAATTCACCAATACAAACATGGCCCCCTCCCCAACCCTTGTGCTTCTGATCTTAAGGCCCCTCTGGCTGACATTGTCTAGAGGGGACCCCAGAGAGGTGATGGAACAACTGCCCTGTTTAAAGTCTGAATAGATGTATAAGTCATAGGAAGTTGAATGCCAGGATGGTGATATCCAAACCTGGTTTTGTGACATCCCTTACTTCCTGAGTGTCTGGTTGTTTCAAAGAGTCACCCAAGGATCTCCCAAATTCCTAAAGCAAAATAAATAGGCATAGTTTAAAAATGCACATGGCACATCATGTGCTTAAGAAGACGGGACAGGTGTTTTAAAGTAAATGAGAAATGGTGATGGAGTGACTCAGCCCTAAATGGCCAGACACTCTTTGGGGTTTGAGGCTGGAGAATGGCCCTGAGAGGTTGACGTCAGACTCACTTGCTGGGGAGGGAGCTGTGGTTCAGGCTGCTCAGCCATGCTTCTTTCTTGTGGTGTGACAGAAAGAGTGGAGGCCACAGCCTTTTGCATCCTGCTGTTCCATCTACGAGAATAGAGATGAATATGACAGCCTTTGCAGGGAGTTTGAACCCAAGCCTTGGTCTGTCTTGTTTCTGGGCTCAATATAAATTGTGTCTCAGACCAGAGTGCCTGCATGCAAAGATTTCCAGATTTCTCTGGCATGCTCCTTTTGCAAACCCTTTTCCTCACCGTATTCAGTCTCATTGTCTGTTTTTTTTCTCACTGTAATTGTGCCCAATTTGGCGATTGAGAGAAAACAGGCATGGAAACTGGATGGTAATTCGCCCAGACATCAACACAGTTGGATAGACAGACAAACAAACTAGCCTCTGCTTGTTGCCACTTCCTTCTAGGGTGGACCTCTAGGGCTTCCTATGCCTCCTCCTCCCCGTGTTGGCTCCCCTCCCTCCATCCCCAGGCTCAGGTGGGCTGTCTCTCCGGGGACTTGGACCTGTGCTGGGAGGTCAGTCACCTGTGCATGGGCCTCCCCAGTACTTGTACCTTGGCTCTCTCCAGAGTGCTTTCTGCTCCTCCCCACCCCCAACCCACAGAAATATCTTTAAAATCTTGTCTTGAACATTCACCAGACTCCAACACATGTCCCCGAGGGCTCCCTCCTGCCTGTCTGTCTGCCTTCCTGCAGGTCTGTCTGCTAGCGCGTGCCGACATAGCAAACACACATGGTGCTCCAACCCTTCAGCTCAGCGTTGCTTTGAGCGAGCCCTACCAGGGGATCAGAAACGTGGAGAGCAGATGTCAGAGGTGACCCACTGTCTGCTGTTTATGGGAGTTGCTCATTCCCTGGGTCAAGGATTGTGTACGGAGACTGTCACAGCCAGTGCAATGAGCATCCAAGAGGTTGTCACTGGTGTCTCTCTGGGAATTGGACCATGATTTAAAAAATAAAAATAAAAAAGCTTGCCTAGAACACAGACATGCTAGGGTAACTGTAGATCTTACATTCACGCGGATCCCAGGTTTGAAATCCTTGCCTTCAGCAGCTTGGCAGATAGAAAAATAACAGTTTGTTTTGTGTGTGATCTGAGTTAACTTAACCAACCCCTGCCAAGCTCTTCTGTTTGTCAGGAGAAAGAGCTGGAGGGAGGTGAGGGCATCGTAAGTAAGCGTGTGTGAGGGGCAGCAGGAGAGCCAGGTGAGGAGGCAGCGAGAGGGAAATGCTGGCTGGTGAGTGTGGAGCGAGAGATGTGTTGGCATCCTGCAGCCGCTCAAGGATGGAGACGGGAGGGGTGGCAGGGAGTGAGGGTTCCAGGAATGAGAGGGCAGGAGAACGAGATTTGGGGCAACAAGTGATATTTCCAGTTGCTGGCTCTCCCTGGGGACACCATATGTCCCCTTCTCCTGGAGCAGTCACTCTCAATCTTTAGTGAACACAAGATGGCCTCAGGGGTTTGTTATATGTAGACTCTGGCCTCACCCTGTGATGCAGCAGATCTGCAGTGATGCTGGAGAAGTTGCATTTCTACAAAGTTCCCAGATGCTGCTGGTCAGGGACCCACATTCTGAGAACCACTGCACTAGGGAAGCCAGAAAAATGCAGTGCTTTAAACTTTTCTAATCAGGAAGTCACAGGGCCTCATATGAACTGGGCTCATACTTCGTCCACCAAAAGAAATACCTTCATTCATATGAAATGCTTGGGGAAGCACTGAACCCCTAAACCCGCTCTCCTCTTTCAATCAGAAGGCAAGATGTGAAAGGAGGGCCTTTCGTTTACAAGGTGCGGGAGGTTGAACTGTAGGCCTCCAAAGAAATGCTGAAGTCCTAACCTCCACTGCCTGCGAATGTGACCTTATTTGGAAATGGGGTCTTTGCAGATGTAGTTATTTAGATGCAACCCAAGTCATTGTGAATCCAATGATGGGTGTCATTATAAGAGAAAGGGTGGGAGATCTGAACACATTGACAGAGAGACACAGGAAAGAATGCCACGTGAAGACAGAGGCAGAGATAGGATTTGTGCTGCCACAGCGGAGGAATACCAAGGATTGCCAGCTACCACCAGAAGCTAGGAGGAAACCAGGAAGGATTTGTCCCTAGCACCTTCAGAGAGTGCAGGGCCCTGCCACACTTGATCTCAGACTTCTAACCTCCAGAACTATGAGACAATACACTGGTGGTTTTAAGCCACTCGGTTTGTGGTAATTTCTTATGGCAGCGCCAGCAAACTAATCCACAGGGTCTTCAGAGTTCCATTGTGTTGTTCCCTTCAGAGCACCCAGCATGACCACCTTGGGTGGGTCTTCTGTCTGCTGACTTCAAGGCTGATGCTGTTCCCAAGCACATCCACAGTTCAGCTTTGGGTTGCTGACTGTGAAGCCTCGCTTGGAGGACACCAAAGGACTGGAAGCTTTTGCCAGGGCAATCGAATTGGGTGGCTGGGAAGGCAGGGAGATGGGGAGTGGGAGAAGGATGGAGCGTGGCTGCTGCCCTGCATGATTCCACCAAACCTCCTTGACCATCGTGGCAGGGGAAGGTGCTAGGCTTTTCAGGAGTTTAGACAGAGTGAAAGAAAGGTTAGGATGACAAACCTTCTTATAGAGCAAGAAGTTCAATGATCTTAGAGCACCAGGAAACTAGCATAAGGAAAAAGAAAAGTGGTCTCTTAGGAATGCAGAGCTTAAAATTATGGTGGAGGAGTGCAGGGGCAATGTGTTTGAAGAGTAGGAAACAGGTGCAGAGAATCAGAAATTACATGAGGCCTGAGAACAGACCTTAGCTTGAAACCCTCATCATGACACCTGCCATGTTGTAGCTTTCTATTTCTCAATTTGGGGTTACTTGGCCACTGCCTGGGGATCACCAGTGGTCCCATGCTCCCCCTCAGCCATGCTGAGTGAGAATTTGAGTGGACAGGGCCTGGGAAGCTGCATTTTCACAAACCCCACAGACGGATTTATGCCCACAAAGTCTGAGAACTGTTCCTACAGATGCTTCATAAACGCTCACAGGTTCTCCCCTTTCTAAATAAGATTAGAGGAAACACAGAAGAACGGAAGAGAGAGGGAGAGGAGGGGAGGGGGTTAAGAGTTTTTGGATGGCTCTTCCCTAAATCGTCTTGCGTGAACCTCTGTGGGGGCAGGCCACCCCCAGCGCCTGTGGATACACCTTTCCTCCCACAGTCAGACCAGGGCAGGGCAGCCATGCCTGGCCAACCGTCACAGGACTGGAATCAGCGGCCTGTCGCAGCTCTGCCACCTACTGGCTGTAGGAGGAGATGCAGAATTCAACAGAGTTCACGCTGGTTAAAGAGCAGCTTCAAAAAACAGACACAACTCACATACACACACACAGGCACACTACCCAACAGGGCCCCTCTGGCCCGGGGAGCCCACAGAAGCAGCTGTTGGTTCACCTGTTGTCACAAGGACAGAGCATCAGATCTCTCTGTTCAGGGGCAAGATTGGAGGCAGAGAAGGAAAAACGAGAGCAAAGAGCAGGATGCTAACCAGAGGCTCTAAAGAGACTTCCTCTTCCTCCATCCTTCCTGCTTTCCAGTAAAGACCACAGGAAGTGGAGATGTTAGTGAGAGTTGTGGAAGCACCACTCTGCAGGGAGGGGCAGGGACAGGCCAGCCGCTGAAGCTTTCCTGGCTCCAGGTCCCAAGGAAGCAGGGAGGGAGGGAGGGTGTGAGCAGAGCCCTGCGAGCTGACCCTCCCTCGGCTTCAGCCAACTCTCCCGCATCCAGAACAAGTGAGCACAGGTGATAGCATACCCTTCCCTTGAGGCTCTGGCTGCTGGCTAGTACCAGGGTCTTTTCTGCCTCAGTTTCCCCCTTAGTGCACAGACAGGGCTGTGGCATGAGTAGATGTGTGCCACTGCCTACAGAACCCTGCCGGAGTGTTAGGCCCCGGGCTGACTTCCTCTAGTGATCAGAAGGGCAGGACTGTGTGCACATATCACCTGTCTGGCCAGGGAGGGCTCCAGAACCTCCCGCAGCTGCTCAAAGGAGTGGTGACCCCCCTGACTTGCCCTCCTGTCTGACCAACTGCAGGCCCACTTGCTGAGTTCCTGATGAACTTCCGACCTTGCCTTGTCTGGGGCCATGACCCTGTGTCAAAACCACTCGAGGTTGAGTTTCATTGACCGGGTTACCTCAGGTCTTCGGGGAAAACAGATCAACAGATCACAGCCGTTCCCAGGAGTCACAGATTCCTGCGCGCCTCAAGAATGCTCCCTGGCCTACAAACTCTGCCGCCTGCCCCCCTTCGTCCGCCTGGCTCTTTCTCCCTTTCCACCCCCTGCTCTGGGCTTTCTTCCCTACCCCTTCTGAGCAGCCCAGCCAGCCGGCTGTAACCTGAGCCAGCTGAGGGAGAGAACGGGCTGGGAGGCTCGCTGAAGCTGGTGTCCAGGCCATGAGTGCTGTCCTTCCCTTGCTTGTGGTGCCTCACTTCGCTCTTGCTGTGCACAACTTTGTCATTGTGAAACCACTGTGGCTTGGCGAGGGCAAGCCAAGGACATCGATTGCCACAGAGCATAAGCAATCAGGTCGGACTTTGGTTCTTGCGTTACTGAATCACAGACCAGTAAATCCGATCCCGTCCAACACAACATAGCACAATCAAATAAAATCACCAAGCCCAAGCAACAGGGGGCTTCACAGCACCCCATGGACTCATCTCACTGCGTTGATAGAACTGGGGAGCTGGGGGCTAAGCAGTGGACTTTCCTAGTCACACGCCATCCCTTACTTAAAGGATTGTTAACAGGAAGTCAACACCAAGGCAGCATGGTGAGGGCAACGGGCTCAGCAACCAAGAGACTTGGTGGAAATACAATGGTGCCGTGAACCTGGGAGGTCGTTCCACCCTGGGTGTCCATCCCTCGTCTCTTGGAGGGCTGGGGCCTAAGGACACTTTACTAACCTGGGCCACCACACCGATGTGAGGGTGCACTGGAATAATGATCACGAAAACCCTTTTTGAAGTTTGCATTCTAAGCTATTGTTAGTTGAGTAACTGCTTTATAGACAAGAGTTAAATCCCTATTTTAATGTCTTGGCCTGGAGGCCTGTGAGAGGTGGGATCTCTCCTCCACGGCAACTTGATCGGGGAAGTGCTAAAATAAAATACTGTGACGAAGTCCACCGTTTTCCATGAGTCTAAACTGGGTGATTCTGTTTATATCTAGAATATCAAAGTTTTCCAAAACTCCAGTTAGCTCGCTATGGAGAAATGTGTTGTTCCCTTAACCCAAACACAAGAAGTTGGCTGTGAGAGAACGGGAAGAATGTGGGGGATTCAGCATGATCTACCCTCCAACACAAAGTGGGCGGCCTCTTGGTGCTGGAGGACGGTTTTGTATTTTAGTCGTTTGAGACTGTAAGTAGGTTCTCTCACTTTTGTTAAAGGAATGAAAGTATGCATCTTCAAGGGTCTTATGGCAGGTTCTCCAAGTTGGAAAAGTGGAGTAAGGATTATTTTCTCCATTTTACGAAAGTCAGATTGTGTCAGTTCCCACCTCTGAAACAGACAACACTTCCCCTTTGCCCACAGATTAAAGCCCCGGGACTCGATGGGCATTCGAGGGCCTCTTGTACCTGCATCCAACCTACCATCCCAGCCTTCCCTCCCACCGTGTCCCTCTCAAGTCATGTGCCCTGGCCATAGCTGGCCACTCCCCATTGCACACACATGGCACTTTCCTCCACCCCCACCTTCACTCATGCCAGCTGGTCCCAGTACATGTTCTTCCTCATTTGAATCATGTTCCTCCTTTAAAAGTCACGTCAAATTGCCCCTATTCTGTGAAGTGCCCTCCTTGGCACTAACTGTCCCTTCCTTTTCACGGCCCCACGCAGCCTGTTATCCGTACATGCTTCACTCAGGACGAGCTTGGTGTGTGGCCAGGGCATGTTGCCAGAAGATCTGGTAGAAAATTCTGAATCTACCACTTGTTAGCTTTATCTGACTTTGGGCATGTCATTGAACCTCTCTGAGTCTTAGTTTACTTACGTATCAAACATGACTGAAATCACTGTCCTCCTAATCTCATCAGAACCGTAGCTCATTTATTAAATCAACAAGTGTTTATTGTGCACCTGCTATGTGTGGTGTGGATTAAATTAGGAAATAAACGTGAAACTGCTTTCTAAATGGTGTTTTGTATTTTAGTTGTTTTAGACAAGAAACCCTTGAGGGAGGGAACCAGCCAAATCCCCTTTGAACCTTTTGTAAGATTCCCTCTGTGTCCCCTGTAGCAGGATTTAACACAGTAGGTGGTCAGTTAGTGTTCCACAATGGTGTGAACTAGAGAAAATGAGACTCCCAGAGGTCGCACACGGTGCGCCAGTGTGAGAGCCCCTTGGTCCCCTGTTTCCCAGGCCTCAGTCACAGAAACATTTTCCTTGCTCCCAGATCCTCTGATCTGCTCATCTTAGTTGCCAAATGAAAAAGTCATGGAGGGAAGCCATCGAGGAATAAGAGTGTTTTCCAGTGGATAAATGAAATGCTTGGGAGGGTGGAAGATTATTCTTAATTATCTGACACCTTTGTTTATGTAGTGTCCATAATTAATAATAAAATAATAATAATAATAAAAACTCTCCAAAGAGCTTGCAGTGCATTGGAGGCTGGGGAAATAATTACCTGCTTAGGAATCTGAGACGAAATTAAGTGGCGTGAGACGGTTTTGTTCCTGCCTTCTTTTTGCCTCCCTTTCACCTGTGCAACACAAGCTGAGGTGAGCAGAGTCTCGCCAGGCTGAAGAGACAAGGGTTTCCATCCTACTACCCCTGGACCACCTTAAGGGACGGGAAATAAAGCTCACTGCCTAGTGAATGCAACCAGAAGTCCAGTCCATGAACTCCGTTCTATGGACCCAGGATGCAAGGACATTCTCATCTGGGTCCTGGGGTCTTGTGATGTGGATGGTCAGTGGGGCATCTCTCGGAGCCCAGAGAGTGACCACTTGTTTGATCTCCTGAGATTTCCCAACTCTCACCTCCCCCACCCATCTCCTCCCCTGGCCATTCCCTCCCTTTCCCCTTCCTGTTAATTGGGGCAAACTACGAAGGCCCCAAGAAGCAGAAGGCAACCAGCGACCCCTGGTGGTGGGCACTGGCATGAGGCCGACCAAAGACGACCACAGGTAAAGATGTGAGGAGAAAGGGCAGAACCACATGCTGAACATACAAAGTGTCCTTCCCTCTGTTTTAAATCTTCAATCAGTCTGCAAGATAAACTCTGAGATTTTTGGGGGGGAATGATAGATAAATGCAGATTTTCAAAATGACATAGACTTTGGAGAGAAATTCCTGAACCAGCTCTAAGCAAAATTATAAAATCTGTGACCCAAAATGAGATGTCTCTTTAGTTCCTTGAAAATGCCCCCTAATTCTCCATCCTGAACCAACCAAGTTTCTGTTGTCCCCTGCATTAACCTTTCACCAGGCACCACCATTGTCTCCTGTCATGGAAGAATTGGTGCTAGCAACAACAATATAGATATATAGTCTATGTAAGTGTACAATCTGGAACTTCGAGTGCATCTACACTCCTCATTTTGCTGATGGTACCTAGAGAGACTGGGAGACTCAGCCAATGGGACCAGACTCATCTCTTGCACCCCTTCCAGGCCAGGATCTTTCACTTTGCCACACTCTGCCCCTCCCCAGTGGTTAGCTTCCCCTCCCTCATCAGAGTATTTATATCATAAAAGATGCTTAATGCAAAGAATAGTTCCGCAAATACTGGAATTCAAGGATGGTGGTGACCATAGAGAAGATCCCTGTATGGGAGTGTCTTTCTTTCCTCAGTGTGACTGCCTGTTTACCTAAAAGTTTATATAGGTTAAGGCATGGAGCCTATTTGAGCTGCTGGAGTGGGAAATAGGTGAATATTCTGATTTCTCAATTGCATGAGCCCTTTGTGGTTGTTTGGGGACAAAATGAAGGGGAGTGGGAAAATGTGACTTTGTTTTTCCCCTTCACCACTAACTTTCCGATCTATATCTGTATACAATCTGTAATCCATGAATGTGCCAGACCTGACCCTCAGAGAGAAGATGAGAGGATCATCCCGGCACCGTGGTCTAGATTCTGGCCCTGGGAAATGTTTTTGTGTCATGATTTCACAGTCCACCTCTAGAATCGCAGTGACCAAAGGCAAGTCCTTAGCAATGGCCTTCTATCCAAGCACCAGTCCTGAATGTCAGTCATTTGGTCTTGTTAGTTACTGTCACTTCGCATTCCATAGATCTCAGACTCACTCTTCACTTCCCACCCACACCAGTTTTCCCGCCCAAGGGAATCTTGGTCATCCAGGTGTGATAATCCAGAATTGTCACTGATTCTTCAAGCTCCATCATCTTCTACCTCCATCCTTCTCCTTGGTTCCCACTGCCTTGAGGCTAGACCAAAACGAACATCACAGTCCTTTACTGTCATTCAATTTCTAGTCTCTCCTTGTCAGGATCATCCAGTATAAGAGATTATGTTCCAGGAACGTGCAACTTGCTATAACAAAAGGGATTATGAAGGGGAATTATTTCCATACGGTCCCAGATGCCCACCATTCAATACATGTTATCTCTTACCATATCCTTAAAGTGTATTAAATAATACTTCAAATGAATTTCATAAATAAGACTTTATGTAACCATTATTAGCTTAATACTGACTCTGGGCTTAAAGAAAAGTGATGAGGACACAAGGGCATGTTCCTGGGGTGGAATGTGGTAGGCAGAGAGGGAGGTGGGAGCGCAAGGACCATCCCCACCCACATCCAGGAGGCCAGCAGCAAAGAGAGGTCCAGGTCCAGCTCCTGCCTCAGCTCCATCAAGAAGAATTGAGGGCCACTTATCTTACTGTAAATCTCAGTGTCAAGACTCACAGGGACCTGAGCCTAGCCTCTCTCCCTTACTAATGAGTAACCTCAAAATGTGAGCTACGAGAGATGTGTCCTGGGTGAATGAGTATCCTATGGACCTCCTGTGTTAACAGCCGAAAACTTTAATTTAGCACTGATGATGTGCCAGGAGGTGTGCTAAAAGCTTTTCATCTACCAACTCATTAAATCTTCACATCAGTCAAATGAGGTAGGTACTGATATTCTTCCCACTTTACAAATGAGGACACCAGGAGTTGGAGAAGTTGGCTCATTTCCCAAAGGTCATGTAGCTTGCTGATGGCAGAGCTGGGTTTGGAGCCCATTGACCGGCCCCTGGAACCCATGAGCTTAATCACTACACTCTATAATTTCTTGGGTAAGCCCAGAAAATAACATCGTAACAGAGTAAGTGCTGGCCAAACAGAGAAGTGAACATATTACGATTGCAAAAGGTGCCTGGACCCGATTCCAACGTGTGTGTGTGTGCAGAGGCTTCCCCATACCAACAGGCAGTTCTCGGACACCGGTGTATCTGAGAACTCAGCTCAATTCCAATTCTATCTCCCTGGAGATAGAATCAGACTCCAGGTGAGGGGCTCAGTCCCACAAGACCGCCCTCCACTTCAGACACTGTCATTGGTCAGGAAATTCCATGGGTTTTGGAAGCTGTGAGCCAGGAACTGTGGATGAAGATGAAATGTATATGAGAAATCTATTTTGGTCATCAGAATGGCTGAATATATATTTCTTATAAATCGCAATATCACAAACATTAACATTATAATATTAGCATATTATATCAACATACTGATTCTTAATATTAATATTCCAACCACTGATCTGCTGTTAGTTATTTCCTCCTTGGTCTCAGTTTCCCCATCTGAGCATGGGGAGACAGCTCCCGCAGGAGCAGGAGTGGTGGCTGTGGGTTTTGCTCTGTGCCTCAGAACTGCAAGATCAATAGTTTAATTGCTGTGAAACACACGGGCCTTGGTGATGCCGTATAAATAATTGTAATAACTGTGGCTGGTGACAGATAGGATGGTTTTCCAATATCTTATTTTAAAATGCATTTCTCTACAATTAACTCCACATGCTTCTGGCAGAATGAGTATCCCATACAGGCACTGATGATGATGATCATTTTTTTCTTCAGGGCACTTCAGCTCTGGTACCCCCCGCCTTTTCCAGGCTCTCCCTCACTGGGATCAAAGGTCACCCGTCTGATTTGAGGAGCGTGTCTTTAGGCCCCGCAGTTGAGGGTGGGGGCAGCTTAAAGCCCCGTCTCTGTGGTTTTCCTGGAGACGAAGGGTAGTCAAAAGACCCTTTGTGAAATTGCAGCCAAACCCCCTCCTGGCCCTGGGGCCCCTCAGCTTTCTGCATCTGTGCCTTCCAGCTCTGTCTGGTGATGTCATCCCCAGACAGGGACCCCCTTCTCTGCTCTAGAATTCTAAGCCCAGGCAGGCCATTCCCCACAGTGTCTTTGGGAGCAGATTTTCTGACTGTAAACCATTCACATGCCTCACCCCAGGCCTCATGAATTCCTGGGTTCTCATTTGAAATAGTTCCAAGTGTTTCTTTCTCAGAGTAGCTGCTGTTAAAAAAAAAAAAGTAAAATGTGGCAGTGGCTGCCCGGGCCGGGAGGAGGGGAGGGGATGGGATTTGTGGGCATGGAGAGAGGAAGAATTAAGTAACACTTGGTGATCTGTGAGAGGACTAAGTGAAGTCCACTCTTCAAAGAAGATCCTGAAATTTCTGACTGGACGATAATGAACGTGGTCTCTGTGGCACACAACAATACCTCTTTTTATGTCAATTGTTGCTGAGTATAGGTTGGAAGCCAGAAAAAACTCCAGTCACGGGCTCCACTCACTGGCTTTGTGACCTTGGGTAAGATGAATAAGACATGGCCCTACCCTCAAGAAGCACCTGAGCAAGAGGAAAGGCGAGTGAGTGCCTAGCGACCCCATGTTGTGACGTGCCACAAGGGCCAGGACCAAGGCACGTGGGAAGGGCTTTTGGAACACACGGGGGAGGCATTGAATCTGTACTGGGAGACAGCCAGGAGAATTCTTGGAGACAGTGATGCTGAGCTGGGTCTTGAGGAAGTCTTGCATGCATCCCACGCTTACTTCTGACCCTCACTTTGACCAGACAAAAAAATCCTAGGTGGTCCAGGAACTGGGGCTACTTTGAAATCCTGGTATAAATCCTGGGTGAGCAAAACTTGAATCTCTGCCTATTGAAGGGCTTTGCAAGTCCGCTGACATTTGAAAGGAACCCTCGGCCATTTGGCCTGGAGCCAGGTGGCACCACTCTGACCAGTGTGCTTCCCAAGAGGAGGTGTGGTGTCCTCAGTAGGATGAGCGGTTGATGGGGATGCCCCATCCTTGTTTGAGGAGTTGTGTTCTCTACCTTCTGGGAAGCCAGCGCCTCGGTCCTTTGCGCTAAGTAAACATAGGCTGTTCTTAGCCTCACAAAAACACACACAGCTGTCCATGGATGGTGCCCCCTGAAAGGGCTGATGCCCCAGCAGCTTGATGAGGCCGCAGGGAAAGAATCCAGAGCAGAGCTCATCAGAGAGAGCAGATATCGAGGTGATACGCACTTGCCCGATGCTCCCTGGGTTATTTATTTGTCACAGAAATTGCTGAGCAGCGCCTAGGGGCTGAGCAACAGCCCCATGGGCTTCCCGCAGACCGCTCAGAACAGTGTCTGAAGATAGGGAACCATATAGGGCAGGCCGCTGCTGCCGCCCTTGGCATTTGAAAGAGAACTGATGGTCCTTTAAGGACAGGACATCAAAGAGATGTAAACTTGGGAGAGTCCCTGGGGACGCTGGGCCCCTTTTAGCGGTGCCCACTGTTAATGGAACTTGTGCGTTCATTTGTTAATTTACTAAACATCTATCAAGCAACTCTGGTGCTCACAGAACTGTGGAGGCCTTGCTAGGGGGGCTGTGCTCTGCCACATTATCATCATCATCACATGATCTCACCTTCATCTTCATACTAACTAACTGAGCACAGTACATACTAACTAGCCATAGCTAATAGTCATAGGCATTTATTACTATTGAAGTACCAGTCACTTTTATAGTAAGAGCGTCTCATCTGATGAAATCCTGACAGCAACTTTGAGCTTGGAATTCTGAGCCCCATATTTCAGGCAAGGATATTAAACAAATCTTAAAAAATTCTACCTGAGGTTGCAAATGTTAATCATAGGCAGCATCGGGACACCAGCTTGCCTGGCTGCACAGCCCTGTGCTCAAGCACTATGCTGCAGACTTGCCCTCAAGAGGCTGACACTCTCATGGCTGAAACAAACACATGTGAAACATGAGAGCAAAGAAGGACAGACTCCATGCTAGCCTGAGCACGCAACAGCTTTAAGTGGCTACATGTGTAACTGTGGGTGACACGATGTGAGAAGGGCTCAGAATGGAGCAGAGATCCTGGAGAAAGCCTTTGGAGGAGGGTCCTGGACCAGATTCAGAGGGACTGATGAGCGCGGGTTGGTTGAAAGGAAGCAGAGAGGAAACTGAAGGAAAGGGGGAAGGGGGAGGGAAATGGTGTGAACAGTACCGTAAGAGAGGACCAGTTGGCTTCCTTGAGGAAAAACGGAGTGCCTGGCCTAGCGAAAAAGGCAAGTCCATGTAGAGGAATGAGTAGGATGCTGCACTGGCAGGTGCCTTGGGTGGGTGATGTCTGGCGGTTGCTGGAGTGATGATGAGGAGGATGAAGAGATGTCCTGAAGTGAGGGAGGGACTGAGAGGAGGCCTGGGGAGCCAGAGAGTTGGCTCTGCTCTAGGGTGACAATGATGGTATGTGATGGACGGTCTGAAGATGGAAAGAAATGGGGTGAGGATGAGAAAAGAGCTAGGAGGCCTGAGTCTTGATCCCCAGATGGCAGGAGGCCTTGAACTTAGAGATTGGAGGGATGGGAGCATGTGATGGCTGGGAAAATCTGGCATGTGAAGGAGTAGGGGAGGTGACGCTGCTCCTGAGCCCGGGAGAAAACTTCAACAGGGCCCACTCCTCGTTCAGTCAACACTTAATTCCTGAGTCTCTACTCTGTGCCAAGCTCTGTGCTAGAAGCTTCCATCCACTGAGTTAAGACTGGACTAGTTAGGACCCCTAAAACTCCTGAAGCAGCTCTTGCAAGAGAGGCCATCGATCTTCAGCCTTCACTCTACTTCTGTTCTCCTCGGGCGCTCCAGCTGGACAGGGGTTTTCTCCTCGTGCCAGTACAGCTGCATGCAGCACCTGCTGGGTCCTGCTCCAGAGGAAGCTGGATTTCCAGCAGAAGAGAAATGCTGTTGCACTTCAGCCCCCTACGCTCGTGATACACTGTTCACTAACCTGTTTGTGACGGCAACAGTTGTGGGGGTACAGAGACGAGAAGACAGCCTCCCATTTGGCAGGAGGGCACATTGAGCCCAGAAAATGTGTGTGAGGGAGGGAGAAGAGCCATTTGTCGAAGTTGTAGAAGAGGCAGCAGGGGCTGTGGATGAGGAATCAGGGGTCCTGTTCTGCGCCCGAGACTCTGTCCCCATTACTGTGTAGCGTCACTGCCTCATCTTTTTTTAAAAAAATTATTTTATTGAGGTCATATTGGCTTATAACATTGTGTAAATTTCAGGTGTACATTATTATATATCAGTTTCTGCAGAGACTGCATTGTATTCATCACCAATAGTGTAGTTTTTATCTGTCATCATACATATGTGCCCCTTTACCCCTTTCACCCTCAGCCCACCCCCTTCCCCTCTGGTAACCACTAATCTGTTTTCCTTATTGATGTGTTTATCTTCCACATATGAGTGAAATCATGCGGTGTTTGTCGTTCTCTGTCTGGCTTATTTCACTTAGCATAATGCCCTCAAGGTCCGTCCATGTGCCGCTGCCTCATGTTTAGGAAATGGGCCCTGCTTCTCCTCAGCATCCTGCCAGCCCTGACGCTGCTTTCTGCCCTTGATGAGTCCTCAGAGACGCCTCTCCTCCCCATGAGGCCAGGCTGTGGTACTCCTCTTCCCCTCCTGTGGCTTGCCCAGACCAGAGGCACGAAGCTGCTTTCATCTTTCTGCATGAAGTCTCCGGCTTTCTGAATCACGTCCTGGTAGAACCAGACTCAGGGCTTCCTGGACAATTCCTGCAGCATCGGGGCAGCCATGTGAAGGTCTGGGTCCATGTAGGAGGAAGACCCATCTGAGCACTCCATCCCTGGACACAGACTCTTCTCTGCCCGGTTTCCTGCCCTCGGTCCGGTGTTGCCCCTTGGCTAGCCTGCTTCAGACAGCTCAGAGCAGAGCTGTGGGTCCTCTTCTCTCTTTCCAGCCCCTAAGTGACCTTGTCAGATGCTGGGAGCCCCATCTGTGGGCCACGTCATCTAACTTCTCTTTCTATAGCACATAGGGGTGCTGCTCCCCCTGGGGATGAGTGGAGACCCTGGGGATCAATTCATTTGAATTGGCTCCGTAGTCATCAATGCTAACATTTAATGAAACTTAATCATTTCCCCCTCACTGTGCTAAGTATTCTACATGCTTGAGGCATTATCATAGTCCCACAATAACAATCAGGTATTGTTATTATTATTTCTGTTTTTGTCTGAGGAACATGAAGCTCAGAAAAGTTTGGCAGGTTATCTCAGGCCACACAGTTCCTAAGCAGCAGAGGTGGGAGTCACACCATCTGCTCGTGTGCTTAACCCCTCACTCTTCTGCCTGCATGCGCCATCTCAGGAGCCAGAAGACTCTGGTCCATCAGCCAAGCATGGGGACGAGCTGATGTGTGTAAAGCACATGGTACAGCGTGTGGCAGACAGTGACTCAACTATCTGTTCATCTGCACATGTATTTCTGGGAGTGGGAGCAGTCTGTCAGGCTCCTTTGTGGCCAGAGGCACATGGGACATGGTCAACCAAGACTTTGGGATCCAGGCTACTCAAGTAAGTAGAGACTCCAGAGTCACACTCCGGCTGACCAACCAAGCTTTCAAACCTATAACTTGCACGTGCCGTGTTCTCCCATGAGTCTCTTTGGAAAGATGCAGCCAGAGAGGCTGATTTTAAATATTTTTCATTGAAATATACTGATTTGAACCTTCTTCTGGCACTTCCTTCATATCAACCACATTGACTTTCATTTTCATTTCTTCAGCATCTTCTTCTCCTGGAGTTATATCTTCATCTTTGTGTCACCACCCAGGCAAGTCGACAAGGGACGGAGGCCATCGTCCCCATCTTCACTGATTTGGGCAATGCAGGGCCAGAAGTCCTAGTGGCAGCCTAGAAGTAATCATTCAGTTTTGTGAGCATGTGTGACAAGAGACCCAGAGGGACCCACGTCCTGACAGTGTTTGGTAACACGGCACAGGACTCGTGTTCACTCAGGGCCTGTCTAATTAATTACTGTTTGTGCTCTCACAGTTCCCTTTGCGTCCTCCTTCTCCTGGCTAGAGTCGGGAAATCAAAACAAAGCATCTTCATTGTGCTGCTCTGGGGCAGCCTCAACAGCGTGAGCAGAGAAGCAGGGTCTGCCCCACATCCTGAGAGCCCTGGGACTCCACGCGGGGAGGTGTGGCTGTGGCAGGTGGTAGAGGCCACGCTGTGACACAGGGCACACAGGCCACTGGGGTCTGGGTGGGACCATCCCAGCTCCTCTCCGGCTGCTGACTCTCCCAGTTAGAACATCCCCCACCGTTAGGTTCCCTGCCCATAAAATAAGGAAGATCTGTATCATGAGGACAGATTAAGATGTGGAGGAGTAGTTTGAGTATCTCCATTCATTCATTCAACAAATATTGATGGAGCACCTACTGTGTGCCATGGCTCAAGGGTTTGGGACACATCAGTGAACTCAAGAAAGAAAGATCTCGGGGCTGGCCCCGTGGCCGAGTGGTTAAGTTCGCATGCTCCGCTGCAGGCGGCCTAGTGTTTCGTTGGTTTGAATCCTGGGAGCAGACATGGCACTGCTCATCAAGCCACGCTGAGGCAGCGTCCCACATGCCACAACTAGAAGGATCCACAACGAAGAATATACAGCTATGTACTGGGGGGTTTTGGGGAGAAAAAGGAAAAAAAAATAAAATCTTTAGAAAAAAAGAAAAGAAGATAAACACTAGCAGAATAAATGAGTAAGTTGTAAAGCAAGTGAGGAGGGGACAAGTGCTGTGGGAAAAGGGAGGGCAGCAAGGAGAGGAGATGAGAAGTGCCAGAGGAGGGAGAGGGGGTATGACTTTAAAAATGAATGCTCTGGGGAGAAGTCAGACGACATTATGAGTGAAGTTTCATTTCCAGCTGTCCTGGGTTTGGGGTTAGGGGAATATTGACAAGTGAGTGCTTGGGGAACGAGGGAGCTGCCCTTAGCAGAGGTTAGACTTGCAGCCCCTGGGATTCTGGCGGGAGCTTCAGGGCCATCCCATCCACCGCCCTGCAAACCCGGCAACTCTTCTGCAGGGATGGGAGAGGATAAAGGAGGCCCCACCCCAAGGAGATTTAACCCCTCAACCGGCAAGTTGTCAAGAGGCTCACCCCTCATACCTGTGTCTGTCTTCCTGCTGGTCCGCCAGATCCTTCCTGGTTCCTCCTCATCCCTGCAGGAGTTGAATTGCCTGCCCTCCATCACTTCGTCACAGAATTATAAAGGGAAAATCCTAGAGGCCGTGTTTGACACATGGCTCATCTTCAGAGACAGCAAGAGGGCATGTGTGTGCAAGCATGTGTGTGCCTGCATGTGTGTGTTTGTGTCTGTACCTCTAATGGTTCCAGCTGTGGCAACTCAGGCCCAGATTTAGCTTCTCAGATCATTCCTTCATTCATTCATTCAACAAAGGAGCACCTGCCACGCGCCTGAAGCTGGCACTCCACGGCATGCTCATTCTTCGTTTCCCCTGCTTTTCAGCCTGTCTGGCCAGATGCTGAGTGACAATGACCAGGGTTACATCACTTAGAGCTTTGGAGGGCAAACTGGATAAGCTGCATAAATAAGATCCAAAAGGCTCATTATTTTGTCCCTCCTGAGAGACACTGTAGTCCTATAATGGGCCAGAAAAGTGGATCCTAGTCACTCGTTCCCACCAAGGATCCTCATCGCTATTTCTGCCTCAGTTGGAGACGGGTCGAGGCCAGGACAGAGAGCCAAGACACCTAACAGTCTTGTGCTTGAGGCTTCTGAGTGGAGGAGCAGAGCCTGGATCCCTCACCTCCCTCCTTGGGCTCCTCACCTGCCCCCTCCTGTCTGCACCCCTGCCTGCCCCAACACAGTCTCCATTTTGCAAACTGACTGGTTGGCATGTACTTGGCTCCTTGGGGGTCAGGGCACCTCAGAGACTTGCCTGAGGAGGGAACAGACCTGATTCCTGCTCTGGCATGGCCTGAATGTGGGATGCGCCTCTACATAATCCTTGCCACCCTGGCTCTAAGAAGGAGGCCTGGCCATCCTGCCACTCATGCCACGAGGTGGTTTGAGGTTTGAGGTTCAAGGTGGAGAATTCAGAGTGGCCCTGGGACATTTGTCTCCGGGTTTAATCAGTCCCACCCCACGTCTCCAGTTCCAGCTCCATTTTCTTGCCAGATGAGACCCCACCCTCTCCGTCTTATGCCTGGCGCAGTCAGAACTCTGCCTGGTATAGACCTTGACTAGGAAGTTTGGGGAGGATGTAAAAGGAGAGAGGAAATGGGGAATCCAAGGGGTGGCCTGCATCTTTAAAGATGAATAACACTGTTTGCTCATTAGGGAGATTATTCCAAGCAAGACGGCAGCCAGAACGCTCTAGTGCAAGCATCTGCCTGCTACTGGGAGACGATATTTATTGTTCAATCCTTCAATGGATGTAAATAAACAGCCCGACCCAGATAATGTTCCAATAAACAAACAAGCAGCTGCCAGGAGCTCCCTGGATGGCTGACCTTTGCGGAGGCCACCCTGCTGATGTTTTAATAGCAGTCTGCCTGGCAGCGCAGACACTCACCGTGCCAGGGATGGAGAGAGGTGGCCGTGCTGACTGGAGGATGGGCTGGAGAGAAAGGGGGCTGTGCTGCCTGGGAAGATCTCAGCCAGAGACCAAGTGACTGGGGAGGGCGAAGTGGGGATGCCTGTGTGTGCCTGTCCCAGGTGAGCCACACGGAGGGGATGGCGCAGCACACGCCAACACTATGATGGAGGTTCCTGCATGGGACAGGCAGGACTGATGCTCAGTCATTATTGTCCAAGTGTGGCCTCACCAGTTGCTGTGTTTCTCATCTTTATTGAGGTATAATTGACAAACAAAAATTGTATATATTTAGGGTGTATGGCTTGATGTTTTGATGTACCTATACATTGTGAAATAATCACCACAATCACGCTAATTAACATGTCCATATATATCCATCACCTCACATAGTTACCATTTCCTTTCTCCAGTGAGAACATTTAAGATAGACCCTCTAGCAAATTTCAAGTAAATAGTGCAGTGTTGTCAACTATAGTCACCACGCTGTACGTTAGGTCTCTGGAATTTATTCATCCTGCATAACTGGAATTTTGTACCGTTGACCAACATCTCCCCATTTACCCCCTCCCCCTGGTCCCCAGCAACCACCATTCTACTCTCTGTTTCTATGAGTTTGATTATTTTAGATTTCACATGTAAGTGAGATCATGCAGTATTTGTCTGTCCATGACTGGCTTTTTTCACTTAGCATAATACCCTCCAGATTCACCTGTATTGTCACAAATGGCAGGATTTCCTTCTTTTTTAACATTAAATAATATTCCATTGTATTTATGTATGTGTGTGTGTATATATTTATACATACATAAATATATGGGTCAAATGAGCCTGCAGGTGCGAGCCTAGATCCAAACGGGGCCTGTGCAGCTGTGAGTTATGACTTAGGTCCCCAGAACAGACAGCTGGTTGGAGCTTACAGCCTGTGAGCTCCAAAAAAGTGAAGACGGTGGGCACACGTGTTATTGTATAAACCAGAGGTTGTGGGAGACACAGGGTGTTGTGGCAGGGGAGGGAAGTAGATGACATCTCAACCAAGGGCACCCCTAGGAAGAGAGTCACCAAGCCAAATTATTAGCAAGGTCGCTTGGTGGGTGCAGAATCAGAGCACAGGGATGAGAGCAATCTAGAATTGTGCTGTCCAATATGGTAGCCACTCGCCACACGGGGCTATGAAGCACTGAAGGGTGCCTGGTCCAAATTGGGGTTCACTGTGAGCATAAAATACACATCAGCCTTCAAAGATAGGATAAGATGAATGTAAAATACCTCTTTGAAAATTTTTTATACTGTATACATTTTAAAGTGTTAATATTTAGGCACATTGGATTAGATAAAATATTACTAAAATTAATTTTACCTGGTTTTAAAAAAATTTTCTTTTTAAATTTTTCCTTCTTCTCCCCAAAGGCCCCCAGTACACAGTTGTATATTTTAGTGGTGGGAACCTTCTAGTTGTGGCATGTGGGACACCGCCTCAGCATGGCCTGATGAGTGGTGCTAGGTCTGTACCCAGGATCCGAACCAGCGAAAGCTTGGACCACCAAAGCAAAGTGCACAAACTTAACCACTCAGCCATGGGGCCGGCCCCTTACCTGTTTCTTTTTTAAATGCGACCACTACTGAAGAATTTAAAATTGAATATGTGGCCCACATTTGTGGATGGTGTTATATTTCTGTTGTCCAGCGCTGGTCTAGAATGTTCCATTGGACCAGAGGTGAGGCCTAAAGGGGCACCATGCCCTTCCACAGAGAAACCTTCACGCTCAGTTTCCTCAGGACAGTGCTGCATGAAGACTGCCAAACGTTTCCCCCCAACCCCCTTTTCTGTATTTTTGCTCTTACCTCCCTCTGCCAATATGTTATGTCTTTATAAAATCTGTTAGTACCACTAATTTTGTTACTTCAGATCAGTCTTCCTACTGACTTAAGGGATTTTGTCTTTTGAATAAATCTGGTATTACCCACCGTGTGTTTCATTAGTCAAACTCTCATAGTCGCTGTTGCCGTGTTGGGAGCCCTTTCATCGTACGGCGTGCACAGGCTCCCTCGAGCCTCGCTTGGGGCTGGGCTGATAATCCCTGGTTACACTCCAGTCAGTCGGCCGCATCTCTTGGGAAGAAGGAACAGAGGCCTTTGAACACCCTTCTGTGGTAACATTTGCCACTTGGCCTTGTGAGTGTGAAATCTGAGCCCTTCAGGAGACAGGCCTCCTGGAGGGCCGGGCTGAGACCCACCTTTCTCATCCAGAAGCCAGCTCTGACCCTAGAACACAGTGGCCGTTCCATACACGCATGGTGGATGATGAATGAGTGTGGAGTGTCACCCCGTCAAGGGACACTTGGGGTTAGAATGCAGTTTCCTCCCTGGTGTCAGCCTCAGAGACTAACTTCTTCTAAATGCCCAAATTTACATTAGTGGCTTCTTTACCTTTTCTACCTTAAAAAAATCAATTTCTGTTTTCATCCCTTCTTACCACTTAGGTGATCCGCAAGTATCGTCTACACTGTGAAAAATGATAAATCTTATTTGTCCTAATATGTACAATAATAAATCTAGTTTGTTCTGAGCTGTCACCTCATGAGCTTATGGGTGGCCCCTGCCTGGGTGACTGAACCACAGCCATTGGTCAACGTGTCTCCTTTCATCTTAACTATGTCTTTGTGGCCTGCGGGGCTCTTTCCTAGGCTGTTCTCGAGTTGCAGGCATCTAGATTATGTTTCTTCCTTTGTCAGGGGTGGACTGAACATGATATTCTGTGTGCAGGTGAACTGGGCCAGGACAATGGCTTCTGTTTGTCGGTTTTCCCCTGAAATCCCATTTGAATGCTACCTGACATTTGGTTGGCCTTTCTGGCTATCATGGAGTATTGGGAGCAGTAAATGATGACACCGAACTCTCCTTCCTTCGTCCTGCCTCTTACCTTGATCACACTTTGATGTTACCCCCATCTTGCCTTGATCAGCTCAGAGTCCATCGTTGGGTTGGTAGAATGTGGGTGGTTTTCCCCAGAAGGAGTTGATCATTTATTTAGCAGCTACTTATTTTTTTCCATCTTTATTGAGGTATAGTTGATAAATAAAAATTGTATATATTTAAGGTATACAACTTGATATTTTGATATCTGTATATATTGTGAAATAATTGCTGCAATCAAGCTAATTAACGTATCCATCACCTCACCTCCATTACCATTTTCTTTCTCTTTCATTTTGTGACGAGAACACTTAAGATCTACCCTCTTAGCAAATTTCAGGTATACAATTCAGTATTACTAACTAGAATCACATTGCTGTATATTAGATCTCCAGAACTTACTCATCTTATCACTGAAACTCTGTACCCCTTGACCAACATCTCCTCATTTCCCTCACCCCCCAACCCCTAGCAACCACCATTCCACTCTGTGCTTTTGTGAGTTTGATTATTTTAGATTCCTCATCTAAGTGGGATCATGAAGCATTTGTCTTTCTGTGACTAGATTATTTCACTTAGCATAATATTCTCCAGGTTCATCCATAATTGTCACAAATAGCAGGATTTCCATTTTTCAAAGGCTGAATAATATATATATTATATAATAAATATATATATATGTCACATTTTCTTTATTCATCTGTCAATGGACATTTAGGTTGTATCCATGTCTTGGCTGTTGTGAATAATGCTGCAATGAACATGGGCGTGCAGACATCCCTTTGAGATCCTGATTCCATTTCCTTTGGATATATATGCAGGAGCGTGATTGCTGGGTCATATAGTAGTTCTATCTTTAATTTTTTGAGGAACTTCCATGCTGTTTTCCATAGCGGCTGCACCAATTTACATTCCCACCAACAGTGTACAAGAATTCCCTTTTCTCCACACCCTCACCAACGCTTGTCAGTAACAACTTATTGAGCACCGACCACGTCTTGAGGACCGTGCCAGGCAGTGGGGCTGCAGTGCTGAATACAGCAGGCATGATCTCTGCCCCGGGAGACTGCAGTCCAAGGTCCCTCTGCCCACGTACAGCTCCTTCTCCCCCGCAGGCCCTGCAGAGGATGCACCATCTTTCTGGAGTTGATCTCCATCAATGGCCTCCTTGCTATTCCAAAGAGCCTAGAATCATCTGCAAATGTCCCAGCCCCCTGCTCCAGACCACTAATAAAAAATATTGAATAAGACTAGTCATAACACGAGGGCTTGGGGGTCCTCCCATTCCCACTTCTTCACACAGAAATATGTCTTTCTCTGTCTCTAAGTCAGTTCTCCCTCTATGGCCAAACTGCCCGAAGTCCCACGGAGATTCATTATTTTTAAATACCTTTCATGTGGAACCTTGTCAAAGCCTTTTGGAAAAGCTCAATAGCTAAGAGGCAAGTGCTGAGCTTGGAACTGGGAGACCTGGGTTCTAGTCCTGACTGTCGTTGGTTTATCATTGACCTTTGGGCAAGGCGCAGAGCAGCCCCAATCTCAATTTCTTCACCGGTAAAATGAGAACAATTACGCCAGCAGTCAAGATCATAAAAATTTTATAGCCATCAGATGAGATAATGTTATTTAAGAGTGCTTTGCAAGGTATCAAACAAAAATTTAAGAGATTGTTATTCGAAAATTTACGACAGCATCTTCCTCGTTCATATGCATGATTCTCTCCCGAAAGAACTGCATAGACGTAGACATGGGTCCTCCAGCACTCCCAGGGTGATGTTTGTCTAACATCAGCTACTTTCCTTTGTTGAAGGTATGCAGGTTTATATAACCAACAGGACCTGGCTCACCACGTGTTATATAGTACATCAATGCATAGACGTGTGGACCCTGGAATGAGTCAGACCCTGGTGTGGGTCGAGGCCATGGTGCTCACTAGAAGTGTGACCATGAACAAGTTATTAAACCTCTCTGTGCCTCACCTGTAAATAGGATAATATTGATGCTTACTTCACAGAGTTATGAGAACGTAGAGACATGCAGAATGCCTAGCATCCTACCTGACACGTAGTAGCCACTCAATCATTAGCAGCTCTTGTTGCCATGGTTCATGTAAGGGCCCAAGAGCCAGCAGCTGGTCCATCCTACCTAAATTTTATGATTGTCCTTCATTCAGCAAATCCTACCACAAACTCCTTCTGTCCGTATCTTGTGTGAGATTCTTTCAGCAGATGGATGAATGCATGCTTTCCTTTCTGTTTTCTGAAACAAGTAGTGGATTGGGGTGGGGTGGAACAGGGGGAGAAGCAGCCATACCTCTCCAGTGACGGACTTCCCACCAGGCAGAGCGCAGAAGTGGGGAAGGCCAGGCCTGTGAAAACTTGCCCTGTTGGTGCTCCCCGCTCCATCTCCCTGCCCCTGCCCCGGTTCACCTGGTTTCCTCTGATGTCCACCTACATCCAGCATGTCTCCTCATCCTAAAGAGCAGGGACATTGGAGCCAAATGATGAAGAAGATTGCTCAGGCACTGAATCCAATTTCCTTTGGGGATCAGACATGGGCACCCAATGGGACTCAGTTCTGCCAGCATTCCCTAGGGGACCTGAGGGTGCTGGAGACCAGCCAGGGTGCTCAGTATTCCTCTTGTCACTTGTGCTGCCGCTTCAGAGGTGACTCACAGCTTCGGATGAAGCCTGGCTGGGCTGGGGGCCAAGGCCATCACCGCAAAGTCAGACTTGGGTGGTAATCCCAATTGGTTTTGCATGAACTCCCGTTTCATTCTGATTAAGGAAGGACCTGTCCCGTTTCATTCTGATTAAGGAAGGACCTGGCCAGGGTGGACATCTGGTGGCTTGGGGGTGGGCACAGAAGCAGGAGGGCTATTGGAATCTGAGGCATTTTGATTTTCAGAGCTAAACATATTCTCTTTAATTCCTTTACCTGTTTTTCTTTCATTTTTTTTTTTTGAGCTTAATTGGAAATCAGCAAAGAGAAGTTTTAGCTTTATTCATTTCTTTCTTCACTTTTACAATAAATAATACTCAAGCTCAAGTATTTCAGCATCAAAATCAGGACTGATTGACGAAAGCCTCTGGAACTGTACAGACCAGAGACAGACACTGACCTCAGCCACCTGCTTTTATTTAGGTGGCGCCCCCCAGGGAGCAAACAAAAAACCTGTCAAGGAACAAGCTCTCATATAAGGGTCATAGGGAAAACACAGACTTCAGAGTCAAACTGGATTCTACTTCTGTTCCCCGATTTTATTTTATTTTTATTTATTTATTTTTTGAGGAAGATTAGCCCTGAGCTAACTACTGCCAGTCCTCCTCTTCTTTGCTGAGGAAGACTGGCCCTGAGCTAACATCCGTGCCCATCTTCCTCTACTTTATATGTGGGACGCCTACCACAGCATGGCAGGCCAAGCAGTGCCATGTCTGTACCCGGGATCTGAACCGGTGAACCCCGGGCCGCTGAGAAGCGGGACGTGCGAACTTAACCACTGCACCACCAGGCCAGCCCCCTGTCCCCCGATTTTATAGCTCAGGCTAGTTGTTTATTGCAGCTGGGTCTCATTTTCCTCGTCTGTTCTATCGCAATATCAGGGAGGACTTTTGATGTTGCAAAAAGCTTTTTTTTACTTTAACAGTGGGGAAATATCTCGAGTAACTAAAAAGTCCCAACATAGGGCAGGTTTCGGGGTTGTTTTGATTCAGTGACTTAGGGACATCACCAAAGACCAGTGTTTTTCCATCTCTGTGCCTGACCTTTCCTGGTTCCAGCTCCCTCCTTCTTGTAAGAGGGCTGCCAACAGTTCTTTGACCCTACTGAGGGAGAGGAGAGACCCTCTCTTCCTCCATCAGGAAACACTGCTTTGCTCTGACTGCTCACGTTAATTGCCTCGGGGCTGCTTTCTTTCTATCACTGTGGCAACCTAGTGAGATTAAACTGATTTGCTTATGCCCATCAAGAACTACCCCAGGAAGCTGAGGGTGGGTCCAACCCCACCCAAAAGGCGGGAGAGGGTGGCGTGGATGCTGGAGAGGCCATGTAAGTCAGGACAAATGAACACTAAACCCATAGGATTGAGAGCATTATATCAACAAGAAAGTATGTGCAAAACCATCTGCCAGTGCCTGACGTCTAGGAAGGACTTAAAAATAATGCTTAAAAGGGAAATAAACAAACAGAGCCTGAAACAAACCTAAAATCAACCACCTAAATCACAAAATAATCTAGTGTCAGAGTTGAGTGAATTCAACAGAAACGAGAGGCAGTGGACTTTCAGATGAATTGATGTCGTCAGTTGACATTGACGTGGCATCCCCTCTGTAATTTAGTTCCTCTGAATGACTCTTCTGTTCTCCTTGATCTCATGAGAGGTTAGAAGTTAAATATTAAAAACTTAAAGTAAGAATATATGAGGTGAATATCTGGAGTATAATTTTTTCTCTTGTTGTTATTGAAATCGCTAAAACTACACTGTGGTACCTTACAGAGTCTTATACAAATGGCTTCTCTTCAAGTTTGTGATTCTCTACCTTGGGCCTCTTCCTGTCTCCCGCCAGTGTTCCCTTCACTCTTCCCACATTCTGAGTAATGTTTGGTCCCAACTTATGTGGGTGGCATTATTAGCACTGGGCAGTGATTGTGTCGAATCTGTGAGCTCAGAACTGTGATGGTTCTGATTCTAGGGACCTGGGCCACACCCAGGGTTAGATGAGCATCATGTGGGGTTGAAAGCCCCTCTATTTTCTAGATTTGTCCTCAGCCATGGAGGATGTGGGCAAAAGTCTTTCCCAGTTGTCTCCACATTGTCCAAGCAGCTCTGGGAAGGACTTGTGGATGGCCTGGAGATCGTCTACACTGCTAAGTGTTCTCAGAAGACTGAGGATGACTCATGCCCGCAGCATGTTTTCTTGGAATGCTCACATCCCCTTCTCTGGGGACATGCATAGAACTTCCAGGAGGTTTCGGGACCCTATATCTGAGCCAAAATCTGAAGTGTGAGCCAGTGGTTTAATGGCCAGAACGAGCCCACTTGGTGTGAAACTTCTGGCCTTGGTTCCTTGTTCCTCTCCAAGGTGAGGCAATGGTAGCTGTGTAGCAGTTTCAAAAAACCAGCCCACGTCCTTACACCCAAGTTTTTTCTGCCAACAAATGTAGCAAACAATATAGCAAATAATAATAATATAGTAAATAATAAATGCAGCCTTTCTGCTACAGGATGACACTCTGATCTGAGGCAACTTCAATTATCCGCCATTCACCCAGTCCCTAGACCACTCTCCCCAATACCAACTCCATCCTCTTCTCCAAAGACCTAGAAGAAAGGCCTCAAAAACTTAAGCCTGAGGCCTAGGGAACCAGACAGCATAACACCGGATTCTTTGTGAAGCCCAGTTTGGTCTCTCCCGCTTCCTTTCTCTTTGCTGTTCTGAGTGTGAGGCCCATGGTTGACTTGTGTCACTCCTGCTCCTACGGGCCTGGCCGCTGGGCACCGTGGAGGCGAGCTCTCTGCGTCTCCCTTGGCTGTTGGGAGGATCTCTGGGCTGAAGCTTGACTGTAGGCAGTGTGGGATCTGAACTCACATCGGCTCTCCTTTTCCTCTTCTCCACAGATCCGGGTGGATGGGCCCAGGGGCAACGCCCTCCAGTATGAGACGGTACAGGTGGTAGACCCCGGCCCCGTCCTCCGGGACATGGCCTTCTCCAAGGACCACGAGCAACTCTACATCATGTCAGAAAGGCAGGTAAGGCTCTGGGCTCTGTTAGATGTTGCTCTTGCAGCTAAGTACTAGCCTGTGACTTTGTGGAAACCTACAGGAGGCCAGCGGCAGAGAGGGGATTTGATTTCTTTGGCTCAGCGTGCATCCTTTCGGTTATGCTGCCTGGGGACTGAGGCTGAGTGAGCTGAAACAGGGAATGAAACATTTAAAATATCAAAAAACCCCTGAGTCTAGAACAAATCTACCAACTTCAAAAGGATGGTGTATATACATTCAGGGCCAACATTGATTCTCTTTTGAAGAAACGTGGTACAGATGCCCAAGTCTTTTGTCTAGATTTCTCTCCACAAGGTATAACCTGCCACCAAGGTCTTCTTCTTGAACCTTGGAGGTCTACGGTGAGCAAGAATTGTTTTCCAAATTTCCTCGTTGAGGGAACATCATGGAAGAGTCAGATGGGTGGAGATTCAGAACACAGGGTCGGTGTGTGTGAGATGAGGTGACACGGCATACGTCCTGAGCCTTCGTGTGTACCTGTAACTCTAACATGGAACTTCTAGCAAATTCCATGAGGCCAAGCCAGGGAGAATAGATACGGTGCAGGGATTACTGTTAGCTGATACTGAGTAGGAAGTAGCAAAGTTGGACTTGCTTCTGGAACTCAGCTGAGAACTAAGTAAGTTCTTCAGGGGTCCTTGAATTCATACCAGGACTCATATGTCTGCAGCCGGCAAGGGAATAAATTTTGTCTTCGAAATTCCACATATTTAAGGGTATTTCCCAGCATGCCCTAATTCACTACCCAGAGTGTTCCACCCCACAAGACACACCCACCTCAAGAGTGGATTAGCACTGCCATATGCCTGCCTGTCAGCTCTGTGTGGGATGGGTCATTCCCAGGAGCTGTCTCTCCAGCCCATGAATATGTATGCGGCAAAGGCAGCAGCCTTGAGGGGCAGAGTCTCTCTCTTATTCATCTTCATTAGCGAGGCCTGAACTCCCCAGAGGACCTTGCTGACAGAGTCTGGATTGTTCTGCCTGTCCCCTCTCTGCAGAGTGAGGGAGATGAATACCACATTATGCCACCCACAGGGCTTGTACATTATGCGTTGGCAGCCCACAGCAGCTCCACCCTCCCCAAGAGCTCGATGACATCTTCTCTTGGTGTGGGACTCCCTATCAGCCACACTGGGACCCATTGTGGTGCCCTCGTTGAGGCTCCCATGGCTTGGGAATTGCCTGATGTGGGGCCGAGAGGGGAACACTTTACCCTGCGAGTCAGGACCGGGTATGACGCGGCTCCTCTGCTTTCATCCCTTGCTCTTTTTCAATGGGACCCATACTCCCCACTCTCTCCCTACCTTTGAGGCCTAGACACTGAGGGGAAGCAGGTTTCCTTTGTGAAATGAACCCTTTGGCGAAAACCCAAGACCTCCACAAGGCATTGAATATTTGAGGATCTCTTACCTGACCTGAAAGCCAGGATTTCTGAATCAGGAATTTAAAACATGTAAGAACTTCCACAGGTGGACAATATAAGCTGTATGGAGTCTCCTCTGATAACTGAGTCAGGATTCTGAGCTCCTTGTCCTCAGCCATTCTGCTTCCCCGAGAGCATGGTCAGTGGTCTGTACCCATTCAGGCTTGGCAGCGAGGCATGCTGGGAGCTCTGGATTATTGGAAAGGAAAGGAAGGCAGGACTGGATAGGGCCAAGGCCTATTCATCCGTTCTGGGGCTGCTCCTCAAGGAGATGGAGGGAGGTTTGCCACCAAAATCACAATCCATGGCCCCCAACAGCTGGGCCAACACTAGTATTCAATGGGGTGGCAGATTCTTTGTGGGGAGTGGTAGTGTAGCACAATGGTTAATGCGTAGGCCTTGACGTCAGAGTATCTGAGCATGAACCTTGGCTCCACTATTTACTAAGTGTGATCTCAGGTAAGTTCCTTAACCTCTTTAAGACTCAATGTTCTCAACTGTCACATGGAGGTAATAATCATGTCCAATAGCATTGTTCCAAGGATCAAATGGCATCACCCATGTAATAAGCTTGAACCAAGCCTGGCACAGAGTGAGGCCTTGATAATTGGAGGCTCTTATTGTTATGATATTGCAACAGGAGTGTCTGGACATTGGCCATGTTTGGAGTTGGGCAAGTGGTGACATCAAGATTCTGGGTGATCTATGGAGCACAAGAGTCTAGGTTGAGGTCGAGATGGGCAAGGAGCAGGGTTCCAGTCCCAGTGGAGACCCCACAGACTGCTCTATTGCCTGGGCACACCACATAGAGCTTGGAGCAAGAGCAGCTTGGTAGATATACTGGGGATTTACAGAACCCGGGCTGCCGGGACTGATTCCAGCCTCCGTCTGCTGGTGGTCGGTCTTAACCGTGATGGGTCAGAAGACTTTGCAGGGCCGACTCTGCTCAGCAGTTCTGTCTGCTCTCCCTGGCAGGCACTTCCCTTGCTCATCTGGCTGATTTTTCCCTGACCCTCAGAACTCAGCTCTGGTGTCGCATTCTCCAGTTAGTGATTCCTGACGTGGTAGACACCTCCGTGGCGGCTCTCCTCAGACTAGGCTGTGATGGCTTCCTTGCCTTTGTCTCCTGCCAGACGCAGCTTGAAGGCAGTCTTGTGTCTTCTTTGTCTGCCTAAACCTCACCTAAGAGACCCTTGATAATTACTTGATGAATGAATGAATGAATGAATGAATGAATGCATCCCCAGTGTCTTCAGTGAACCAGAATTGGAAAAGAAAGGGGCTGATATGAATTATCTATTGCTTATCTTAATTTCCAATTTCAAACTTATATAATCAAAAGACTGCACTTCAGACAAGGGAAGGATTTCCCAGACTTCAAGTCATCTGTTTGTCACTACCAGGAATTTTGGCCTGTCCTGAAGTATTTTACTTTGTGTTTTTTTAAAATAAATTTCTGTCTAAACTTAAATAGCCTACTTTAACCATCTCTTAAATAATAATATGATAGATCTGACACGCTAGTCATATGTAATATACATAACTGTGATATTGTGATTTATAATAAGAAATATATATTTGGTCTTCGCCCCCATTTCTGGCGCAGAGCTGCCAAAACCCTTGGAATTTCCTGAGCGATAAAAGCAATGGGAACATCTTTTGTTATAATCTTTCATGTCCTCAGTTCCTGAAATCTCTTCAGAGCCATAAAGGTGAAATGAGTGTCTTGTTTTTCAACCACAACTGAGTTTATGATAATGAGGTGACTTTTGGAAATCTCCTAAGGATGGGGGAGGGGGTTGCCAAGGGAGCTAATCATGTGATCAGAAGGTTGGAAGTAAGGATTGTATAACTAACAGAGGTAAAGAATGGAGTGGGGTGTGTGTGTGTGTGTGTGTGTGTACATGTCTGTGCACACAAACACTATATGCTTCCTGGCCCTGTGACCACTGACAAATTAGTAACCTCCTCAGCTCCTCAGTCATTCATTCAATATGAACAAACATTTATTGAGAATCTAGTATGAGACAGGCACTTTCTAGATACTTTCTAGATATTAGAGATTCAGTGGAAACAAGATGGATTCCCTGCCCTCATAGAACTTACGTTTTAGGCAGAGACAGACAATAAATGAGTGAATGAGTGAATGAATGAATGATGTATGTCAGGTAATGGTGAGTACAATGAAAAATAAAACACTCAGGAGGAATTAAGTTCTGGCCGGGAGCATGGTGGGGAATGTCATCAGAAGGTGATCAGAGGAAGCGTTCGGAGGAGGGAACTTTTGAGCGGAGAGCAGGATTAAGTGAAGTGGCAAGAGGCGACTGTCTGGGGAAAAATCATCGTGCAGACAGAAGGAACAGCTAGCACCAAGACCGTGAGATGGGAACATGACTTGGTGTTTCCGGGGTGGCCAGAAGGGCTGGCTCGGAGTGAGAAAGTGGAATGTGGTAGGTGACGCGGTGGGAGAGAGAGGCCGGCTCGGATCACCCAGGTCTCCGTCTGTAATCTGTAAAGTGGAGATGTAGTAAATAGTATTGATCTCCTGGGCGGTGATGAGGATTAAATGAGATAATGCATGTGCAAGGCGCTTGGCTCAGCATCTAGAACGGAGTGAACATCGAACAAATCTTAGCTAATATGACGATTATTTGCAAATTGAACAATTTCCAGCCCGGATATTGTTTCTGGTATTAAGGATCTGTGAATTCCTCTCTATTTCTTGCTCAGCAAGGGTGCTTTCCCTGTATACTTTTTCTTGGAGTGTTTGAGTGAGCCCTGCTAGGTATCAGTGTCATTTTGTCAGGATCTACCTGTCTCTTTCAGTGTCACATTATGTTTCTCTGTCCTTTTCCTCTCTTCTCCACCACGCTGGGTATCTCTGTAGGGTATACGCATGTGTGCATGTGTGTGTCTGAGTGTGCATATGTGTACACACATGCACACCTTCCCCCGTCTGCCTGTCTCCGTCAGTTTCCTTCCTGCTTTGTACATGTCCATGTGTATGTATATGATGTGTGTTTACTACAACTCCAGTACTCCCAAGAGACTGTCTATGCACACTGAAGTCACTGTGATAAAAGCCTGCCAAACCGATGGGAGGGAAGTAAGAGGAAATGTCAGCGGGGCAGAAAAATAAGGAGATGAGGTGGCAGAGCCAGGCTGTCCTCAGGTGCCCTGGAGCAGCCCCTAACCGGGGGAGAAGGAGCTGTCCCCCACACAAGGCAAGTCTCTTCTTTGATAGGCCCCAGAGCAAGTGGCAGATTTCGCAGTTGATTTCAGCATCTCTGCCATCCCACACACCAGCTCTCCCTGCCTGAAAGCAGGGGCCTCCAACACATTTCTGCTTTTGAGATACACTTTCCGTTGCATCTGGGCCAAAGCCGTCTTTCATAAGTGTTCTTTGTTTTACTGACTCCTGTTGACAGTGGGTCTGCTTCCAGGCGCCTGGGGACACTCACAGCCTGTCCCCCTCACGAGCTGGTAGCACTCAAGTCCTAGCTGTGATCCAGGACACAGATGCCTGTGGAGGCTGAGGAGGTGGGTCTGGCGGTCGATCCACCTGCTGGGGGCGGTTACCTAGGAAAGCAGGGCCAGGTGGGGCAGCTCGTCTTGGCTCCTTGCAGCATAACCAGCAGTGAAGTAGCAAGGGCCGTTCTTGAGGCTTGGTTCATTCATTCACTCCACAAACACTTACTAAGCACCTACTGTGTGTAAGCACTAGCCTAGGCACTAGGGGTACAACAGTGAAGAAAGAGATCCACATGCCTGACTTCGGGAGCTTGCCTTTTAGCAAGAGGAAGCAATCAGCGTACCAGGTAAATTACATAGTAGCTTGGCGGGGGATAACTGCTATGGGAAAGGGAGATGGAGCAGGGTAAGTGGGACCTGGAGACCTGCTCTGGCTCAAGGGTTGCAGTTTTAAATCGAGTTGTCAGGGAAGGCTTCCCAGGGAGGCAAGGTGGCCCAGGGAAGGGGCCTGTTGAGGGTGCTATTGCCTTCTCTGCTCTTGTGTGTCTTTTCAAGATTAGCTCAGGGCTAATCTTTGCTTGGGGCTGGGAAGTGGAGAGAAGGGTAAGACTGCCCAGTGGGAGGGAATCGTGAGAGGATGCTTCGGTGACTGTGGTTTTTACCACGTTGAGAGTTTCAGAGGGAAGTTCAGTTCAGGAGGAGGTGGTGTGTGTCGTGGTCCAAGACAGCTCATGCCCTTGGGGCTCATTCCCCTAACTAGACGGTGCCTCCGCCAGGGACTCCCTGTGTGATGAAGGAGCCGTTACTCCTTCTTTGTGCCTCAGTGTCCCTCCCCATCCCCAGCCTGCCTCCCAGGGGAGGCTGACATGATGTCTGATGGTCTCGGAGCTCTGCCAACAGCAACTTGCATAAGGTACTGTCGTGGAGATAGTTTCTGAGGCCAAAGGTGATGGGCTCCTGTAATAACGATTCCGACCTGATCGGCACTGGGTCCCTGGGCACATCTCCCGTGAGGTGCATTTGCGGGGACTCAGGCATCTCTCTGACGTTCTACCTGCCGCCGCAGGGGACCGAGCTGTACGTTCCAGTTTGCATCTGGATGGCTGACACTGTGACAAGCCTGTTTGGACGTTCCTCCTGGCACCCAGACTGAGCTGTTTCTGATAGCTCCTGGGAGGGGGCACTTGAATCGCAGGGTTGGGAGTGAGTGGCAGGGCATGGAACCACCTCAGGCACTCGGAAGAGAAGCACTGCTGCACCGTTTCACCCAGTTCCAACTTCCCATTTGTCTGGAGCTGATCCCGAAGGTTCCAGTGTGTCATTACTGAGACCTTCCCACTTCCTTCTCTGTACAGGCAAAATGTCTCCATTTTACTGTCGCAGAACTAGAGGGACCCAAACAGGAGAAATGACTTCCCACTCCGGTATCCTATGGTCACTAGGTGCTGGTAGGCTAGATTCTCCAGAGCGTCATAAAACCTGAGAACTAGAAAAGCCCTCAAGGCTTCTTGGGTTCCACTCCCTTTTCCCCCTACGACTGGTGAGCGAATAGAAGCCCAGAGAAGCAAATAGCTTGTCCAGTGTCACACAGCAGGTTGGGAGAGGAGCACGGTTAGGATCCAGCTCAGCTCCCACTACAGTGTCTTCTCCAGCCCCCTCCCCCAGTGAGGGACGGGGAGCTCTCTGTGGAGGCAAGAGATACTCTCCATCTTCAGATCTTTCCAGCAGGAAAGTTCTGTACCCTACTCCTCAGATGCCAAAACAAGCCTTAGATGGCAAAAGGACTTGCTGGAGGTTGCGGGGGCGCTGAATGAGGTATATGGTGGGGGGTGATGATAAGAAGTCAGACTACCCCTGCTGCCCCACGAAGGAGCTCTCTTGGTTTATTCTGTGTTAGTTCCAGCCTGATGCAACGTAAGACAAGATGCCCAGTGCAACATCTATTCTAGAGCATTCTGGGGTACATGGGGCCCCAGATCCAGTCCCCCCATCCCAGAGAAGGGTTGAAAAGCACCCCCATGACCCCACTCTCCTTTTCCAACAGACATGCTTCCTGGTGGTCACTCGAGTGGCATGAAAGTCTCCAACATCTGAATATGTTCGGGTTCAGGAGGCTCCCTGAGAGGAAGTCTCGGATGGTCGTGGGGTGACTGGAAGGCAGACACGTGTGCAGGATAGAAACCACAGGGTGGTCATGGATGGCCCGTGAACTTGGGTTTTCATCCTGGCCCACGGTGCTCACCAGCTCTGCCACTGGGAGCAAGTCGCTCAGGCAGTTTATGCTTCAGTTTCTTCAAGTATGAAATGCACATGATGATAACAACCTTTCGGGGCTCAGGATTAAGGTAATCTATGTAAAGTGTGGTAGGCTCCTGGCAAATTGTGGGTGTTGTCATCATCATTATCATTATGATTATTACCAACTCTCTTAGGAAATGGATTGTTGCCACAGGTAGAGGTGCCTGGATAAACCACTGTGTGGGGACTAAGGACCAGTTCAGCTGTGGGCGCCAGCTCCTCGGGGTACCCTGGTACCCCGTCCATTTCAAAGCCCCTCAGAAAATACTAAGGCTGAACACTCCCTTCATTCCTGTTAGTGCTGCCACCAGGAGACTGAAGGGCCAGGAGCCTGTGGTCTCCCACCCCAATCTAACACAGCCGCGTCACCTCTGCAGGGCTTGGTGGATTTTTCTTGCAACTCTGCTTCCGCTCTAGGGAAGGAATTTTAGAACTTTTGAGTCCAGCCCTGTTGGACTTGAGGTTATCATGGACTGAGCACCTGAAATAGCTTCTGCCTCTTTGTCTGTCAGTATTTCTAAAATGCCTGGTTCTGGGGCCAGCCCGGTGGTGCAGACTTTAAGTTCACACGTTCTGCTTCTCTGTGGCCCAGGGTTCGCTGGTTCGGATCCCGGGTGTGGACATGGCACTGCTTGGCAAAAGCCATACTGTGGTAGGCATCCCGTGTATAAAGTAGAGGAAGATGGGCACGGATGTTAGCTGAGGGCCAGTCTAACCCAGCAAAAAGAGGAGGATTGGCAGTAGTTAGCTCAGAGCTAATCTTCCTCAAAAAGAAAAATAAATAAAATAAAATAAAATGGCTGGTCCTCCTTCTCTCTGCCCAGAACAAGAGAAGAAGAGCTGGTATACGAACCTAGGGGAGCGGTGGATGAGGGGTTGGTGGGGAGCAGGAGGAAACACCAGGAAAGCCAAGGGCCGGCTGACTAGGGGAGCTGTGGCAGCCCTCTAGTCCTCAACTCCGTTCAGCATCTGTCTCCGGCAATTGCCCTGACAGTTAGACCTCCTCTCCACTCAGTGCCTGCGTCTCGATACTTTCGGGCACTCGAAGTGCCATTTCAAGACAACCACCCATAATATTCCACTTAGCAGCACGTGAGGAGATGCCTCAGCATGGGCAAACGGGGCCAGTGGCTGCATCTCTGCCACCTTTCAGTCTCCCCCCAACATGTGTGTTTATTAAGTGCCCACTGTGTGCCCAGCACAGGGCTAGGCAGTGTGCAGAATAGAGAGGAGCGGAAGGAAGGCCCAGATCTGGAAGCTCTGTAGGGGTAGGGTGGGAGCAAACTCCAGCTTGCAGGGCATTGAAAATAAAGTGATCCTCCAGTGGGGATCGCCCTGGAAACCCAGTTCCTCATGGAGTCAGGCCTCAGGAGGAAAGGATGTCAGCCTGAAGGGCACATTCTCCTCGTGCTTTTGGGTGGGTATCATGGGGGCACTCTAGTCTGGAGGCCTGAGCTCTTGGAGTGTTTCCCTAGCCAATCCTCAATTGCGCAGGCAGCTGTCAGCTTCCCGCCCCCTCTTATACCCCCTGAGGACAGAAGCTGACTCCCACACTCCCAGCCCTCTCCCCCGTCCTCCAGGAGTGGCATCTGAATGGAAGTAGTTAAGTTCCATGATGACTGACTTGTGCTTGAGTTCTGCAGAAAGAAAGGCTGGAAATATGGGATCCTTAAGTAAATTGTGTACTCAGTTTGAGTATTGATGAGACGTTTTCAAAAGTAAATAGATGCCTGTTAATTTGTGCCATTGTTCAAGATGACTAGTTGGCATTAGTGATGTCACATGACTTTACCAAATGCAATATAGGTATAAAAGGAGACATTATAAATGGCAGAATTGTATCTGATCTGAGTCTCTTAAGTGCATTTCAAATATTACGCGGAGTCAACGGACACATGAGTTTGAAACTGACTCCGAGACGATGCAATCATTTCAAGGGAATGTGTAATGGTTGAGGGGGACTATCTGGATGTTTATTTAAAGAAGGTTGTGCAAAAAATGAAGGAGTGAGAAACAGATATAGAAATAGGTCTGTCCCCCTCCAAGAGGGCTCAGAGCTGGTGCAGAAGACTGTCCAGTTACCTGCTGGGTGACTTGAGGTGGTTCAGAGCGTGAACCAGAACCACCAGCCCTGGTTTCTGTCCTAACTCTGCCACTTTCTACCTATACGACCTTGGACAAGTAATTTAAGCTCTGGGCACTTCCGTCTTCTCAGCTGTGATGGGATACGCTAGTGCCCACTGCCTGGGTGCTTACAGTGAAGAAATTAGAAAACATACATAAAATTCTTCGTGCAGTGTCTGGCACAGAATGAAGACTCAATAAATCTTACCTTTCATTTTTATTGTTTTCGATATGCTGGTCCATTAGAGTGGTGTCTATATTTTATTGAAAAAAGTTCCACCTATAATATTTTTACTTCCATCGTTCATAAAGTCGCTCCTATCTGCTCCAGGGCATATCAGACCCCTGGTTTTTTGGTGCCCTCAATGGCAGAGAGCAGACCAGGTGGCCTCCACTGGCCATACTTCCCCGTCAGCTGTGGCCTCACAGCCCGAGTCCAAGGGCACTGAGGGCTCCTTGGCTCTTCTAGTGGACTGTTTGTGCCCAGTTCACTTCCCTGTTACACTGCCTTTGGCGAGGGTCCCCACTCACGCTTGAGGTTACCTTCAGCGTAAGAGGAGAGGCCCCTCGAGGGGCAGAACTGCTGCCCTGAAGCCACCCTTTAATCCACAAGACTCGGAGATAAATGATCACTCATTAAGGTGAGGGCATCTCAGGACACAAGCAATACACACATGAAGCATGACACGTAGCAAGGTCTCCCGCCTGACCCTTGCCTCTATACTGCTTTGAGCATCCTTTGTTTAAGATTCTCCAAATTTTATTCTCAGGGGGAAAGTTTTGCAGGATATATATATATCTGTTTTAGAGCTTTCTTTGGTCAAATACATTCGAAGAAATCTGAATTAAGCAGATATCTTGACTGTAGCATTTCTTAGAACATTTAATGTGCTAACGAGTATGAGAAATCTCCCAGCTGGGGTAAGGTGGCAAATTCAGGAGGTCGCGTCTCCCAAACTCATTTGATCATAGAATTCACTTTACCAGGATCACCCAGAGCAATTGGTGGATTATGCAACCTTCACTAGCAAGACTTCATTTTTATCTTCCCCGTCTCTTCTGGTGTTCTCTACCTTCTCACAGCTGGCCTCCTTGGCTCCGGGCCTGAACCTGGTCTCTCTTCTTTCGTACTGTTCCATCTCTAGGCACAGGCTGAATCTTGGTCTCCACTCTCCAGAGTTGGGGGAACAAGGGTTCTTTTGATCACAGCCTCAAGGTTACACCCAGGCTTTGGAGCCGCTCTTCTTTCCTTTCAGCTAACTGACCTCTGGCTCGCTCGGGCTCACATGAATTCCCAGGACTGTCTCTCTTCTATCCTAGGCGCGTAGAGTCCTCTTCAGTTCTGGGCTGAGTCCCCAACCTTAATCCACAACCCACTGTCCTTCTCTAAAAGTCATCAATTTTATTAAATTGTTAAAATTCTGCCTCTCACCCACTGTTGCCATTCAAAGTTATACAGTTCTCACCTAGTGTTAATGTATTATATCATTTTGCATGTTCTCAGATGGTTCTTCATTTACAGGCCATCATTTATTCTCAAATATTTATTACTCTATCTTCAACAATTACATGGATGCTGATAACTGAATATCAGAATTCACATAATTTAGAGGAAGCAATTCATTTATTGATTGTAATTAATTAATTAATTAAAATATTATATTATAATATAATCATATTAATTAGTGTAATTAATAATTAATATACAATTAATTATTAATTCAATTTATTATTTGTCATTTTGCTCCAGAACACCAAAGACACAGCTCTAAAGCATTTAGCACCCTTTTTGCTTCTCTAGTGTAGTGCTCTTTAAGCGCACTTTGGTGCCAACGGGTGTTAAGCTGATCCGATGGGTCAAGGGAAGAAACTATTAGAACTTCTATTATCTTTCTATTTAAAACAAGAAATTAAGCTTTACTCATATTTAATATACGGTTGATACTGGATACTGTTTTCCTGCCTCGGTCTGTATGTCAACCACTCACGTGACAGGAAGGCACTGAGGTGCGTGACAGTTCCACGACTCTGAGTGGTAGATTTTGGTGTTCTTACTGGCTGATTCAGTTTCAGTATATTACAATAAATTTGCAAGTTATGTGCGACAGATATTATCAATGTTTTGAAAACAATCCTTTAAATAGAATTTTGACAATACTTTGCAATGAGGTGAGAGTGACCATGAAGACTTTTTGTGCGACATAGAGGTTTGCTGGTTATGGAAAAGTAATTAAAGATTTTTCTTTTAAAAGAACCAAAATGTTCCACATTTTCTGCCCTTTTCAGTTCTGACAAGCAGCTGTCAGAAGTATGCCACTTTGCTGATAACTTTGAAAAATTCAGCACTTCAGCTGCCCCCTCAATGTGAAGGTAATGTGTGAACAATGAGTGAGAAAGTACCTACTTTTAGAAAGAATTTATGGCGTAGAGAGACCATTTTGGAAGGGAAAAAAGGATGTTTGGGAACATTTTCGTCTTTATGTGATTTTGTGTTGATAATGAGTAAGTGTAACACTTTAAAAACTCATACCTAAAAACGTGAAAAACTTGGAAACAGAATCTTGTACTTGGCTAAAAATCTTTCAAATGAAGAGTTTCAGAGAGTTTTGACCCATTTGTTGAAAAATACAAAAATTCGGCACCTTCTGATTAGTTGAAAGAACCGCTGATTGACATCAGAGAAGATGGAAATCTGCTAGCTGAATTTTGACAACAATCTTCACATAATTGGTGCATGAGTCCAAAAAAAGTACCTTGATTGGGTAAGCGTAGCCGACAATGTGCTGTTTGCGTCTCTGTGTCTATGTGAGGTGACTTTTTCTGTTATGACAGCCATTAAAACAAAGTGTTGAAATAAATTAAACCCTGGACCTCAGAATCCCATATCACTGAATGCTCAGCAAAGATTTTCACAAACAATGAAGCCTATCCTAACACATCAGTCTCACCATTATTAATAATAATTTTCTCAACGATAGTAAAATGTTTTGTATCATTCATAATAAAATAAAAATTAAGATGCGATTTTATCTTTATCTCACTTCTTTACTTCCTAATTTTATGTACATTTAATAATGCTATGATGTTAATAAGTAGAACATGTATATTATTTATAAACAAATATATGTGCACTGTAGGTGCATGCTTGAAAATTTTTTTACTACAGGGTATGCAATCAAAACTCCTTAGAGACTTACTGGTCATTGGAGTATGTAAATTTGCAGTTACTTCATAAATTAATCTCTTCTCAATCTCTGATTTTTCACTTTCCCGTTACCTTCTAAAGCTATCTTCTTGGTACCCAAGAGTTTGTTGTTTAGACCCAAATCAGAAGTCCAGAGAGCCCATTGTGGTTGGTGCATTGGTGTGAGTGGAGCGAGTGTGATCAGTTTCTTTATTCCTGGGTAATTTACCCAATGCTTTCTAGATCTTTCTAGAGCCCAGATCCCTAAAGAGCAGGTGGAAAATTCTCTCTGGGAGGGACCATAAGGAATTTGAGATGATGCTGACAGACAAGACAACCTCCAGACAAGCAGACAGCATTATCATGGCAATGGCCATTAAAGCTGACAGGGAAGATTTTTGTAATAAATATAGCCAAAATGAGTGTGGAGCTTGGGAACAGCTTTCATAGACATAAATCTGTCAGTTCAGAGTTAGCCTTTTCTCATCATGTCACCTACTTCCTGTTCACATCTCCTTTGTCTCATTTCATTCCCATTCTTTCCTTTATCCCAGTTTTGGTATTCCTCCCACTTTCCTCATTATTTTTATCTCAATCTCTTGTCTCATCCTTCTCCACATTCACCTTCTGTTTTCCCAATCTCTGAGGAGGGCGGAGGAGCTGGAATGGGGTCAGGCCAGTGTTTTTCAAACTGCCGGTCATGACACATTAGAGGGTTGAGAAATCAATTTAGTGGGTCACGAAATCAATTTAAAGGGTCATGACCAGAATTTTTTTTTAAATGGAATAGAATAAAATCGAACAGAGCAGTGGCCATCAAGCATCGTAAGGGTAAGTACTACTTGTGAAACTATATACATGCATGTATATATAACCTGGGTTGTGATGTAAAATGCATCTCTTCCTTGAGTCGTGGTCAACATGAAAGCCACTGGTCTAGGGAATAACATCTTGCATACACTGGCAATAAGTTGACTTAAGCTTTGGGCATCCAACTCACGTTTCAAGCAGTGCTTATGATATCATCTGACTCTCCACTAGTTTTTATTCAAGTAATTTCTCAATTTCAGAGATTTGGCTTCAACAGTTGTCAGCAGTTTAGTGTGAAGCTGTGGGGTAGCAGATCAGCGCTGGACACACAGTGAGGCTAACCGGAATCAAGTCCTAGACTGGTTGTGAGATCTTCTGCGTCTCAGTTTTCTCACTTGTGGACAAGATCAATGCTTTCCAACCTGTTATTTTGTTAAGATAGACATGGAAAGTGAATGTATTTGTACAGTTCACTGGGGTAATGGAGGGCCCCTCATGACCAGAGGGCACCAGGCTCTGGGGGCACTGTCCTCTCTAGGCATTTATTGGCTGCCCCAAGGGCGGAAAGAATCAACATGGTAGCACACTTACAGCTCATCTTCAGCATCCCAGTGTGCCTCCACTCACTGGTTGGGAAGCACTGTCCTGATGACCACAGCATACAAAGAGGCCTGGAAATATTTGTCCCTGCAACTCTGGGTGTAGGTCCCCATGCTGGGAAGATGCAAAGATGGGCAAGACACCGATGCCCTCTAGGAGTTTACTATTTAGCAGTGTGCTCACCAGCTGCAGTTTGCAAGAGACACCGTGGGTACAGAGCCGGCTAAGTCATGATCAGCTTTCCTTTGCAGTGGCCTCTCCTTGCCTGGAGCCCTGACACTTGAAAGTTTCTTTTCTCTTCATGGACTTCTTGCAATCTTGATATTTCTTAGTTATAGACATAAACCTGAGGCTAGTGAAGATGAGAGGGACAGACTCCAATGGCTCTCCAAATGCCAACTCCTGCTGCATTCACCGTGTGCACTGAAGGGAATAAAACTAATTACGACCTTCCTCAAGAGCTGAGCATGGGTGGATACGCCCTTGAAAGTGGCCAGCAGAAATGCTTCTTGCAAACCATGCTCCCCTTGTAGCCGCCTGCAAGTCCCTCTGCTGGAGCCTTTGCTGCCTGAGGACCCCCGCCTCGGGCCATTAATGAGAAGGCTGGTCATTATTAACTAGTTGGCATTGACTGATGACACCAAGCCTTTTTTTGGCCTCGCATGAGCTGGTGGCAGGCGCTTAGTTGACCCCTGGAATTTGGAGTTTATTCTGCCATGAAAACAAAGAAATAAATTAAAGGAAAGAACAGAAACCCCCACAGTTAGATATACTGGTTAGAGACAGCTCAACAGCCCCAGCTGGCCTCCTCCCCAAGGCCACAGCCACCAGAAGAATCCTGCTTCCGAGTCCCTTGGTTGGCACTCCTGGATTCCTGGTACCACTTCTCTCCAGCCTAGTGAAATAGGAGAGAGATTCCTGTCTCTTTTTTTGGCCCTCTGGAGCCTGGAAAGAGATGGTGTCTGTGCAACATCCTGTGTACTGGAGAAGATTCAGAAATTCCAATTTTATGCAAGGGACTCATTCTTTAAAATATGCTTATATGATAGATTGTATGTTATGGGTATCACTGGAATCTTTCTACATAGAAAATCATTTTTTTTTAACATGTTCAACTGTTATTTGCTTTGTCAGGTCATATTTGGTGTTTTTTTAATGTGAGATGCACTTGTTATTAAATGATATTCTTTCAACTCAATTCAACAAGTACTTATTGTTGACCTAATACAGGGGTTGGGAAACTATAATTCAAACCTGACAGGCCATCTGTTTTTGTAAATAAAGTTTTATTGGAACCCAATCCTGCCCGTTCGTTTATGTATCGTCTGTGGCTGCTTTTACCACAATAGCAGAGTTGAGTAGTTGAAACAGAGACCATATGGCCTCTGGAAAGTCTAAAATATAAACTATCTGGCCTTTTATAGAAAACAGTGTGGTTTCTCCTGACCTACTATGTGTTAAACCTCAAGGTCAGGGGACAAAGTATTGGGTATAACAAAAGTCAGGCAGGGTCCTTGTCCTCAGGGAAGTTACAAGTTCACGGGGGAGGAGGACATTAAATACATAAAGTATAAACTGCCAACAGTCACTGGTTTTCTGTTCAGCCACACAGTGTGTCCTTGCCCCTGAGCCTCTGCTTCTGTCCTGCTGTCTGTCCAGGACATCCTGTGACTTGCCTCACCAGGGAAATGGTGTGCGTGCTTCAAAGGCCTTCAAAGTGCTCCACTCTCAGGCATCCTCACCCACACCCTCCAGCTTGCACACTCCTGCTTATGTTTACCTTTGCAGCCCCAGGAGACCCTCGTGGCAATTTGTATCCTGTAGATGCCCAACAAGCATTTGGTGCATTTGAATTAGCCCTCACACTGATTTGGGAAGATGGAAGAAATTCATGGGAGAAAGATGAATGAAATGACTTTCTCTTTACCAATTAAAAAAAAATTCCCAAATGGATCCTGGCCAGACTCATGAGATCGAACTCCCTACATCTCACCTCAGGCCAAGACCTTGGCTTTGGCTTTAAGGAAAGTGCCAACAGTCCCTCAAATAATTAAACCATTTTGGTAATTGTCTTCTATGTAAGTCACTGTTTCTAGAGAATAGCTGTACATTTTTGTCTTATAGAAAAAAAAAAAAGAGGACAAATAACTCATCCTTCTCCTGCTTTCCCACTAAAATAGCCTAAATCCCACCACCATACAAAAGGAAATTTTTTAAAAATCAAAATGAGAACAATAATTTTATGTGACAGGATTATTTATACGGCTGTTCTCCCCATGATGAATCCATCCAGGGGCTCAGCACATACCCCAGATGCCAATTCATAAATCAGGAAATGCTATTACCCACTGGCCGTAAAAACAGAGCCCACCCCAACGCAGAGGACTCATTTCAGAAGCAGCTGCCCCATTTCAGGGCAGAAATGAGTTCAGAAAATCTACCTGGCTGTCCAGAGAGAGGAGAAATGTCTTTTACTTGATAAATAATCAGTCTTTCCTTCTTCTCAATTCCTTTTCCCCTAGAAATATGTAGAATTAATGGCACGGATATATGCCACTCCACAGAAATAATCATCACAGGGATAACTAGATTGAGAGGGAGCAAAGGACAAGAGAGGGAGTGGTGAGAAGCTGGCAGATTTCCTGGGAAACCTTTCCTATGAGCTTAAATGCAGTTCATGAGTAAACAGCTTAGAGACAATTTAGTGAGAGTCCTCCTTTCTGGGCATTCCTTCTGCAAGTACCCATCAAGGACAGGCAGAGAGCCAAGGAAAAGGGTTGGGAAGGAGAGAGTCATTGCAGAAAGACTGGGAGAGTGTAGGTGGAAGTCACTGGATTTGTTTGTGATTCCTCCAATGTGATTGTATATTTCATTTTTTATCGTAATGGGTATGTGTTGGAATAGGGAGGGGACATAAAAAGAGTTAGAGGAAAGAGAAGAAAGGAGGAGAGAGAATAAGAAGGAAGGTGGCGGGGAGCTCTTCCAAGGGGTATGGTCATGGTCACTTGACAAATAGTGAAATACAGCAGTAGACAACACAGACAATACCCATGCATTTGTGTAGCTTACATTCTAGCGGGGATGGGGATCAACAAGTTAGCAAATAAATAACCAAGATAACTTATTCTAGTGATAAATGCCATAATGGAAATAAAACGGAGTCACATGATAGAGAGAAGCTGGAACTAGCAGTGAGGGGCAGATTTAGACTAGGTGGCCCAGGAAGCTCTTTCTAAATAGATGACATGCCAGCTGGTCACTGAATATCTATCAGGAGAACATTCTAGACAAAGGGAACAGCAAGTGCAAAGACCCTGAAGAAGGATGCATTCGATTTGTATATTGAAATAACAGAAAGATAGTCACTATGGAGAGAGAAGATGACAGCAAATGGGAGCCCACACGGATGTGCAGGAGACAACTCTGTGAATCTCCAACAGTGCTAGAGCTGTTCTAGGCCCAGGTATTGGCGACGAATGTTTTATCCAATAGAGCAATAGTCTGGGACTCATGCAAAAAAAGGAGAGGCCCCTTCCGTCCTTTGAGTATTGCTTGGACTGGCCTTTGCTTGAGCATCTTAGTCCAGTAGCATCCCTAGTAGAGGACAGAGATGCTCCAAGAGAAACCAGCAACGATAATAAGAGCTAACAGTTACATACTGCTTTATGTTATCCTTAAGTGTACAGTTGTATGATGGTGATGGAATGGTTCTGTATCCCGATTGTGGTGGTGGTTACACGAATCTGTACATGTGGTAAAATGACATAGAAATATACACACTTGACACCAATTTCTTGGTTTTGACATTATAGGTTTGTAAGATGTAATCATTGGGGGAAACTAGGTGAAGGGTACGTGGGACCTCTCCGTACTATCTTTGCAACTTCTCATGAATCTATAACTATTTCAAAATAAAATGTTTCTTAAAAATTAAAAATAAAAAAATGTGGAAAGAAAGGAAAAAATTTTAACACTACAATAATCATTGTTGCAGAGAAGATCCACCATTGGATATAAAAATTATTTGGCAAAAATTGGAGGAGAAACAGGATATTTGCATAGTTTCGGGGTATTTCTGCCAGGATATTTATTAACTACAAAGAGAAGAATAGTAACTTTACAGTGGAGAAACCACCTTAGCCAAGCACTAAAGATTGCATCATCAGTAACAAGACCTATCAATATCATGGACGCCTTGATAAGATGCACTGAGGAAAACACATTATCACTTCTGTGATAGTCTTGCCAAAAATGCATAAACTCATTCCAATAATGAAAAACCTCAAACAAACCCCAAATGAAAGACATTCTACAAAATGACTGACTAGTCTTCATGAAAAGTGTCAAAGTCATGAAGACAAGGAAAGATTGTTACCAATTAGAGGTGACTGAGGAGATAGAATAGCTAAGTGGAATGTGGGATCCCAGAACAGAATAGGAAATTGAGTAGAAGAACTGGTGAAATTAGCATAAGGCCTAGAGTTTAGCTAACTGTATTGTACCAAGATTAATTTCCTGGTTTTCATAATTGTAACATGGTTATGGATGCTTTGAGCATTAGGGAAACCTGGGTGAAGGGGATATGGGAAATCTTTGTACTATTTGTGCAGCTTTTCTCTAAGTCTGAAATCAGTTCAAAATAATTAGCTCTTAAAATGGAAAAAAAAGTATACAATAATGCAATCACCACAACAATCCTCATATAGACGTCCCCCCAAAGTTCTTTCACGCTGTTTTCAGTCCATCCTCTCCCCCATCTCCTGCCCCTGGAAGTCACTGATCTTCATTCTGAAGGTTTACCTTTTCTAGAAGATCATATAAATGGAATCATACAATATGTATTCTTTTGTATCTGGCTTCATTTACTCAACACAATGCTTTTAAGATTCGTTGACGTTCTTTTTTATTGCTGAGTAGTATTCTATGATATGGGTGCACCTCAGTTTACCCAATGATATTTGGATTGCTTCCAGTTTAGGATGATTATAAACAAAGCTCCTATAAGCCCTCTTATACAGGTTTTTATATGAGCCTAAGTTTTCATTTTTCATGGGTAAATACCTAAGAGTGGCATTTCTGGGTCATAGTATAAGAAACCACTAAACTGTTTCCCAGGCTGGCTGCATTTTGCATTTTCACCAGCAGCATATAAGAGTTCTAGTTGCTTCCCCGATCCTCGCTAACACGTGGTATTGTCTTGTTTTTGAATATTTTTTTTTGTTTTCTTATTTTGAGATTTTTTTTTTGTTTCGGGGGGGCGTTGTTTGTTTGCCATTCACATAGATATGTAGGAATATCTCACCATGGTTTTAATTTATGTTTTATCAACGACTAATGATGTTAAACATCTTTTCATTTGCTTATTGGCCACCTACATATCTTCTTTGGTGAAGTGTCTGTTCATATCTTTTGCCCTTTTTTAAAAAATTAGATAATTTGTTTCCTTATTGTTGAGTTTTGAGAGTTACTTATGTATTATGAAGACAAACCCTTTGTCAAATATATGATGTGTAAGTATTTTCTCCCAGTCTGTGCCAGTTTGGGGCCCATCTTTCAGAATAGTGAACCAAGGCACAGAGAGGTTAAGCAACCTCCCCAAGCTTATATAGTTCATGAGGGATGAAGATAGACTTCAACCTCAACAGTCTATACTCCTAGCCCCCCTCTTGTACTGCCTCTGTAGACACTTGCTATCCCAGGTGGAGACAAAGCTGGATAGTCAGCATAACCAGGTCTACTCCCTGGGGGCCCTTTCCACCTGAGGAAGCTTCAACGTAACCCTGGAACAGCCAATGGGAATCTTATCAGTGGGATCAGCTAGAGGCCCTGATGTCTCTACATGTAGAACTCTGCTACAGACACTTATCTATAAATGGAGGGCATGCTTTGGCAGCCTTCTAGATTCCATGAAAATGCTCACTCATTAATTAAAATATTTTAACCACATGTAATGACCACTTCTTCAGAAAATAAAAGGGAATCTCTGTTTTCTAATGATATCCATTTCTGGGTTTATTTTAGTCTCCTCTGCCTAATTTTGATGGAGCCTAGCTTGGCAGACCTAATTAGATATTTCTTCTGGTGTTCAGGAAGTCAGAGTCTGCCGCACACTTCCGTAGGGGATGCAAAAGATGAGGGACTGTTATGCAGCTTGAGATTCTTGGAGTGGGACTTCTGGAACCCAGTTCCTACTTAAAGTCCCTTCCCTTGTCTAAGATCTGGAACCTGTCTCTTCTCACTTTGGATCTTTGTGGTTATGTGCAATCTAGAAGGACAGAGTTCTTCCCATTTTATGCATAGGGCAAACAAGCCAGAATCTCAGTGCAAGTCGTGGTTATGGAGACAAAACACTTCTGGGGAGTCCTAGGTTCTCGGTCAGAGCTCCAGTCATCAGCTTCCCTGATGGTAGGTAGTCACTTGCTTCCCTCTCCTCTTTGCCTGGATGATCATGCAGCATCATAGTACCTCATCAGAGAACTAAGTGTGGACTCTGTTACTCATCAATATAGCTTTCTAGATATCCCAGAACCAAGACCTCAGATAAGAGGAAAAATTGAGAACTACACATTTGAGTTCAGGCAGCAAACCTGGATGTGGTTCTCAAGGCTGGAATAGCCTATGAAATTATGATTCTGGAGACAAAGTGACAGATGTGTGTGTATGTGTTCAAAACAGCAAGGCATGAATAAAAGAATGCCAGGTGTGAGCTTAGTGTATTGTATTTTCCTCTAATTTTAGGTCCCAGTGACTCTCTGTTCAACAATTCCAGAAACACAGACAGCACTTAGAGCAGATGATGTCCGCTCCATGAAGAAGTAGAATATGTAGGGATGATCTTATTCCCTTCTACCCTTTGTACAACTTGATTACTTTATTATCACTCCATGCAGGCAAATGCATTCATTCAATCATTCATTCACCAAACATTTGATGACTACCTACCCAGTACTAGATACTGTTCCAGGCAAGAGAGTTATGGAATCAAATAAAACACAGCCCTTCCTTCAAGAAGTTCATGATGTATTGAAAGCCAGCATATAAAAGCACAAACGATAATACAATGAGTTAAGTGTGACAACAGGAACGACCACATTGTAAAGAGATAGCACAGAGAGGGAGCGATGAAGAAGGATCTGAAGGAGGGTACATATGAGCTGGGTTTCGAGGATGAATAGGAGTTTGCTGAGGGAACCAGAGAGAAAAAGGACATTCAAGGCAGAAAGAACAGCATTGCAAAGTCAAGGAAAACTCTGAAACCTTGTGATGTCTTAAGGGAAGCTATAAGTTTAATGTTAATGGAACATAATTTGAGATGGGAGTTTGGTGAAAGCTGGAGTTGGACAAGGATGAGCTCATACTTCATCCTAAGTGCCATACTAAAAGAACCTTGGATTTTACCCCATAAACAATAGAGATTCACTGACGTGATTTAAGCAGGGATGAGACAGTGACAGATTTGAATGTCAAACAGATTATTCTGATGGCAACATAGTGAACAAATAGAATAATGGGGAATCCAGAGCTAGGGAGATCAAGTAAAAAGTTTTTGCTACCACTGTGCCAGATAGTTATTTAATTGAATCTTCACAGCAGTGATCCAAAGTAGTTACTTTTATTTCCATTTTGCAGATGAGGAATTGAGAGGTTTGTAATTGACCTGAGGTCACCCAGCTTGTAAGGGGTAAAGCTGTAATTTTGATAGTTTCATCAGAATTAAGGCTATACAGAGGTATAGGTTTAAGGGATACTTAGCAAGTTAAATAATGTTGGTGATAACAGCATGTAGGGAAGGCTAAAGGAGATAAAGGAGTTCAAGATGATTCCTGGAATTCTCAGCCAGTAAAAATGATTTATATGATGATGCCATGGACACAAATAAGAAATAAGAAATAGCGGAGGAAAGCCTTTCCAAACCCTCAGGTGTTCCCTTTCTTTGTAACAAGTGTCTTCTACCTGTGCTCTGAATCCTACCCTCTTCAAACACACAAGGGATATTCTGTCAACATTTTTTTATCTTCTATTCCTTCCTGTTGTCTGATTCTTGTACCTCCATCTTCAAGCAACTCAAGTTGCTTTTCTCTTTGTAACTATAGTCCCTTTGCCATCAAACACTTTCAGTTTGTGGTTTAGACTTTCTACTTGCATTTTTTCACTGCTAATTCTTTCCTCAATCCTCTGCAATCTGGTTTTTCCAATGAAACTACTCTTTTAAAAAGGTAGCCTGTGACCACCTCTTGACCAAATCCCATGGTCTCTATTCAGTTCTCACCCTCTTTGACCTCTGCTTGGTGGTTACATCCATCATTTCATGGCAGTGGTGTTGACCTTCACTTGGCTTCTTCATACATTGTAGAACTCTGGTTATCAGAAATCCAACATAGGTTCTTTCACCATTTTAAAAGGAAGTTCAGAAATATACTCTTATACCACATAGAAACTTCAGCCTCTGGAAAGATTTCTTGCATGGCTTTCCCAAGTAAATCAACATACAAGTCATCACTGTGGGGGATATTGTTAAGTATGTCTCTTTTTTTTCCCCCCAAGTGAACAAACTTCATTTCTTCCCTATATGTTTATTTGCTGTCTTTGGTAGCAGCATAAAGTTTTATTGTGATGGTCTTGATTTTAAGATGCCAAAATTAGTAACCAAGGGTATTAATTAAGATGGGATAAGATAGAATAGGATAAACTTCAAAATTTCAGAGATTTAATACATGACATTTTATTCCTCATTCACTCAGAGTTTACTATGGGTCCAATGGATCCCCGGGGGAGATCCTTTCCAAATGGGAACTCAAGGATAGAGGCTTATTCCATCTTGCCTCTGCAATATCAGACATGGTCTATATTATTGTGCTGCAGAGGAAAGACAGAATTGGATGGTTACATACCTTAAATGCTTTGGCACAACAGTTACACATATCACTTCTACTCACACCTCACTGTCCAGAATTAGTCACATGGCCCCACATAACTGCACAGAAGCTGGGAAGCTCAGTTTCTGTGTACCCAGGAGGGAAAGGAGAACCAGATGTGAGTGAGCACTTCTCATTTCTACTGCATTGAAAACGTTCAAAGAGTATTTTCCAATAATATTCCATCCTCTAGCTATGGAACAAATACTCTTTTAGCTTTACCTTGGTCATTGAGGTTGAGCAGCTCTACTCAAAGCCAGGACAAATCATTAGTTTCTATCATGGAGGCACGTCAAATGATAAAATCAGTGGCTCTGTATTTCAGCACCAGAACTTGAGGACAGCTCCTCTACCTTGTAAATAATTCTGCCCGAAAACCGGGTTTCTTAGCAGTATGGATTTCCTGAATTTACATACAGGTACAGACATATACACAGTCAAATATTGCAATTAAAACCCTCTTTACTCTCATTCCTCTATCCCACAAATTTGAGCAACTTCTTTGATGAACAGGAACAGCCTGTCAAAGTGCCATCCAATCCAAGTGTTTAGTTGGCAAGTCCATCTAAATTTTAAATGACAACCTCCACTCTCTGCACTTGTGAGGCTGCACTGCCTTTCACCCTAATGAAACTGCCAAGCAATTTTGGAACCATGGGGAAAACTCTGGCTCTAGCCCCCAGGGGATATATTGAATAACTTGTTTCTTGCTGACCTCAATCAGTCTGTAATTTCTAGACATTTGTAGCCATCATCTGTAAATCTGTCCCTCTCTCCAGGTTCTTATTTGGAACCATCACCGTGGTACATATAACTTAAGGAGTCACAGGCATAGCAATTACTGATGAAAAAAATCACATGTGGCAGCTCCCTCCATATGTGGTATAGAAATTAATAAGGACTTATTTTAAGGGAAGCTAAAACAAAACTGTAGGTAGAGATATGTCCTCGTTTATCTGAATATACCTATCTCTTTACATGTAGTGTTGTCTCTCCAAACAAGCATTTAAGAAGATGAATTCAGCTCTTAGAAAGCCTAAGAATGAATAGGATGGATTTCTGAGCGTGCTGGCTTTCTCGATTATTCCTGCCAACCCCTCAAGCACGTTTCTTTGTGATTCCCATTAAAGGTGGGGCCTCAGCACTGACTTCCCATAATGTGCAAAGGGCAGCTCCTGCTACCCACTGCAGCTCCCCCTATTTGCCTCATTCCTTTCTCTTCTCTCCAGTGATAGAAATATCAGACATCCCAGTAGTGAGTCCCTCTTCATCCAAACCTGGCAGCATCTCTAGGGGAAGGATAACAAGATGAAGCCACTCTCTCAGAAAAAATAAAAATAAAATAAAACCACTAAGGGGACATGTTTCTGGAAGGGCAAAAGTTGGCAGAAAAATGCTTTTTTTTGGCAGGAAAAAAGTGTTAGAGCCACATGACTGGGTCAGCTTTTTGTTACTTCTAAGTAGGACTGCATCCATACCTTCAGATCTTACTGGCTTTTTCAGACAAATCTAACCCATCATCAGAACACTACCCTGTTCTGAGGCAGAGCTGATGTGGTGTTCCATTCTTCTATAGGCATCAGCAGCAGAATCCTTTAACTCCTCTCTGATCTTTAACATTTGCTCACCAGTCAGCACATCTGGACACATTCCAGAAACTAAGAACATAAGCTAGTAGAATATTAGTACCTTGTATTTTTATGGCACCTTCCTTGGAGGTACTCCAAATCTTTCACCAACTGCATCTCCCTGAGACCCCCATGAGCTCTCCGTGAAGAGTTGCTCCCTTTGCTATAAGCAGGGGCAACTGGTACATCAATAGGAGTGACTCAGGAAAGGTGACATGAAACTCCTCCACCCTACCACCACACATTCACCAGCCAGGCCAGCAGTCGATGTGCCAAAAACTTGCCTCGGTTGACTGAGGAAACGAACGATGACATCCCAGAGAAGGGGGCTGAGACCTGTGCTCCACTGAGTCTAGCAGCTTGCCTCCATTGTCTGAGATGTCGAGTGGGAGTGAATTATTCCATGGGCACCTGCGCTGTGCATATGAGGCAAAAATATGAGGCATTTAGCTATTTCTCTTAGTAGCCTGTGGGTGGTCCCCTCAGTCACCAGGTAAATAAGTCCTGCACTCCTTCCACTAGCCATATTGGCTTTGATTCAAGTGATTTTTCTTAAGTATTTCATGATCAGGTCAGTGATCCAAACCTGGTTTCAAACTCATGATGAACTTGATGAGGTTAAAACAAAGGATTACAGAGAGTTGGCTGGAAGCCATTATTAATTTGGGATTGAGGGAAGTGAGGCAAAGGAGAAAATTGTCATGATGGTCACATGGCTATAGGTATCCCTCTCCAATGCTTTACAAAGGCAAGCACAGAATAACTCTACCTACAAGGAGAGACCATCCTGTGTATTTCCCTGTGTAATAAATTCCTTTCCCAAGAGACCAGGGTAGTCACAACAGGTTAGGGAGTTCCATGCCAGCCACATCCTATCTCAAGGCCCCACAAACCATGGAATGGCACTAGAGGCTGGTGAGTTCATAAATTACCCTGCTAGTCGATTGCATTTTTAATCAGGGTGTGCACCATGATCACTAATGGCACTTGCTTACGGGACGAATCCCCAGTATTTATCTTGTTTTAATAATGTTAGAAAGCAGTGATATTCAATTAACCAACTAATCAAGCAAGCCAATCAATACTGGTTCTGGCGGGATTCTCCATTGCCCGGCTTCTTGTCCTGGGTTGTAGTCCTTGCTTTAGAGTCAGATGGAGTTAACTCTTAGTGGTTAGGGTCATGCTGCTGAGAAGTAGGCAGGAGCGAGGAAACCAGGATCCAGTTTCCAGATGTGGACAGAAAATCCACAGGTTCCTTTCTTTGCCAGGTTATGATGAAGATTTGCAGCAGCTCATTTTGGGTTAAGGTGTTATTTGTTCTACAGTGTATGTTTGTTTTCCAAGTATATATGAGGAACCATTTTTCCCATCCTGTGGACTGGAGATCTGAGATCCCCATATCCTATAACAAGCCAATAGGACGACAGCATAAAGTATCTTTGGTGTTTCCAAGGATGACCAGGTGGCTCCTAACTACATCAAGTAGTCCTGACAGCAGATGGACCAGCCTGGAAAGCCTCCACCAGGACCATTTTGGGTATATGTGTCTAGGCTCATGAATAGCTGGGAGACAGTGAGTCAAGAGCAGAGCTGCTGTCAGAGTGAAGGATCTGTGAGCCAGGTACACCCCTTTACCCCATTCACATGTGTCCAGGGACACCCAGCTTTGAGACTGTGTAGTGTCTAAGGCTAAGGAGTGGTTGGTGGCCAGAGAGGAAAGTATTTCCCTTAGGCTGTGCTCATTATCCCTGCACCTTTATCTGGCTCCTCCTACAGACACACCTAGACCCACATCACAACTCCGTTTCCCAAGGTAAACTGATGACTGAAATTCCAGCAACGTTGCCCAGTCATCTGATTATTTTTTCTGACTTGTAGGGCAAGAGCCAATGTAGAATTTGCCCCTGGATGTTCCCTACCTGCATGATTATGCTATTTACTGGACTCCAAGCCGTGCAATGGTTTCAGCAACTCCCATCCTTTAAAGCTGAGACTTTCAGTAGGAACCTCTGTAAATGGTCTGGTCCTACATGAGGATCGCATTGGAAAAGGAGAAAATGTCCAGAGAAGATGGGACACTTGGTTCCAGGATACCCATCTCATCAGCTCACAAAGACCTAGCAGGCAACATGGCCCATACATGAGTTTAATCCCTTTGCAGACCAGTCAGGTTGTCCTAAAAAGGAAAATAAGTCTGTTTGATGACCACAGACTGCACCTTAGTAATGAATGTCTTTTCAAATGCATCAACGTTCCCAAGGCATCCTCAGAAGAAAGGTAGGAATCACTTGGTGCAGCCAGAAAGTCAATGCTTATGCAGAAAGACAACACATTGCCAGTTGGTGGGACCACCCAAGCACTCAAGTTCTTGTGCCTCTGTGGGCAGCTGACTCCCTGCTGCTTCAGGTGGGCTAGGAATCAAAACCTACTTCCTGATGCGTGGCTGCCTGAACCTAAGTGAGTGCAGGGGAGAGTGAGATGTTTCATACAGACAGACACTCAAACGAAAAGAACCTCAAGGCTGCTATTCGTTTCCGAACGTTTGATGAGTTTCAATTCATTAAGAGTTTTATAGGCTTGTTAATTTAATAAGAGCAAATGGGGCCCTAATGTCAGACAACAATCAGTAATTTGAAGGGGATGAAAAAAGATAAGAAGTAAAACAGTCATTACCTGGCACAATGTTTAATCAAAAGACACCGGGAACTTTCAACTTCACGGTAACGTTTTCAAAGGTTGGAGATTTCAAATGCACACAGTTTTTGGCTCTGGCTGGCAGGCTGGAAAAATGGACAGTTGTGATAATTGGCTATGATGGAATTTGAAAGTCCAATCCTATACACACACACACACACTCACTCCCACCAAAACTTCTCTTTCCCTGGGGCTGGATTCAGTTGGGATTCCAGCCCTGTGAACATCGAAAAGCAAGGTTTTATCATGACATTTGAGGTCTGCTGAGCCCCACATTGCTACTGAGTCAAGTTGTTCTTGACTTTGAACCATTCAAGACCTCCTCTTTTGCTGATGAATTCTTTCCTTAGTCCCACCTCATTCTTTTCCATGCCATAGTTAGGACCTCTGTGCTGCTCCATGTACCCTGCTCTTCAATATCACTAGCATGCGATCTCTGGGTTTCCCAAACCCAGACAGGGTCATGGTGCACAGCACTCATGGCCATGCCTTGTCCCATTCTTCAGGGACCACCGAGGTCATATTTCTATCTGCCAAGGCCTGTGTACACTTGCCTCAGCCACACAGGACATTTAGGTTGGGAGTCAAAACTTGATGGCTGCCTAGGAAAGACCCTACTGATCTTATCTGTCCTACTCTGGGCTCAGTTCTTTGCCCAGAACCAAAAATGACTCCAGTGCTGGCTTATTATGCTTTTCTTGTCCCCTGATCCTTACTACATGGCACCATGCATATTGCTACCCAATTCTTAATTGTTCAATTGATGATGCCAATTGACCATCTAAGAATGAATAATGGTTCCAAAGGCTTCTCTTTGACTTTTAAGATGCCTGCATGCCCAACCAGACCAATTGCAGCATAGTTGCCTGGCATAGAGAAGCAACAAATGCTTGATAATTGATAAGCAGAATATTATTTTTAGAAGTATGGCATAAACCCATCTATTTCTATCAAGATGCTTTAGAATGGTTTTGAACCCTGGAGAGTCAGGCCGGGCTGGAATCAGGCAGCACCCAGCTGACCCCAAAGCATAATTCAGGATCAATACCCAGAGTTTCCAAAAGTTATGAACCTAGTAAATGATGTGGTTGGGACCCAAACCCAAGTCTCTCCAGGGCTCTTTCCACTATACCCAACTGCTTCCTGCTGCCCCTGCCCGCCCTTGCTTGGTGTATTTGTTGTTATTTTAAGCATGATTAAAACATTGCTGTTTTATCTACTTCTGGGATCTAGTTGCTCTAGTGGCATCAAAAAGGAACAGACCAAGTATTTCTTACAGCCAATTGGTGCCAAAAAAGCAGGTGGTGGTGGCTCAGGGGCATCAGGAACACAGCAGGGCCAGTGGTTTGGGGGGTGTTAGAAACCCACCCCCTGTGCACAGCAGAAGCAGCAGCAGGGCTCCAAAAGCAAGCGTTGCCTACTTTTCATGTCCCCGATAACCAGCCCAAAGAGAGGGTATAGGTTGCACTTTTGCGGAAGGAATGAGTGAGCTCTGAGTCAGGGAAATTCAAGGACAAGGTTGGGCATGGACCAAGTTCATTGCTTATCCCCAAGCACCACCCCAGACAGTCACCCCACAATAATCTCTAGGCTCTGCAGGCTGCATCTGCCTAAAGATAGAAGCAATTTGAGTACGGATACAGAGTGTAGACAGAGCACACTCCAGCGGAGAGGCTTCTGGTGGGGTACAGATTCCTTAATAACCGCTACACAGCACCAGAGCCTTCAATTTAATTAAACCAATCCTTCAGCTCGGGCATCTATGTCTGGGCTTCGTTGCCTTTTCTTGTTCTTTTGTTTTCGTTCTTTCTTTTTTATAATGTTCTTGCCTCTTCTGTCTTGTATCTCAGGGCAGCAGGATATCTGAAATGATGATGAGTGGATGAAAAAAGGAAAATGATTTCTCTTCTGGTGCCTTAATGGAAGGTAGTGAAAGACCCGCATCAAGAAGTTATCGGTTACCGTCGTTTACGCTCCCTAGAAAGCTTGACCCGGCGAACTCTAAATTATCTTTGCTAATGGGACAGTTGTAGCAAATGAAATGATATCCTGCATCTGTTTAGTCCTTGCCATCTCCAAGTGCGTTTCCCCACAATGTCTCATTGAACCTGCTCAGCAGCTCTTTGAAGTTGCCATCGTTGTCTTATGTAACAGATGAGAAGGTTAAATGACTTCTCAAGTCACACAGCTGATAGGTAGCACAGTTAGTCTCAAATCCAAGTCTTTTGACTTAAATCTGATGCCTCTGCAAGACTCCATAAACAATCCTAAATTCTCATTTGGAATGTTACTTTTAATTTTCCCTCCCATAAACCCAGTGCAAGCCGATGGCCAGTTTGGTAGGGCTTGAGTGTTAGCTCCTTTCTGTCTTCAGGAAGAGATGCTGATGAATAGTAAGATCTTCCAAGCCAGACCTACTGTGTGAAATGCTCTCATATAACCAAGGCAGGGATTATTGTCCCCATTTTACAGTGAAGAAACTGAGGCTCAGAGATACTAAGTAACTTGCCCTAAGGCACATACCTAGTAAGTAGTGGGTAGAGCTGCCCCAGCCTGCTCACTGATGATGTGCTGTGTTGCTGCTGGCCTAGCCAGTTGAAAATGCTGTAGGTGCCCACATCTTGGTAACCCTGGGCCAGGATGGCAGTGAATTTAGGCGACCAGAACACATTTGGCTTGGTCACTCCTGCAGTCCCATTTCAAAAGCTACTCGTGGCTTCTGCCCCGCTGGCAGCGGGTCAGCCACACTGGCCTCCCTTCCACACAAGCTTCTGCTTTGCATCTCTGTTGACTAGATTTATGGGAGGGAGGACAGGAAGGCCCCAGATACCCAGGAGAGAAGTTCGGCCTCCCTCTTCCATTTGGACATGCGGTTTTCATCAGCACTCTTGTGCAGGCTGGGTGAACAGAAGTGTCAGGGGGCCCAGGCTTGGCTGGAAGCGCTAGGGGCTTCGGCGAGCTGCTCTCTGTGAAGGAAGTGAGGCTGTGGTCCCACTGCTGAAAGGAGTTGGTTCCAAGAGCCAACTTGCTTGCTAGCTGCCCTCCCCACCCCCATCCAAGCCTCAAGTCACAGTGTCACACAGAGGGTGTGGGCTCAAACCCTTGACCTTAGCCAGGGCGTTACAAATGACAAGTGACCTCTAGGGCCCAAGCAGCCCCTTGGTGCTTTAAGCCCCTTAACCCAGTCCCTTTTACCTTCCTCTTTAGGTATGTCATTGTGCTCATGCCAGGATGGCGTCTCTCCTTTGCCCACAATGGCCACCTGAAGCAGATGATCCCTCTCCTTTGAGCACATAGGGAACAACCCTAGTAGCAATAGTAATTGATCAGTTAATTAATTTAAAAGACTCCTGGCCCTGGGAACCTGGTATATAGATAATGCTATGCTATCTCTCCTCATTTGTCTATGCCACTGGCTCTTTCAGATCTGGACATGGAGCCCCTCGAAGGACAGTCCAACTTTCCCATTACACAGCATCCCCCCCACCACTGGGAAGGGAGTGGGAAGCCCACCAGGGTCTCCTGTCAAGGGGTCAGCTGGAAATCAAGTTACAACCGGCATGATGTGTTTCAGAGCATCTCAGCTCCCATCCATCGGCCTAGGGCGTCATTAATAATCCACAGCCTAATGACGGAGATGAATATAGGAGCAGGGATCGGGGGGCAGCCCTGGTGCAGTGAGGCGGAGGGAGAGAGTGACTTATTAGCCCCGCTCCAGGTGTAACCTTCTCCCTACAACCAAGCCAGGGCCAGGATGATTTATTGGTACAGTAAACAGATTTTTATAATTAAAATTGATTTTCAGTTTTAGCCTGGTCTGGAAGGACCCAGTCAAGTTCAAGAGGGGAAAGGGGGGCAACCTAGGGAACGGAGGGGAAATGTGCTTTCAATTTCCCATGTGTCTTAGATTGTTAGAGCAGGAAGGAGCCTCTCACTTTACAGGTGAGGACACAGCAGCCCTGGGAGGTTGACAATTTGGCCGGCCTCAGATGGGGAGGTAAGGCAGAGCTGGGATTCCACCCAGGTCTCCTGGATCCCTGAGATTCTCTCATTTCCCTGGGACAGTGTGTGCATGTGCACACAGAGCCATGGTATACTGTGGCGTAGGTTGTTCACTGCACAATGATGTCTAACCAAGGAGATTCGTTGGGGCTGAAATCCAGCCATGTCTCATGTGCTAGTGCAGGGCTGCTGCTACCCAGAGGATGTGTTCAAAGGCACCATCCAGGACTGTTTGTTTAGGGGTCAGCTCTTGGCCACCCAGCAGCTGCTTGGGTCCTTTGGGGTGGTGCCCATGCAACTCTCGCCTCGCAGACCAGTACCTGGAGGCTGTGTTGGGGCTGTTTATTGCAAGGCCTGAAGGGCTCTGCTATAGACGGTGGAAACATACCGGGCTGTGGCGTGACCAGCGAAGTGTTATTCATCAGGCTGTGAATTCATGACACTGGGAGTGGCAGAAACTAATTTATAGTTGATGGGAGTGTGTCTGCATATTCAGGGACACACCAGCTGAGCACATCTCAAGACTTGGCTGGTGACGCCAGCGTTATCACATGTGCACGCTGCTCTTGCCCACTCCCTCCAGGGAGGGCCCAGCTGAGAAAAAGAGGTGAGTCCCATGTCCATTGCCAAAGTTCGCTTAGCAACCTACTTCTGTCCCAGCCCATCACAGGGCCTCACAGTCACAGTCCTCCAAGTCCTCCCCGATCCCTGATTCTCCATGGCAGGTCCCTCAGCCAGGGCAGCTTCCCAGTGGCTCTGGTGGCAGCACTTCTCTGGCTCCTCTCCCCATGTCCACTTGAGCATGCCATTTTGAGTGTGTAAGAGAGCAAGGAGGAATACACGGGCATATTCTTTTAAACAATGGTAGAATAGTAGTATATTGCCTCTTATCCTAGCTTGGTATTTTTTTAGAATAGACTTTGTTTTTTAGAGCAATTTTAGGTTCACAGCAAAATTAAGCAGAAAGTATAGAGAGTTCCCATATATCCCCCGCTCTTCCCTCCACGCCCCCAGCCTCCCTCTCTATCAACATCCCCCACCAGAGTGGTGTGCTTATTACAATCAATGAACCCACATTGACACATCATTGTCACCCAAAGTCCATAGTTTACATTACGGTTCACTCTTAGCATTGTACATTCTGTGGATCTTGACATATGTCTAATGACATGTGACCACCATTATAGTATCATACAGAATATTTTCACTGTCCTAAAAATCCCCTGTGTCCCATCTGTTCACCCCCCCTCCCTCCAGCTGAAGCCCCAGCAACCGCTGATCTTTTTACTGTCTCCATAGTTTTGCCTTTTCCGGAAAGTCATATCGTTGGAATCGTACAGTATGTACCCTTTCAGATTGTTTTCTTTCACTTAGTAAAATGCATTTAAGTTTCCTCCATGTCTTTTCATGGCTTGAAAGCTCATTTCTTTTTAGCGTTGAATGATAGTCCATTGTTTGGATTTACCACGACTTACTTATCCATTCACCCACTGAAGGACACCTTATTTGCTTCCAAGTGTTGACAATTATGAAGAAAGCTGCTGTAAATGTTATGCGTAGGTCTAGTGTGGCTTTCATCTGCCCAGCCAGACGACCACCCATGGTACGGAGAAGACCCAAGCCCCAGGTGCACAAAGACTTCTGCGAGTCCAGTTTGGCAGGAAGACCTCAGGGGAGGGCACCTCATCCCACAGGGGTCCAGCCTATGCCCTGCGCTCAGCAGGGGCTCAGTGTCTGTCTGCTGGTGATGGAGGAGGGGCCTCTTTAGAAAGCTAAGTAACCAAGAAATGTAAAGAATGCTACTAGTCCCTTGTTTTTATAGTTCTGAGTAGATTACCACGGTACATGGAGCAGCAAATCAGGGCACCAGTGCAGACAAGCACACTTTAACACCACGTCAAACTCCATCGTAAGTCACATCTGATTACACCGGATGACGTGCACGATTCTTATCATTTTCCCTTCAAATTGGGGGTAACTGGCAAACACGTTGCATAAATGACTGCAATGAGTCTTGTATCCGATAAAAGGCCGGATTCAGTGGCCCGCAGGCCTCATCCGATGCTGGGATTCTTTGCTCCTTGCATCAGGTTTGAGCAGCCAAGTCAAGATTTGTAGTTACTGTCCTATCTCCCCAGGTATTTTTAGGAGCTGTGGTCTGCATGGCTGTGGGTAGTTTTTCGAAGTGTCTCAAAAGGTCTAAGCTTCAGCACATGCAGTATGCACATGAGGGTCACCAAGAGACTGGTCACAGGGGACAGGGAGAAGGAGATGGGGAAAGAGCCAGCTCCAAAGGTGGAGGTTCCCTGCTTCTGGGGTCTCTGGGAAAGCAGGACTCTCGCTCCTGTCCCCTATTCTGCTCCCAGGAACCAGCCTTCAGCAGCCACCAACAGGGACAGCTCATTTGGGCCAAAGTATGAGTGATGCTGCTGGGCGATTTCTGATAAAGAGTAAAAGAGAGAAGAAGAGGGATGATCCAATGGAGGGGGCACAGAATGGGGGGAGGTGACTTCTCGCCCCGCTGTGTTCTTGGCGCCACCCTTTGCTCAGCCTCCAGCCCTCCTTTTAGGGATGTGGTGCTCTTTCATTGGCACTGTTTCCATATTCCTTTCACTCCTGGAAGGAGACATGGACGGAGGAGGACTGGGGTGGGGAGGCCCTCTCCAGGCTTTTCTGAATCGAAGTGAACAGGATGCAAGGGCCAGGTTCTTGCAGAGACTCCACGGGACCCCCGTGGGGAAGCATTCTCCTCAACTTCTCTGTCTTAAATGCCCTTCTCTCCAACTGCACCCTCTACCCGAAAAAGGTGGTTTTATTAAGCTTGTGCTGGCAAGGATGACTTGGATGTCTTTGGTTTTGCTGCGTCCTCTGTATGTTTAGGAAGCTGAGTTGACAGAACCGGGTTGAACAGCACAGAAGGCCAAGATGGACCTTCCCAGACTTGTCCATCCTCAGAAAGTCTGCAAGGTCAACCTTGTTCCTTAGCATAGATGGGAAGACCACTGAGAGTGTGGCCTGGGAAAACCGGTCCACAGATTCCCTCGGATCTCTAGGGCCACAACAGAGCAGCTGACAGTGATCAGGGCAAGCCACCCACCCAAGTCTAGCACGGTATGAGCAGCCTGAAGTTCAGGTTATCCTGCAGAGTTGGTTGGCCTGTGGGCTCAGGCTTTTCCACGTCCCAAGACCATACCCCTAAGCCCTCGGCCAGGATGTGGATTCACTAGTGAGCTCTGGGGAGCAGCTGCCCCAGGACATAGGCCAGCTCGGAATCTGCAGCCCCGGAGCCAGTGAAACAATTCCATAATTGGTAAAGTCTTGTGAAGTTAGGCACATCATCTGTTCTTGCCAGGGTGACATCGTACCCCACTGTGCGCTGGTCTCAAATCATGCCAGGCCTGCAATGATAGAAGCCTTATTTGGAGATGTGAGTCGTGTATGTTGAGATAGGCCTTACCACGGAAACATGCTGGTCAAAGAGCAATTCTAAGAGATATGTAAATGGGGCCTCTCCAACCCAATGCTGCCTTCATCAATTTCCAGGATGTTTGGAGCCAGTTCAGGCAGCTGCTGCTCTTCGCGGGAGTTATGGTCACTTGGCCCCTGCAAGAGAGGGGGTTCCGGTGGAGATGGGAGGCCACACCAACCGTGGAGCTGCCAGAGGTCATGGAGTCAGAAGCCCTGTGTCAGAGTCCCAGCTCTGCCACTCACTGGCTGTGTGACCTTGAGTATGTCACTTAACCTCTTCCAACCTGTGTCGTCATCTGTAAAATGGAGACTGTCATCCCTCAGCTGGCTACCTCGCCAGGTTGTGGTGGGGGTCATGCAATCATGCCTGTGAAATTGCTTTATGAACTGTGAAGCAGAGTACGGCAGTCCAGTGCATCTTTGTGCCCGCTCCACCTGTCTCTGTGCTCTGTGAGGCTTTGACCTTCTGCATCCCTCAGATGCCAGGGCAGAAATACACCACCCTTAGATCCCAATTCCCCTGCTCCCCATGTCTGGGGCCAGTTGTCCCAAACCCAGCATCATCAGGGTCATCAGTGAAGGGTGAGCAGATGTCCAGCTCCTGGAAATTCTGACTTGCTGATCTGAGCTTGGCCTCTGCATCGGCACTTTCTAAAAGCTCTGTGGCTGATTCTGATGCTCAGCCAGGTTGGGAGCCTCTTCGCCTAGATCTCACATCCCTGCCTGTCCCTCCTCCCTAGCACTTCCTACATGTCCCAAATCTTCCCTTGAGTTGTGAGGTTCCCTTAGGGTGGTCCACACTCAGCAAGTGGTGGCATGGGAGCTTGTGGGGGGAGTCCTGCACCCAAAACCAGCCCCAGACGTGCCTGAGACTCTGGTCCAGGTCAAACTACATTCCCAGCAACATCCCGAGCAGGCTTAATGGAGGAGAAAAGCTGTTTTAAATGAATTCCGTTTATGGCATGCTACCTGCCCTAAATTGTCACATTTGTTTCCTTGCTGCAGTGTCAGTCCTGCATCCTGCAGGTCTGTTTGCAAACTCAGCAAATGCCCTGTGTTTAATCGTGTCTGGAGGCTGCTTCCTCATGTCCCTGTCACAGCAGGGTGTGCTGGACTCTGTGCCAATACCACCATGCTGGGCCTCACTGCCCGACCCTGGCCTGCCAGACAACCGATGTACCCACATGCCGGCACACAGCACGGCCTCCTGTGTTTGGCCAGGAGCCAGCATGATTTCCTGTCCCAGACCCACAGACAACTTTTGATGGTGCCTGTTCACAGAGTTGGGGGAGAAGCTGCATAAATGAAGAACGCAGATAACCCTGACCTCATTTCACCTGATAGTTAGAACAGCTCCCTAGTTTGCCTAACTTTCCTGGGTGCTGTGGGCAATGAAATTAATTCACTGGGATTTTCTCTCTTCTTCCTGCCCTCTGCTATTCAAAGGCAGAGAAAAGGCTGTCAGAAAAGCTGGAAAGGTGAGAAGAGGAGACAGAAAGTTCTGGGCTGGTCAGAGAGCCCAACCTTATTATTAGGGAGGGGGGCTGTGGGACCTGGGGATGGTAGGGGTCCCTCAGTGGGTCAGGAATAAGATCATGGGGTCCCATCACAAATTCTCTCAAGTTCGCTCCTTTTCCAGCCCTACTTCTAAGGTACCCAACAGCAGAAGTATTTCACTATCTCAGGGGCACATCTGGAAACCTTTAAAGTTGAACTTTTCATTTAGGGAAACATTATCTGTTCCAGAAGGTGAAGCAAACCAAAAGGGTGAGCCGGCCATGGTTGTCATCGCTGTAATGATAGCCGCCATTTCTTTGGTGCAGATGCTCCAGGAACTGTGTTGAGTGTTTTACATGTATTATAATACTTAATCTGCAGAACCTTTTGGGGGCATCCAAATGTTTGGGGGCCTGACCAAGCTATGAAGCAGCAGAGCTGGAGTCTGAATGGCAACCCCTCAGATCTCAATGCCCAGGTCCTACAGCTGTACTGCCTGTCGCCCCGGTGACCCCCGCCTCCCAGCTCCAGTGGGCTCCGCACACCTACATCCGTCTCTGCCAGGCTGTCCATCTACTGAGCTTGTCTGCCACAGGCAATGACGTTTCGATATTGGAGGCTGTTGCTGTAACACAGATCTGAGTGGACAGAGAGAGAGGTGACTGAGGCTCCTGGCCTTCCCCAAGCCATACCACACATGTCCCCTGAGAATGGGCACACATTAGCCAGGATCAGACAACTCTTCTCACCCCACACCCACCCTGGGCCAGCAATTATTTCTGACCTCAGAATCCCCATCTAACTATAGCCTGACCAGACGCTTCTCATTTCAGAAGGAGAAATCTATTCCTAGCCTGAGCCTGATGTAGATCAGATGCCCCAGGTGCATGCAACGTAAAATGGATGCGTTACCACCACCACCGCTTGCCCCTCGACAATGAACCTCCTAATGGAAACCACCGGCCCCACAGCTACAGTCCAAGGGGATCAGCTCCCAGCAGATGGAAGGGGGAGACTCCACCCTGCCTCCTTGGCTCTGCCGCCTGGAAAACACGAAGGCTGGCGTGGCACAGCTGGGGCCCCTGACTGCACTGTCATCCCATTTAGAGAAAAACAAGGATAGATGTTGCTAAACACCAACTATGTGCCAGGATCTAATTGTCACTTAACACAGGAGTACCTTTATAATTCCCATTATGCACACGAGGAAACTGAGGTTCAAAGACGTAACTGTCCCCAAGTCACATATTTGACAACTGGCTGAGCCCGGATTTGAACCTGAAACTAGGTTCAAAAAGCCTCTGCTCCTTCCATCCCAGCAGGCTGGGCTCTGAGCAGCATCCCTCCTGTGCATAGTGACACCTTACACCCACAATTGTTTGTATTAATGATGGACAGAAATGGTAGTAACAAACCCTGCTGGCTTTGTAGTTGATGATCACAAGTTGTGGTCATTTTCTTTCTTGGAAGTCAAGGTGTATTTCGGATTGATATCATCTAACTATCAATTTTCAAGAGCACAAGAACTAGGGTGGGGGCAGCCCTGAACTTCCCTGTTATTCAGACAGATTACATTACCAAGATGGGAGTAAAACCAGGGAAGACCCTGAAATGAAAGATCTGGAGACTTTCTAGCCTTACGATAATGAATTATGATGGAATCTTCCAGCTGGAAAGATATAGTTCCAGCTGGACTATAATCGAATTATGTCTGAACACTGAGAGCCTGAGATGTGAGGACACGTGCCCTCCGTCTTTCAGCAAGTCAGGGACAGGTCCAGGACTAGCACCCAGGTCTCAGGACCCCTCTTCATGGTAGCTAAGCTGACCAAATATAAGTGCATGATGGAGTCTGAACACGTCGGGATCGTGGGCAGAGGTGCCCCCAGTCCTGCCCACTTTGCCTGTGGGGAGATGAAGTCCTCTCTGTGTTGGGTGAGGATGATGTGGTTTTCCTGTCGGGGGCTCAGGGTGAGCAGGTGAGCTCAGTCAATAATCAGTGACCTTCTCAAACAGTGAAGCCCCATTCAATATGGACTAGAGAATTTTGCAAGGAGAAAACTCTTCCATGGCTCGGGGTACACTCCCAGCGTGCCCATCGTCATAAGGGAGACCAAAAGGAGCAGAGCAATCAGCTATGGACCCTTTTCATGGTTCCCAAATGTTAGAAATCACATGGGTATAAAGAAAAATCAAAATTTTGACCCTAAAATAAATTTGGGGCTGACTAATCAATTAATTTGGTTTAAAAGACTAAAAGTTAAAGCATCTCTTGAAAATTATCTTAATTTCCCAAGTCAAAAAAATTATTTTAATTACACCCTGTCTGTGAAATAGTCAAACTCCCCAGAGTTGACTGCTGTTAGCAGGTTTACCATCTCTCTAGAAGTTATTCTTAGCACAAAGTATGTCTGTGTATATAACAATACATAGCTACAGAGTTATCTTTTAAAAATAAAAATGGAGTCTAAATATACTTTTTCTGAAACTTGCTTTTTTAACTCAAAGATGGATCGTGGATAACTTTCCACGTCAATGATGTAGACACACATTATCTCAGAGTATGTCTATAGCACAATTTATTTAACCAGTCCCCTATGGATGGGCATTTAGGTTATTTCCAGGTAGTTGTTTTCGCGTTCAAAGCCGCAGTGAATATCCATAGCCATGCACTTGTACCCAGGTGCTAGTTTGTCTGCAGAAAGTTTCTAAGAGGGAGACTTGCTGAATAATTTTAGGTGTTAGTATTAACTACCAAATTACTCCTCAAAACAGATGTACCATCTGACTCCCCACTGACAGTGTATAAAGCATAAAAACCTCTTTGAATGCTGTCGTTTTAACTGTTGTCCTTTCACATTTGAAGAGTGACTGGAAAATGCCCTCAGGGCAGCATCTCACAATGCAGAAGACACATTTGCCCGTGCGGACAAAGATGAGCCATGTCCCAGGATGACTCAGACTGCACCCTGACCCCACGACAGGAGCTCACAAGGGTTCAGGAGCATTAGGTGGCTTCCTTGAGGCAGGGAATGAGGACAGAGGAAGAGAATTTAGGCTTCTTTGGCGATCTGTGGTCTCTTTCTCCTTCCTAAGCCACCAACACCTGGCTGCCTGAGAAGGGCCCCGATTTTGATGGCACCTGGAAGGCTCCCACCTGGGGGATATCGGTTTCCATTCATTTGGGCACCATGATTTTTCCCAGGGTCAAATTCCTTTTTGAAGGAAGATGTTTGTCTGCTATCTAAAGGAGCCACTTACCCAGACAAGGATGTCTGCAAGAAAAGACGTGTTTGTTTGCATACATGCTCCAGTGGCCTGGAACACTTCTGCCCACAGATGTGTGCAAACGTCACTCCTATTACCAGGCATGCACGTCTGAGCACACACCCTCAGGTCACTGTGCACCTATTCACATCAGTGTTCCATTTGCACACAATCACTCTTTGGTTTGAACAGTCAGATCATTGCTGGGGACGCTGGTCTGCAGTGCCCTTGACAGAAGGCAGTTAGAGCAAAGAGTTGGGTGCTGGGTGGAGAAAGGAGTGCCCGTCTGGCCTTCCTGGCCTGCCACGTCCCACAAAGAGCTGTGCCAGGGAGCCAGAGGGTCTTGGCATATGTCTCAGAACTCGCTTGGCTCAGCTGCTTGGGTCTGGATAGAGGTGTCACCGTGCCAGCCCCTCCCCCGCCCTCTTCTTCTTGGCTGCTGGAACAAAGGCCCCCGTTGAGCAGACTGAGCTTGGGAACTCACGCCAGCAGGTCCCCAGTCCCAGCTCTGATGGGGCCATAGTCTCTGTCAGCAGCACTGGGTGAAAGATGGCTGGAATGGGAGCAGCACTTTGATCCCGGGGACAAAGGCTCCTTCCCACCTACTGGGCTTGGGGGTAGGGAGGAAGGCTCACATCCCCTACTAAGTGTGGGTCTCAGAAGCCCCGCCTCTACCTCCAGCCCCGACCCTAGGGCTAGGTCAAGAGCGGACATCTAGAGCAGAAGTCTGTATCTAGGGATTGGGCATCAAAAGAATAGCGATGGTAACCCTGTGGCCTTGGACAAACGCCTGCATCAACTGAGCTTCACCTGAAAAGTAAGGAGACTGGCAGCCAGACTGTGTCCAAGGTCCCTTTCAGCTTGTTAACTCTGTGAAGGCCAGAACACTCCTCCCGTCCTGGGCGTCTTCACGCCCGCATGTTGGCGAGGCGGCTCACTAGGCAGGATGTGGGTGTGGCTGCCCATCTCCTCTGTCCAATGCACTGGATTGGCTGCCTAGGGAAACTCAGACCTGGTAACACCAGGGCCCCGGAGGGCAGGTCTCCTGAGCCCATGGTGTGAGTGTGAGCACGAAGGCCCAGAGAGCGGGGAGAATGTGACCTCTACACCAAGAGACGTACTTGTGGCAGTAATCCAGAAATTAGCGGTTTTAGAGTAGAGCCAAGATTCTCAAGTCAATTATCTCCATCGTTCGTGTCCCTGGAATACGTAGGAACTTGACAGGAACCAAATTCATTCATTCATTCATTTGTGCAAGCATTCATTCTCTTGCTTATTAATTCTCATTTGCTGTGCCTGAGCTGAGTCCTGGGTGTAGGGAGATGAAGAGAGATGACTTCACACCACCTGTCATGGGGTCCTTTTATCTGAGAAAGAAGCAGGAACAACAAAGAGTTGTTATTGGTATTGGACTAATAACACATTCACATGTCATCTCAATTAGTCCTCAGAATAACCCGTCAGGATTTTTACTATTATCCTCGGATGAGGAAACAGAGGCTCAGAGAGGTTAAGTAAGTGGTCCAACTCTCACAGGAAGTGGCAGATCTAGGATTCAAACCCAGGTCTCTCTTTCCTCCAAATTTCTGCTTCTCACTTGGCACTGAGATAAAGCTATTCCAAACTCCATTTTTCTCCCCCGCCATGTTGGGAGGAGTCAGGAAGACCCTCTGGAGGAGGAGGGCTGCCCTGAGACCTACTGTCAGTCTCTCTTTAGGGCTCCTACTCCAACAGGGCCTCTTTTCCCTCTGGAGGGGCCTGTCAGCCCTTGAACTCAGCCAAACCTGCCTGGTTTACAGGAAGCAGCCTGCAATACTGTGAAATGTTCAACCCAAGAACCTGGGTTCAGCGGAGGGACCAGAAGTTTCTTAATCCCTTGGGCTGTGTGTGGGAAGTCTGTGGACTGCAGCCCCACTCCATTTCAATTTCCACCTTTGTCACCACCCTGCTGGGTGACCTTGAGCAAGCTGCTCAGCTTCTCTGGGTTGTGGCTTTTCCATCTGTGCAGCAGAGAAGGGGACTGCTGTCTCACTTGGTGAGGGGGCCGGCTAATGACGAACGCGTGCCATTGTAGCACGGCCCACACCGGGAGGCCCGGGGATGGGGCGATTTCTCGAGGCTCTGCAGAAAGCACGCCGAGCGCCTCTCCCGGCTGCCGCCGTTCGCTAATGAGGAGCAGCATATGTTGATGATTCCGGCATCGACGCTCGCTCCTTGGCTGTCCGGGTTCCCGGAGCAAACTGGCTTCCCATTAGGCATTTATACTTATTAATAGCAGCAAATTGCAGCCCTCCACAACATCTGCTACTTTTCATTTGCAAAGAGCTTCCCAGACCATTTGTATTAGTGGTATTTTGTGACCAATTCTCCGAGGCAGAGGAGGCCTGGGTCCCCCATCTGAAAATGAGTCAGTGGGGGCATAATGAGGGGAAAGGATTTTTTCAAGGTCACCCAGACACCTGAAATGGATTAGAGCTCAGGACCTCAGCTCCCCAAGCCTCGTGCTCTGGGGCTATTGTCCTTGCTGATATGAGTATCGAAGACCTTGACCCCGGGACTCCGGCCTGGAGGCAGGTGGGGGCACTGGTGACCACCACGGCTGCTGCCCTTGACCCCATGCATCAGTCTGCTTTCAGGTGGGGCCCTGGCTGCATGAGCCCTGTGGCTAGAGCATAAGCAGGAGGAATGGCAAAATTCAAGGCAAACCGTTCTCGAGGAGCTTTTGTTGCTACCAAGGAGATAAAATCATTTCCTGGTCCTGAGGTCAGTACACAGGGTCCTCTGAGTGTCTGTGCTTCCAGACACTCTCAAGAATCTTTTCTGGTACTTTACTCAGGGGCTAGAGCACCCTGAGGTCTACAGATGTTTAGTCACAGAATTAAGAGAGCTTGGTCAGCGTAGGAGATACCCGGAAGACTCATTTGTCCTGTTAGACCCAGCTTTTAATAATCTCCCAGTAGGGTACCAGGTGCATACCATCTCAGCATTTCTCAAGACCAATGTGGGGCTCAAGGGAGAACTGTATTTCCCTTCATCCATTTAGCCTCTCCCCTCCACCTTTCACAGGACCTTTGTGACTTTCTGCCCAGCGCCTGTGTATCAGTTAGCTGTTGCCACAATAAGGCTGTGTAACAAACCACCCCAGAGCTCAGTAGCATGCGGTAATCAGCACTAATGCTCATACTCAAGGCCTTGCAGATCCCTTGCATGTCAGCTGATCTAGGGTAAGCTCAGCTGGGCGGTTCTGCTTCAAGCTGCTACACCAGCTGTGCTTAGTTCCTCTCTGGGGGTTGGGCTCAAGTCTGCTCCATATGGGTTCATCTGGGGCCCAAGCTGGAGAGGAAGCAGCTGCATGGGGAAGTTCTTTCCGTGGCCATAACAGAGCACGAGAGGGCAAGGCCAACCACATAAGTACATCTCAAGCCTTTGCCTTGTGCTTGCTTCCATCTGTTGACCAAATCAAGTCCTGAGGCCAAGGCCAAGGTCAGGGGCTGGGAGATACACTCCACTCCTCTTTCACCATGAGGCAGGTGGGGGTGATGGGTGGGGCTGTAGGAAGCTACCTGAGGGGAGTGAAGGGTTGGGACTCATAACGTGATCTGCCATAGGCTGGGGCCAGCCTTCTAGCCTCTGCCTCTCTTGCCAGTCTGCCAAGTTCAGAAATAGCTGTCACCTCTGAGTGACTGTGTTCCAAGCACCTGGAGTGACTTGAAAAAAACACAGCTTTCTGACACAGCCACTGCTCAGCCACAAGTTCAAGGCCTGGCAGTGAGGGGCTTAGAGGCCATCAGGGGGAGACAAGGGGCTCAGCAAAACCCTGTATGGCCCCAGGTCAGCAAAATGAAGCCTGGAAAAGCAGCCAGAGGCCTCCAAAGGGAAAAAAGTCCCCTGGAGGGCCTTCGAAGGGCTCCCCAAGACAATGACACTGAGGTCCATATGTCTTACTAAGTTAATAGTTTTCTAGAAAATGACTGATTTTTCCCAACACTACTTCCTTTGCTTGGGGACAGGAGATGGGTAAGACAGTGCTGAGGAACGGTGGGCACCAGACACAACATCTGCACAGCTTGACAGCTCCCCAACAGCCTCTTGGAGTTTCTTAATGGATTGTCTTGCCTCTTTCTTTTTCTTTTTTGACAATTTTGAGGGAAATTGGGTACTTAAGAAGCCTTTTGGACATTCAAATTAACTCCCACCATCAGGCTCAGTGTAACCACAGCAGCATTAGCATCCAATCATAAGAGGAGAGATGGAGTAATAATTCACATTTCGACCAGAATGTCAAATGCTTAAACAAATTAGAGATACACACAGAGACTGTACGTTCTATCTCTGGAACATTTCTGAATGTAATCAGCAGAGCAGCAGGCACCCCTTGGAATGCTAACGGCAACAGGCAGAGTAGGACCCTATTGCCAAAGGAACGCATCTTTCAAAATATCAGGGAAACCAGGCAGGGGCTGGACAGCAGGGGCCAAGACTCAAGGGAACCAGAAAATTCCTCCAGCTGCCCTGAGCACGCCCAGGCCCCAGGCGTCCAGGAAGTGGGCTCCATTGATCAGAGTGCAGAAACTTATAAAGGCCAAGGCCGTGAGTTGAAAAGCTGTGTGGGCCCCTTTGCTCTGTTCTCAATCACTCCTTGTCTTCCTTCGAGGCCATTGTTTCGTAAATTCGTGGCCTTGGTCATGGGGCTGGACAGGTGAGGGAGTAGTGATGATGCGTCTATTTACAATAGTTCCAAACCAGGCACAACCACCCTATATTATTTAGGGAAGCTGACTTTGGTGGCAAAAGGATAAAGCAAACCAATGTGATTCCCAGAAAGGTCATCTAGGGGAGAGATGGAGATGGAGACGGCCATGCAGGTGGCCCCTGGTCACAACTGGGAAGGAGAAATGCCAAAGCAGAGGCTGAGCCATAACGGGAGAACTTGCTAAAGTCAGGGGCCATTTGACCTCACAGAAATGATTTGAATTCCAAGCTCCTCCCTTGTTCCTCTTGGAAGGGGTGGGATACCAGGATCCATTCTGGGTTGAACAAGACTATGACATTATTTTTCCAAATCAGGAAACACAGGCCCAGAGCTTGAATGACAGATCCAGTTACAAAACAATGTCCAGAACGGACACTCATCCAAAACCCCTTTGTCCATTGGAGATTAAATTGAAAGGAGTAGTGATGCCTATCTTTTTACTCAAGGATCTCAGAATGTTTCATAAACAGGAATTTATTAGTCTAGCAACAGAAAGCTTCTCCCCCTTGACCCAGGGAGCTGAATGGGGAATAGGTGTTCTTACGTTCACCCAAAAGGTTTTTTAAAAAATTTTTCATTGTGATAAAATACATATGATATAAGATTTACCAGCTTATCCCATTTTCAGTGTTCAGTGGCATTAAGCACATTCACAGTGTTGTGTGCCATCACCACCATCCATCTCCAGAGCTCTTTTCATCTTCCCCAACTGAAGCTGTGTCCCCATTGAACACCAACTCCCCATTCCACCTCGCCTAGTCCCTGGCAACCACCGTTCTACTTTCTGTTTTTATGAATTTGACTACTCTAGGGACCTCACGTAAGTGGACTCATACAATGTTGGTATTTCTGTGACAGCTTGTTTCACTTAGCGCAATGTCTTCAGACTTCATCCATGTTGTAGTGTGTGTCAGAATTTCCTTCCTTTTTAAGGCTGAATAATATTCTGTTGTATGTATAGACCACATTTTATTTATCCATTCCTCCATTGATGGACATTTGGGTTGCTTCCACCTTTTGTTTGTTGTGAATAATGTTACTATGAACATTGGTGTTTAAGTGTCTGTTTGAGTCTGTGCTTCTAATTCTTTGGGGTGTGTTCCTAGAAGTGGAATTACTAGATCACATGGTAATCCTATGTTTAACTTTTTGAGGAACTGTCATAGTGCCAACAGGTTTTTGCAGAAAGCCAGTAGAATGCGCCCAAACTGTGCAGACCCCATCCTAACCCTCCCCCCTAAGGAGCCTGCTTCTTCCGAGCACAGTGTGGGCACACGCGGAGCTTCGGGAGGTGGTGAGGCTCCTATCTCTAGAAGCAGCGAGGGAGCTATTAGCAACATCAATCAACACCTTTCCTGGAGTGGCCGGGGGACAGACCTCAATCTTTTGTGGTCTCCAAGACCATCCATCACTAGGATACCTCAGGTCACATTGCCATCTGATTTGTTCTCCAAGCAGAAGCCCTCCCTCCATGACTTTCTGTTTTCACCTCTTCCTGTGGTCTGAATTCCCTCACTCAGTTAATTAGTATGCCTGGCACTGTAGCTTAAGACTTTAATCAGCGTGGGGTGGTTTTAATTAATCGTGTGGCTCTGCATCTGGAGTGGTTTGTATTCCAGGGTCAGGAGAGGAGCCGGAGATGGGGGATGGGAGAGGCGGCTTTGTGTGGTGGAAGGTCTGGGTGGAGCATCTAGCTATTCGGGGAGAGAGAATCAGAGTCCGAGGTCCTCAGAAGCTACCTGGCCACCTGTGCAGAACACTAGCAAGGTGTGGAAAGTACCCAGAGCCATTAGGGTGTAGAATTGCACTGACATAAATGATAGACTAAATCCAGTTTTCAAAAGTGATTTAAAGTGTCGGGAAATTTTCTGATGCTTTCCAGAATTACACATGGGGTGAGGAGTGAGGCAAAGCAATGATGTCGATTGGGAGATGCGGGTCAGTCTGGGAGAGCGAGGCTGTGCTTGAGGACACTGCTGCCAACAGGGCTTTGGAAACTTCTCTGGGCCCAACCTTCATTGGGAAAGTCCTGGGAAGGTGAAGGGGGGTGGCACCTAGCTCTCAAATAATGGTACCCTTTTTTTTTTTTTTTTTTTAAGATTGGCACCTGAGCTAATAACTGTTGCCAATCTTTTTTTTTTTTTTTTTTTCTGCTTTATCTCCCCAAACCCACCCCGTACGTAGTTGTATATCTTAGTTGCAGGTCCTTCTAGTTGTGGGACATGGGACGCCGCCTCAATGCGGCCTGACGAGCAGTGCCATGTCCGCGCCCAGGATCCGAACCCTGGGCTGCCGCAGCGGAGCGCGCAAACTTAACCACTCAGCCACGGAGTCGGCCCCCGCTACCCTTTCTGCTTGGTCTGTTGGAATCCCGTTTGCTCCCCAGTTTTAGCATCCACACTTTAAAAAGAATGGAGAAAATCTAGATAAAGTTCAGAAGAGTAATAAAAAATGACCAAACAAATAGATAGAAAGATCCTGTAAGAAAAGGAAGTTGAGTCTCATTGTAACTGCCCAGGACTTCTGTCCCTGTCCCACAGGGATCCACCTAGACGAAAAGCAAAGGAAAATACGTGACTGTCACAGTTGCTGGTGAAAGCACTGAGTAAGGCCAGGAAGCTGGGATCACCCCAAGGTTTCATCCCAAAGATGAAGCAGTGAACAATTTAGGAGCAGACTTCACTGTTCAAGAGGGAATGGTGTGATCAAACTGACCAAGAAGACAGGGTCTTCCAGGCCTGTTCAACTCCTGACCAAGTTCAGCGGGCCTCGGAAGACTGCTGGAGCAGTTTGCTGTGATGCGGGGGAGAGGTAAAGCGATGGTGCAGAGAAGAATGGGTATTAACGAGGGAGACAGCAGTAATCATAACCGGCACTTGTAACGTGCTTGATCATTTACAAAGCAGTTTCCTACCTATCAGGTCATCTGTGCTCTAGGAAACTCCGTGAATTAGGTGGGGATTTTTATCTCCATGTTTACAGACGAGGACAAAGGAGACCCGGAGACAACAGGATCTTACTGCTGGTAAATGGTGAGGCTAGAATTTGAACCTAGCACTCCAGGCTCCTGCACTCTTACCAACCAAATGAAAATGACTCTTTTTTAAAATCAAGAGAGGAAGGACTTTACAATTCTAGGTGTTGACATTATTAAATACTAGTTGCAAGATAGTTTTAGAAATCTGAATGCCGAGGCTTTTAAGAATATCAAATTCACCAGGCAGCTGGCTCTTTACGTTGCACCCCCCGGAACCCTATGGCGCATCCATCGAAGATGGATTATAGAACGTGTCCATGCGAGAAACAGGGGAGGATATTAATTAAGTTTAGACCAAGAAAATGCTTTGGATCGAACAAGCCATGATTTTCTCTTTAAGCTCATGCGAAATATGGAGTGCTAGACAAGCAGCTGGAACCTATGAAAACGTTATTATGTACTTATGTTACCAACTTTCACCATCTATGGCCCTTTTTATTACTTTTTTCCCCTCCAGACATCATGTTTTGAAAGATTTTTGCCTACTAAACAAACTGCATTTATTAAGTAATAATATATTTCCTATTTTTACTATGGGAAATACATCACTGAGTATGCATACAGACAGAAAACAGCAACGATCCAATTCCCATTAGGTTTTCAGAAACATTGGAAATAGCTGTGGACCTCATTAACACTCATGGATTCCTAGGAGTCCTGGTACTTGGGGGTGGCAACCACTATTTATGTGCTTACCTAACCAGCATGTCTATGCCCATTTGAGGGGTGGGGAAAGGACTTAAAGAGACCACAGGAAGAGGGGAAGTTCCCGGCTGTGTGTAGACTCAGCGGGGTAATTTGTAAGAACCTGATTGTCAGGATTAATTACAAAAATAGGAAAGTTGTGGGTAGGCAGAGCTGAGGCATGGCTCATGCTGATTACATGAGTGGTAATAAAAGGGAAGATAAAATTCCAAATGTAGAAAAAGACATCCGAGAGTGCGGAGAAAGGGCCACCAAGGCCGAGGGCAAAGCTGTAGGAATGGGAGCAGGAAGGTAAAAGGTGACTTGGAAGAAGGGAAAATGCAATGTGGTCATGAAGAATGCTCGGTGTGCATTTGAGAAAACAAAAAAAAGAAATATAAAGGGAATAAGAAAATTAAGGTGGAAAGGGAAAAGAGATCATGCGGGATTTGGAATTAATTATGAATTAATTCCAAAAGAGAGTCGAGACTAATTGAGTAGGCACTGGTGCCAGTTCGCCTGTGCATGAGTTACGAGTAGCCCCTGCCAAGTGGTACATCATTTTACGGAGGCAGATGCCCGAGGAACAACAGGGAAAACAGCCTCTGCGTTTGCTCGTGAAGCACAGAGGCTCGGTCAAGTCAGCGTGGCTTATACTTCTCAGGCCTGTTGTCTGCTGGCGAGAAATTAAAAAGGACGACCACATCAAATTCTCTTAGCTCGAGCTGAAAGATAAGGTCAGAAGTCTCCCATTGAAATAAAAAGGTATCCCAAATGGAAAAGAATGGTTTAAAAAAAAAAAGAAGAAACACTTTTTGTAAAGAAGAAACTGGCAAAAATGGAGAATAAAGACCAAGGCCATAGAAAGAAAACTAAAATTCCATTTGATCCTGTGTATTGTTGTGAAGTACGTACTTCCTTTCAGCCCAGAGGAGTCCTGTAAAGACATCACGGGGCAAAGCCAAATTGGAGAACAAAGAAATGCAAAAGCTCTTTAGGAGCATGCAGGAAACGGAAGCGTTTGGGCTAAGCAGAAATGTCATGTGGAACATTTTACATTAACAAGCGGCTGGTGGAAGCGAATATAGAGTTTGGGGTCGGAGAGGAAGCCCCTTGTGATGAAGAGGGTGTGGGTAGGAGGAGAAATAGCAACAGCTGCTCCTTGAAAGCACCAGAGTGAAAACATTGAGAGCCAGTTGGCCACCGTTATGAGAAAGAGTGAGTGTGCAAGGAACTGCCGCAAAGCGAGCTGATTACACCTTGTTAAAAGGCACTGAGAGAGAGAGAGAGAGAAAGAAAAGGGTCTTGGGCTTGGGTTGAGGGCTCTCTGGAACCCCAAAAATGACAGAACCTGAAGAAGGACTGGGAAGAAGGCGAAACACTGTATGGCAGAAGAGAAACAAGAATGGAGAAAGAATACACATTGGTGTTTATGACATTGATGAGAAACAAATATGTGATGAATTGGATGTTTGTAGACTTATTTTGGGGTTTTGGTGGTGGGGAAATTTACAGGTACACTATACAAATATCATTTATAATAATTTAATATGAACTCTGTGGAGTCGATTCCCAGGCACTGCTAAGAAAATAACAGGTGGTTGTCTCCTCTGCATGCTTATGTGGCCACCTGCTCAAATGTGATCACTCAAGGTCCCTTTCGGGTCTGGGGCTCTAGGCCCCTTCGTGCTCCTACACTGTTTTAGGTGATATACCTGATAGAATATCTCTTTCTGGTGACCTACTGGGTGTTCTGCAAAATCTTGACTGCTCCCTCCGTTGTCATCCTGTCCTAGCTCACCAGGGTCCCTGTGGAGTCCTGTGGTCAGTACCAGAGCTGCAGCGAGTGCCTTGGCTCCGGCGATCCCCACTGCGGCTGGTGTGTGCTCCACAACACGTGAGTACCGATGGGCAGCTTCCTCCTGCCTCCCACTTCCCCCCATAATTCTCTCTTCCTCCTCCTCTTCTTCTCTCTCACCCCTCTCCTTCCCTTTGACCTCTCTTCTCACCCTGTCTTTTCTTACTCTTCCTTCCTTATATCATTTACAAATTTCCTCTCTCTTCTTTTGTTCTGATTTCACTTTAAATTGCCAAATTCCCATAAGGTGTATGGAAATGTCAGCATGGGAGGTTGGGTCAGGATATGAAGTCGCACACTGGATAATTACACACCGGAGGGCTGGAGGGAGATTGCTGGACATTTCTGACTGAGACTTGACTGCAGACTGACATTCCAGGACTGAACACCAGGAAAAAGGCATTGGACATTTTTCTCAAGGCCCACATGGGCCACTAAATCATGTGCGAGATATGTCCTGTCCATTTAGTGATTCAACATCCACTTAACAGACTCTTCGATATGCCCCAGAATCTTCTGGTACTTGAGGGGTACAGTTCAAGTACGTAGCACCCAAGAACCTTCTCTCTGCTATCATACCACCCATCCGGCTGTCAGAGCACCCTGGGCCTGGGGTCACTGGACCAGTGAAGCCCAGTCCCAAACGCTGGGCACTCTCCCTATATGCCTCTTTTGTGCTGGCTCCTTTTTATCCTCTAGAAGTGGGAGGAAGGCAATGGTATACCCTGGAGGCAAACGGCAGCCTGGTACATGATCTGAGGGATGGGATGCAGGGTACAGAAACCCAGCCCAGACATGTGAGGAGAGCTGAAGGCCTTTTGTGGGGGATCCAAAGACCCTCGGCATCACTGACTGAAGAAGCCAACAGTAGTTGGGTGCCACTCTAATGGAATTTGGTCCTAGTCAAGCTGTTGTTACTGGAACCTGGCTTCTGGTCAGCACTTGAAACTTGACGCTCTGTGATTTGGAAACAAGTGTTATAAATTAAGGAGAAGTACTTTAGTCTTCCTTCTAAGAGCCTAAACTTTATGTGACCAACGACATTTATCAGTCATTTTCAACTCCTGGGGTTCCTCTGAAAGTTAGAAACACCCTCTTAAATTCGAATTCATCCTCTCCATGGGTACAGGCACCCTCCCATCTCTGGGTGACAGACTCAGGCATAATGAGTCCTTGAGTTCTTTAAGAAAGGTCTGAAATCCCTCAGGAATGTTATGGTGGGAAAAAAAATGAGAACCGTTGACCTGCACTGAAATGCGTATAACTCAGAGATGATCGGAAACTGGGTGCAGGAATGTGCACAAAGGTATATGTTGTAACAGAGAGCAGTGGAGCCTAAGAGTGGCCTGCATAAAAGAGGACGGAAGAGACTGCATTCAGAATTCAGCTCTCATCAACCCAGAAGAGTTGCCTAGATGATACTCTGCAAGGCAGAAGGGAAGTCGCTTTCTTTGTCCCACACAGTAAGGCCTCTCAGAAAGGGACTGTGCTCCAGACCCCTTGCTTCCTTGAGGGCCTGGAGGCTAGCTGGCTTTCTGCTTGGCCAAGGATGGCTTAGTTGCTCCTGGCATGGGCCTCTCACACCTGGCATCATTCAGGGGCAATCAGAAAAGCTGCTCCTTCTCTGACACTCTGTGCCTGTGGAACCCAAAGACAGTTCTCTGTGTCAGCTTTGATCCTGCCTAGTGATGCTGGCCAGCCCCACATAGCTCCAAGCCCTGTGAGGTGCAGGGACCCTGAGGCTCTGCGAAGGCAGCAAAGGGGGCTGCAAGTACCCCACATCCCATCCCCACTGCTGAGTTAAACAGTAATGAGAGGAGAAGGTACCAGAGACTACTTCGGGTGTAGCCTCAATTTCGCCTTTAGTAACATAATGCTTGCCTCCTATCAAGTGAGTGGACTGGGGCCAGGGTAAAGTCTGGACAGTTCATGAAGGAGGCCGTCAGCCTACACTGAGAAGCCAGCAGCTCTACTCTCGGCACGGCCTAAAGAAAACAGCCATGGACATGAACTTTGGGCATCTGCCACCAAGTCCAAATTCCACATCCCCCAGCTGTGTGGCAACCGGGGCAGCATCCCAGCTCCTCATCTGGGATTTGGAGCTGGTCATGCTGTCTTGCCCACCTCATTGAGTCATTGGAGAATCAAGTGAGATCGTGTGAGTGGAAGGGCACTATGAACTGTGGAGTGCGTGAAATGTAAAGTGGGATCTCACCGGAAATCTTGACACAGTTGGGGAAGGACTGACAGCTCAAGGGGGCCCTGCCTCTTATGACTTTGGTTGACCCCCCCTGATTTTCTGGATGGCTCTACTTTAATTGCATCCTTCCCTTCGCATGGGTATCCTAGCCTCAGACTGCCTTCCTCTGAGTGGTAGATGTTCCTGCTGGATTCCTCTCACGTCTGTTAACCTGGCATCATGTCTCACTTTGAAGTTTGCACATCTTATGTGTGTCATGCCGGTACAGCCCTTATTAAGCACAGGCTCTCAGAAAGCAGGGGCTGTGCAAGTACTTTCTCTGTGTCTGCTACTCAGCACTGAGACCCTGCTGCTGCTGCTGGTGGCCCCTCCTCACCCAAAATGCCACAGTGGATGCAGGCGTGGGAAAGCCGTGAGGGACTTTGGAAGGATGACTGAAATGGAAACCAGTGGCCTCTAGTCCTCACTTTTTGCACACATGCTGTGGGGCTTTGGATGAGTATAGTCAGTTCTCATTATTTGTGGTAGCTCTGTTCTGTAAAGTCACCGCGAACACCAAGTTAGTGAACACTGAACCATTGCTCCTAGGGGAAATACAGCGCTGGGTTCCTATGAGCCTCTGGCCACGACATTTTTGTCAACCAGTCAGTATATAACCATGTTTTATGTGTGTTTCTGTCTAAAGACACCTTATTTAATAGATATCGTTTCATTGTTGTTGAACTCACGGCCAACAGCACTAAATTCGTGCCTAAAAGAAGCTCGCCTAATGCACGTATTTCCTCGATAACGCACATCACAGCCTTCTTGCACTTAGGAACTAGACAGCATGACACTTGGGGGCCATTTTAAACAGCAAAGTCACCAAAACCCCTACAAAAATGTGAAAAATGTGACACTAAATAGACCATGAAAAGGACACTTGTTTTTAGCAAAAGCTGAAACAAGAAGGCGAGTGTCCTTCCTTTGTGGGACCTCTGTTGGGAATGTGTGTGTGTGGTCACTCCAACTTTTCGCCACTCTGCTCATGTCCAGAAGTGACCATGAAAGTGCTGCAGTATCGATTTGGGGATTATAAGTAAATGTTAGCAAGTGGGCAAATTCACAAATATGGAATCCACAGATAATGAGGATCGACTGTAACTCTGCGTCAGAAACTTGGCATCCTCGTTTATAAAGAGGGAGCATGGTAGCTTTTCACAGTGGAGGCGTGAGGATAAAATTAGGTATAAAGGGTGTTATAGAAGTCCAAGGTTCTCCACCAGGTCAAAGTGTGGTTCTCCATAACCTTGAGCCTCCTGGTTGTGTGAAGACCCTGGGGATGGGGGCTGTGCTGATGTAGCTGGTAGAGCCCAGCTCCCCTGGGAGGGTTCAGCCTATGAGTAACCCCAGGCCGTGCTGCCTGCCCACTGTGACACTCAGTAAATCCTCCCTCCCTCCCAGAGTCGATGACCAAGGACAAGCCCCCGGCCCACGTGGCTGGTGAAGAAGAGTAGATCCCCTAAATCTTCTAAGATGCTCATAATTGGGATGTAATGTTTAATTCGTATAGAGTGAGATGCAAGATCCTAAGTGAACAGTTTGAAAAGTTTTGGCAAATGCAAACACTTGGGTAATCCACGCCCCTATCGAGATCTACAGCTTTTCCTTCATCCAGAACGTTCTCTTATGCTCCTTCCCATTCATCCCAGTGGGCCTTTCTTCCCTAGTGGCTTAAATTCAGGTCAAAGACTCTCCTGATACACCCTCCCTTTCATTATAAACAGATGCCAACTGAATATTCCTGGCTGGGAGAGAAGCATGAGGACGTGGGCCGAGGAGGAGGGCAGGGAGAAGGCTGGGGCAGGCAGAGTCGGTGCAGAAGGTGGAGGAGGACCAGGGGGAGCCTGCAGATATTACTCTGGGATGCTTCGGTTTGCTGGGGAGGGTGCACGGTGAAAAGTGCAGGATACTTGGTTGCTTTGGAGGAGTGCTGTGCCCATACACACGGACTTGTCCGTGGCTCTTTCACAGCAGCCTGCTCCCTCTGTGCCAGGCACCGTGCTAGGCTCAGGCGATTCCAGGGAACTATGTTAGACCATCCACCCTGAAACTTCTCGGGAACCAGGCCTCTGGTCCAGGGATGGGGTGGGCTTGCAGTCTGTACTGGAATCAGTGCATTTGTCAGGCCTGAGCCATGGGCAGGACCGTGTGCTAAGTGCAGGGCCCAGCAGCCTGAGCCCAGGAAAAGAGGCAAAAAGCATCAGGAAGAGGGTTCCTTTGGGTGTCAAGATGCATCTGTTGTCTCTGTCACTTTCGCCAACTTTTCCCAAGGTGGTAGGGAGTAAGAAGGTGGGAACTTTGTGGGAAGAGGGCAGCAGAAGCTCTGTGAGTGTGTGTGTGTGTGTGTGTGTTGTGTGTCTGTGTCTATGTGAGAGAGAGAAAGAGAACGACAGAGAGACAGAGGGACAGACAGAGGGAGGGAGAGGCAGAGACAGAGAAACAGGAGGGGAGGGAGTGCGAGATCATGTGCAGTTCAAGGGCGGAGCCCCTACAAGCAGGAGGCTCAGGTGACTGAAAGGGCCATTTGTACCAGCAGAGGCACAGGTGGGTTGCAGACTGAACAGGCTTAAGAAATGTTCGTGTAACTGAAACCCTCCCTCTGTTACTCACCCTCAGTTGTCCTGAAGCACTGGCCTGCCAACCCAGTAGCACGGAGGGTCAGCCCCACGGGCTTGCTGGTTTCTATGGCTATGACAGCTTCAACAAGCTGGGCATTTATTTGGCCCTGAAGCTTGAGCCTTTGTGCCCAGGGCATTCACCTTGGACCTGAGCCTGCCTGTTCTGACATGGGTGAAGGTAAAGAAAGCCTACAGCCCGGCTGCCTTTCTCCCGGGCCTGGAACATTCCCTCCAACCACCAGGCTTGGCAGGTCCCCAGGTCCCTCTCCATCTTCCCCTCCCAGGTCCAGCCCAAGAAGCCTGTCTCAGTCTCAGCAGGTAACGGGATCCCACGGCAGCCCCAGCAGCATCGATTGGCCCAGACATTACCTTTCTTCAGAAGTGTCATCATGTCACTCCTGGGAGGCTCATGTAACCAAGACATTGACAGAGGAGAGATAAGATCAGCTTTTCTACAGTCTCTCCCCCGCCCCCTGGCGCCCCCTCCTCTTTACAGATTTCGTCTGTTGGCATAATGCCCTCCCCTGGATGGGCTGGCACAAGTTGCTCTTCAGGATTCACTTCTTTTCTTCTTTATATAGTTTCTGCCAAGCTGGAGAGAGTGAAAGGCAAGAAAAGGTGTTGCTACCCAGAGCGGAAGGGCTGGGTTCAAACCAAGAACTCTCTGCAGACAGACCCAGTCTGGGGTCTATTTCCTCAGCTGTAAAATGGCCATGGAAGAGCCATCTGACAGCCACACTGTGAAAATGAAGGGCGAGGATGTGTATGAAGCCCCCTCAGGGCACCGGGAACACAGCAGGCACCACAGCGTACCTGGAGGTAGTCCTGATTTCAATGTCTGTGTAAGCAGAGGCTTGAGGTCAGACTGCAAGGCTCCTCCGAGGTCCCCTTCCCCTTCCTGTCCTCACTGGGACTGGAGGGCTGTGGCTGGGCAGCTGAGCAAACGCACTGCTGGAAAGTCTTCCTGCCTTGGGCAACTCTAACCAGCTGTGCCATTTAGGCAGTCTTCAATGGCCATGTAGTTGGCTGCCCATCGGCCACTGGAAGGGTGCAGAGAACAGTTTATCCCATAGCCATGGCCGAGTGTCCCCTTAATGAAGCACAGACTGCTTCCAGAATGCAAGTCCCTCCCTGCTGCTTCTTAGCATATCCCATAGCCTGGTTTTATTTTTATTTATTTTTTAACCTGTAGTCAAGGGATACTTAATGCTAACATGCTAAGTCAATGATCTCTCCTCATGCTGTTTATGCCACGTCTACACAATCATGAGGAATTGTTGGGATCCACCTCTGCCCAGCAAACTCTTTGCAGTATATACTGTGGTCTTCCTTGACTCTTTGCCAAAAAGTTATCAGCCTCTAGTCCAGAGGAGAGAGTCCCAGACTAGATACTAATGTATTCGAATTTTTCTTTCCGTGGCTCAGCAGATACATGGTATGAGTTAAGGACGTTTGCTATCCTCTCTTAACCACTCTCTTAACCTCTCTTAACCTCCTCTCCACCCCCTCCACATACATTACGTATAACACGTACATTCACGACCAAAAGATAGTAAGTCAACAGTGCCATCTTCTTATATGATTTAGGAACCCCCCGTGGTCCATCTGAGCTCCGAGTGTCCCTCCCAGTCTAATGACTTGGCTCCCTGGGGACAGCCTGAGGAGCTGGGCTGCCTCTAAGGCTTAAAGTCCAGACACGCACATCCATACACCAGCATTCACACACTCTGCCCAATCATGACACCCTGGGCCACGTGGGTTGGAGTGATGACCTGGTAACATAAATGACACAAAAGCTCCAGGATGTTGGATAAAGTGTAGTGTGAAAGCTGATCAGAATCAATCAGAGTAATTGTTGAACGTGTCTCAGGTGATGGACAGCATTCTCCTTGTTACCAACTGGATTATGAAGAGAATGGATCCACCTGCTAGGATAAGACTTTGCTTTCTCCTCCTCCTCACTCCTTCTGTTGTCCTCTCTCCCTCCACTGCTCTTCTCTCCTCCTCATCTTTCCTAACCTCTTCTCACCTTAGTAGAAATCAATAAGTCTGAATAGCACAACCTACTGACAAAGAGGAGAGAGAGCCCCACTTCGCCTTCTCTTTTACCAACTGCTAAATGTAATTTCTCTTCTCAGAAAGAAGGAAACTCTCCAGCTCCCTTTTACCATCACCTGAGGTTTGTGTTCAATGGATCATGCGTTTAGGTAGGGGCTGAAAGGAAGCCAAGGCAAGACTCCAACCTGGGACCCAGGGCAGAGCCCACCAGAATCCAACCACGGACCCAGGACAGCACTACTTGGTTACTACACAAGCCTAGAGAGGTTCTTGGGCCTCCCCTGGACTCCTGCACCTGCTGGTTCCCATTAAGTCCTGCGCCCTCCTCCTGCTTCAGTGACCTCATCCTTTGAGTGAGGCCCAAGAGGCATGGTGAATCCAACATGTGCTGCTCAGGTTGGCTTTGGAACCTTAGAGATGATAATAGGGTGGTGAGTTGAGTCGCCAGCAGCTGGTGTCAGAAGGAAAACTGTAGTGTAATCAAGGTCTCCCTGTCTTGGTGTTTACCCAAGAACAACCTAAATACTTAGGTTGAGAGCATGGTGTCAGTCATTGGATCCTAGAATCATAACACTGAAAGGACTCCCTTGGTCCATGCCCTTCATACAAGAAACTTCTTACACCCATCTACCTGGAAAGCCTTCCTTTACCATCTAGTCCACCTTCCTCCAAGCTGCAAAGATGCGCCTGCCCGTTTCTGTGGGCATTCCTGAAGAGGGCAAGGATGATGATATTAGGAAACCCAGTCTCTTCCCTCGTCTGGGTTCCTGATGTGGAGACAATGACCAAAGAGCCCCCCATGATCTCCTACTTGAGGTCATTCCAAGTCATCTTAACTCTTCTGTAAAGTTCATTTGGGAAGTCCCACCCCCACCCCATTTTTTTTCCCAACTTCCTCGTGTTCTAAACACAGATTCTCCAAATGGTGCACTTAACACACATGCCATGACCAATGTGAAATGTTAAGGATTGGGGGTTACTGTGGGGAGAAGCAAGGAGCAAGTTCTGCCATCCAAGGCTGGGGGACCCATGCTGGAGGGCCTGGGGAGATGGACCAGCAATGGTTCCCCCCATGCCTGGAGACTTACCCAGGCTGGACTCACAGATAGCCTCATTTCCAAAATGAAATTTGCCTGCCCAGCCAGCAATAGTGGGAGTTAATATTTCTATCACTGTATTTAGGAATTAATTTCTAGAGAACTTAATCACCACCTCTTCCCCTCTGCCTTACCCCCTTCCTTTCTCCCTTCCTCTCCATTCTAATTTTCCACTTGGCTGGGAATTCTCCAGCAGTGAAAGTTCAGGCTTAGGGGAGGGCGGAGGTAGCTGCTTCATTAGAGAGGATAATCTCATTGGAACCACTGACTTGAATAATAACCCCTCCAGGGGCCAGGGCCTTTGTCCCCAAGGGCTTTGAGCACCTCTGAACTGGGACTGGTGGGCTGAACGGCAGAAAATGTGGAATGAGGAAGGGAAGTAAGAGGAGATTGGCCAGCCCAGACTCCAATTCTGGGGGCCTGGGGTATCTTCATGGGGTCTGCTTCCTGCTGGCCATCTACAGGTCTGTGTTTGGGGTGGAGTGACAATCGTGGTGGCAGGGACAAATGTTTGAAAACTCAAAGTCATATGGCATGCACTTTTGGAGTCCTTATGCTTATGACACTTTTTGAGTCCCGCCTGGCAAATGGATGAAGCAGGATCTTCCTCTGCTTCCAGGGTGCAATTGCACAGTGGAATTGCAGGAAATGTGGTAGGAAGTACCTGGAGCCAGTGTTGAAGAAAACATCTAAGAGCCCCCCACCCTCACTTCCTCCAAGAGTCATGAATTAACCCTTTGCACATTTCCTAGCTCTTGCCTGGGCTAATAAGAACTCACAGTCCTAGAAGAGCAGAAGGCCATTACCCTGACAGCCCTTATAAGAACTCAGAAGAAATTCATTCTTCCCCCTCCATTATCCCATCACATCTAAGGTCACTTGTCTGAGCTTTTGGACATTTGCCTCCATGGAGCCTCCACCCTCACGGGCCCTGAGGGATGGTAGAAATGTCAAATCATCCTCAACGCTGACCTTAAACTTGACTTTCCACTGAGAGATTTGAGTTCTCAATACCCTTTGACAGCTTGTAAGAATGCAGAGCTACAACCCACTCTTCCCCTCTTTCGTCCCTCCTGCCTCTGGGGCTCCCCTCCCTCATTTAGAGGGACACTGCTGGGGCCACCCCTGTCTTTTTTTTTTTTTAAAGATTTTATTTTTCCTTTTTCTCCCCAAAGCCCCCCAGTACATAGTTGTATATTCTTCGTTGTGGGTCCTTCTAGTTGTGGCATGTGGGACGCCGCCTCAGCGTGGTTTGACGAGCAGTGCCATGTCCACGCCCAGGATTCGAACCAACGAAACACTGGGCCGCCTGCAGCGGAGCGCGCGAACTTAACCACTCGTCCACGGGGCCAGCCCCCACCCCTGTCTTTTTGTCTTTGATTTGCCACATGGGCCAGTCTGGGAGGAGACGTGCTTCTGCATCAGCTGTGGTTTGGATGAGGAAGGCAGAGAAGGGATGGAGCAATAATACCAGCTAACATTTACTGAGAGTTTATTATGTATGAGCTATGCCCTGTTCTAAATGCTTTACTTGCATAATCTTTTAATCCTCGTAATAACCCTATTAGGTAGATACCCTTTTGTTCCCGTTTTACAGATGAGAAAACTGAGGCATCAAGAGATTAAGTAGTTTGCCCAAGATTACTGGTTAGATGGGATTTTTAAATTGTAAGCTCTAGGTGGCTTCCCTGGTAAGACCTAAATTTGGGGGGAGAAGATGAGTAGTTAGTTTGGGGCTCTCAGGAGCCATGGCAGGACGCACCACATGAACTTTGGGAGCAGCAACCACATAGGTAGAACTTGTCTTGAGATCCCCCAACCAAGCTCTTTTGAACCCCCAAGAAGAGAGATGGAGCTCTCTCGTTTCTATCTGGATCTCTATTTGGTAACGCCAGGTGATGTTTGGCCTGAAAGCACCTTCATTTTTCTCTCTTCATAATTTAATCAAAGACATTTTCAGACCTACTGATTGCTCTTGGAAATAGGAACTTCAAAGTTGGGGAGTCAGTGAATAATTTAAGCCCAGACCAGCTCTCTGGGTCTGCTGTTAATGGGAGTAATAACACTATTAATAGCCATGTCAGTGCAGACACTCTGGAAAAGTCCATAACATTAGCTTAATGGCTGGAGGTAATGAAGTCCTCGCAGAAGAACTGGCCTGGCAAATTAACTTCCGAGACTTTTAGGCAGACGCCCTGGTTGCCATGGGTCTGCTAGAGCAGCCAGGGAGATGACCACACTCCTGTCTGACCTTTCGCTCTTGCGATGGAAGTCCTAGAAGGTTCCTGGAGGATTCATGAGTTGAAGTAATATTCAAAGTGCTTTCCAGTGGCAGCCAAAAATAGTGATTAGCCTAGAGAAGAAGATTGTAGGGAAGTTTTTAAATTGCCCTAAACACATGAAAGGAACATCAAGATGGCAAGGAAAATGGGTTTAGTCTGCAGCAAGAGGGTCTGTCTCTCGCGTCTCAGCCTAGAAACTTCGGGAAGGTAGAGCACAGTGGTTGAAAGTAGATGTCGGGAGTTCATCTGTGTTCAAATTCTGGCTCTCTCTGGTTGGCTGGTGAGCTTGGGCAAGCAACTTACCACCCTGTCTGCAGTTTCCTGCTGTAAAGGTGGGATTTAAAATGGTCCCTACCTGGCGGCACTGTTGAAGGATTTAAGTGATGTCCACAGTAAGCCCCTTATCGCTGTGCCTAATAAACGCTCAGTGACGGTAGCTGTGATTCTGTTATGCAGAATTGTTTTTCCTTTCACATTACACATCCAGTCTACTCTAAGGTCATCCTTTTTGTCTCTGTGTCTCCGTTTCTTCTTTAGTCCACGCCTTCAGTGATTTCTCCTTTGTTTGCTAAATTCTCTCAGACCCTCCACTGGTAAGCGGTCCCTCTTATTGGGACCAAAAGTATCTTCCTTCCCCACGGCTGGAAGGAGAGACCCCCCCACAGCTTTCCTCTGTGCCTGAGAGTCACCCCAAGAGCAGCTCAGGCTGTCTAGGCACCTCTCTTCCCTCGTATTTTGCCCCACACCTCGCTTGTCTGCTTCTTGAGAGAGACGTTCCCTCCCAATCGCCCTCTCCCCAGCTGGGTCGCATGTCCCTGGCTGTTCCATTTCCTACTGAACTCCTTGCCCAGTGCTCCCTCCTGTCCTGCAACAGCCCCTGACATCCTCCTTCCTTTGCAGAGTCTACTCTCTGTAACGGAGAGAGCTCAGCCACTCAGTGCCTGCAGTCCATCGTCTCTCCACTTGTCCCTCTGAGGACAGGCTTTCCCTCAGTCACAGCAGAACCAGTAGTCCAGAGCTTCCAAATCATGGCCACTCAGTGAAGCTCCGCATTCACAGGGCTTGCCTGGCTTGGAATAAATACTGTTCCCTGGAAGTCGGGTACCTCCCTGCAGTGAGCTGCCGCTGTAAGGCAGGGACAGCCTTGGCCCCAGCGGAGGGCTTAAGCACCTTCCCCTGTGTGTCCCGCGTGCACTGGGGTGACGACCATGGTTGTTATGTGCATGCTTCACAAGCCCCCGTCAATTAACACTGTAAGATCCCAGGTCACTCTGGATGTGGTCCACTAGTGACAAGGAACTCCTTGAACAACACAGGACACTAAGCAGTAAGAGCAAACCTACTGTAGCAGTTACCCTGTGCCGTGGAGCAGAGATTCCGAGCCAGGGCAGACTGGCTCCAGAGCACACTCTGAACTGCGACACTCTGCTCTTTTCATCCTTCCTTCCCTTCTGCCCATCCACCCACACTGCCCTTCTGTCTGCTGGATGTGAGGTCTACAGGGGATTCCAGAAGAAGTCAGGCATGGTTTCTTCTGAGAAGCTCACACTTGGTAGGCAAGGGCTGCACTTAGCCCCATAATTGTCATGTAATCTAAGAAGCTCCAGCCTTTAGGAGACTCCAAAGTGTTCTCAACTTTGCCTGGGGTGGGGATGGTTGGTGAGGAGGGGACAGGATTACAGGTGTGTAATAGTTGAACTGTGTCTGGAAGGATAGGTAGAAGTTGGACAGGAGAAAAGTGGGGAGAGGGCAGTCCAGACAGAAGAACTGGCATGTGCAAAGGCAAGGAAGTCTGAAAGGGTACGTTCTATATATGGAATGAATAAGGCTTGGTTTGCCTAAGGAGGGAGGAGAGCGACCATGGCCGAGGATGAGTGGGGAGGTGGAATAGACAAGACTTTGCAACTCTTTATGTGAATGAGGAGGAGTTTGGGGGACTTTAGTAGGATGACGCTCAAGTTTCTGCATTCGGCAGCTGATGATTGGAATTACCATCTTTTTCAAATGTGGACATGATGGGGGAGGACCAGGCTGGAGGAAGCAAAAAGGTCAGTCAAGGGCACCTTGAGTTTGGACACCTCCTGGGAGCTGCTGGCAGTGCCTGACCTCCACATAGGCTCCTCAGTGGACCAGGCAGCCTCTTCTGAGCCCCTCATCAGTCTGTCCTTCCCAGGTGCACCCGGAAGGAGCGCTGTGAGCGGTCCAGAGAGCCCCGCAGGTTTGCCTCCGAGATGAAGCAGTGTGTCCGGCTGACCGTCCACCCCAGCAACATCTCCGTTTCTCAGTACAATGTTCTGGTAAGGACGGTGGAACTGGGATCCAGGGATGTGGGAAGAACCCTCTACTCACCAGAAAGGGCTACAGCTCAAGGCCCCTCAAGAAGGCTGGCCCAAGCCTGGCCTGACAAGCAGTTCTAGAGCAGGCCGGGGGGCTAAAGAATGTGTCCCTGGGCATGGAAGAGGGGAACATTCACAGGAATATTGGGGAAGAACCTCTATGCATAATGGGTGGAAAGAACAGGGAAAACCGTGATACCCAAAATGATCGAAAGGGTGCCTGGGAGAGGGAGGGTGTGGGGAATGACCACTTCGTCTCTGAGATGGGAGAGATTAATGTGCAGAAGGAGACGGAGAAGATGGCTTCCGCGGTCTTGCACTGGGCACTTTGGCTGGTGGTGTCATTTTCCAAAATTGGGAAACAGTGGACGAGGAGCTTGACCAGCAGTTCCTCAGTCCTGCCCACCTTTCTTTCTATGTACCAAGCCCCTAAATATTCTGTTTTCTAATCCATTCAGATTCTAGTGAGGTTTCTTTTGTCTTTATTTCTCTAATCCCTCTGCCTTCTCTGTAGGCTCTTATAATAAATGGGTCTCTTCTTCTCTATGTTAACATTGTCTCGTGTTTTTCTTTCTTTTCTTTCTCTCTGATCTCTCTTGCACTCCCTCTTTCTTCCTTTCTTCCACACCCTTCCTTTTCCCATTTTGCTCTCCTCCTCTCTCTCCCCCTGCCGGGCTGTTCACAGCTGGTCCTGGAGACATACAATGTCCCGGAGCTGACAGCTGGCGTCAACTGCACCTTTGAGGACCTGTCAGAGATGGATGGGCTGGTGATAGGCAATCAGATCCAGTGCTACTCCCCGGCAGCCAAGGAGGTACCTCGGATAATCACAGAGAATGGTGAGCAGTTCCCGGAGGCAAAGCTGGGTTTGGAGAACTCAGGAAAGATGTGGGGTGATTGAGGGAGCCAACAGACAGGGGAGGGTCAGAGGAAGCAGTGTGAGTTGATGGGTACGTTATAAGAAGAGAGGGATGAAGAGTCCCTCTGCTGCCCTTGGAATTGACTGTTGCAGGTGAGCATCCAAGAGTCAACCTCATCCTGGACGAGGAGCAGCTGCAGAGAGGGTGGGTAGAGGGCAGGGCCAAACAGCATCAGAGTGTGTTGGTCAGTCAAGTTCAGAGATTGTCCCAGAGCGTTAGAGGGCCAGCATGGAGGCACAGTGGAGGAGGGGAAGCTAGTCAGGAACAGGGATGGGGATGCTGGGGGTCATCTGGTTCCTCACCCCCTGTCTGCACTGCTGGGTCCCTGACCCTGGATCACTGCCGCCCCGACCCCACCCAGCCCTGCCTCCCTAGAGCTGTCTATTTGTGGCCAACTGCACTGAGAAGGACAGGGGTGGAGAGAGGCCCAATGCTGGCGAGGGACAAGCCCAGCCCAGGCAGATTGATTCCATGTTGGCCCTCCCATTTGGGCTTGTCACATTTGTTTGGAGCTGATTGATTAATGAGGCTCTCGGGGAAGGCACAGAACAAGGCTGGAAGTGGGAGCCTGGGGTCAGGGCTGTGAATTAAACATGTGCTCCGGCTCCTCCCTGGCGCCAGCTGAGGATTCCAGGGACGCCCGCCCCAGTGAGCCCTGAGCCCGCCAAAGGAGGGAGCATCAGCACAGGGATGAGGAATGAGCTCGTGTGTGCACAGTCATACACTTACATGCAAAGCCTCCTGCATAGTTTGTGGCAGCATCACTGAGAGTCTACACATCTATTTGTCCCTGGTAGCTAATCAATGTGTGTGTGTGATTCTGTGAATATGGCATGGACGTAATGCATTTGAATGCACCTTTGAACACCTGTGAGTGTGTGTGTGTGTGTGTGTGTGTGTGTGTGTGTGTACATGGCAGGAAGTGGTGAGCAAATGATGGGTGAGCACCAGGGATAGAGTGTGGAAGGAGGAATAGACCAGATCTGCCGTCTGCAGCTGCTCTTGGGCTTCTCCTGGGAAGGGGCTCTGCTGAATCAGAGTCCTGTTAGAGCTGAGAGCACCCACAAGGGAGGGGGATCCCCTTTCCCAGGGTGCATTATGCTCAGTAGGACCCCGACACGGGGCCTTGGCCTCCGTGCTGACCTTGTGGCTGATTCTGCCCTGCAGGGGACCACCATGTTGTCCAGCTTCAGCTCAAGTCGAAGGAGACAGGCATGACCTTCGCCAGCACCAGCTTTGTCTTCTACAACTGCAGCGTCCACAACTCGTAAGTGCCCTCAGCCTCGCTTGGCTCCCTGTTCCTGGGCTCAAGGTTCATCCAGAGATAGAAGACCTCACCACTGTTCCCAAGGAGTTACCCATCTAGAGGCCCTATAAGGAGGCCTCCTTAACCCCCAGAAGGAGACAGGCCCCCTCCATGGTGCCTGCAGGGTTAATGGAAGGAGGCTAGGATGAGCAGAGTGAGAACCTGTCAGGTGGGGAGCGCATACATCTTCTCTGGCATAAATCTGTCTAACCTGATTCCCTTCCCACCATCTGTTGGGAAGGGGTGCATCTCACCTGCAGAACAGAGCAGCCAGCACCTGGGGGAGACGAGGGATCTGAGGAGGGAGAGAAGCCCCCATGTGGGTCCAGGCAACGGCCGGGAGTCCAACAAGTCACTGAATGCTCAGCTCTGCATAGCCTCCCACAGGCTGGGTCAGGACCCAGGCTGGCGAGGGGCAGAACAGGGAGGAAGGTACAGGCTGGGGGGCTCTGCCCTGGAGGTCTGGCTCTGGCTCCAGCACCGGCTCTGGCCTAGTTTGACCGAAGCATCCACTTTCCAAGGGAATGACAGAGGGCAGAGGCTCGAGCTCTGGGGTCAGACCAGCTGGAAACTTCACCATTCTGTGCCCCAGCATCCTCTGTAGATGGGGAAATAGTAGTCCTCCTTGCAGGGATAGCACCCAAATATTGAACAGCTGCCATGGCAGGAGCTCCGTCCCAGCAGAGCAGTCATTGGCTGGGACACCACTGGTTGCCACCCCTGCACGTCAGCCGTGCTCAGTCAGCGGGGTGGCTGTGAGGATCAGAAGAGCTGTCACAGGGCAGCAGTTAGAGCCGCGTCTGGCCCACTGTTTAGGTACTGCTCATGTTTTCTGTTACTCTACTATAATTTCCTCTCTAAAATGATGCAGTTGGACCAGATTTAGAAGGTACAAGCCCTTTTTTCAACATAGAAACTTTTCTCCAACCAAAATTAGGTGTGAAAGCCCAATATACAAAATAGATGAAGGAGGAGCTGCTCTGGTTGAGGACTGAGGGGGCCTGGAACCCCTCTGTCTGGGAACCCCACATATCTATCTCTCACACAGTCTCCAAAGAAGCTCCATGGAACCCCCAGGGTTCCATAGAGCACAGTTTAAGAACCATAGGACCTGTTCTGAAAAAGCCCTGCTTGCTTTAATAGGCTTGTCTGTTTTCCTCTCCACACAGGGCAAGCTAGGTGACATAACCAAAGACACTTTGGGGCTCTAGGCTGGTGGAGTTTCAGGGTCTAGCTATCTGGATATGGCAGCTGGGAATCCAGAGCTTGGCTCTCTTTGCAGTCCCAAGTAAGAGGCAGCTAGACCTCTCAGCCAAAAACAAGTTGCCTCAATACTGGAATACTCTTCCTGCTTCTTGCCACAGAGCTTCCCACGGCTTTACCACAAGGCGGCCTAATCCCTCACTCCCATTTTGCCCCTCTAAGAAAGCAGAGGAGGTAGAGGAAATCCTGTGTGAAGTTTCCATTCTGTCCATAAAATTATTTTAAGCATCCGCTACGTGCAAGGCAATGTGTTACTCATTAGACAGGGAGGATCAAAAATTAATAAGAAGCAAAGACTCCATCCCTGCCCTCCAGGAGTCATGACCTAGTGGACTAGTGGATAAACTGGATGGTGAATAAGTGAAATATAGTACAACAAGGCCAGTCCTGTCCCAGAGACATAAACAGAGGGATAAATGAGATAAGGGCCCACTGTGACCAACTCTCCATTGGTCAAAGAAGGAAGAAGAGAAGGCCATGTGGAGGAAGGGGGAATGGCACTGCTGGTAGGAGAACAGCTTGGGGAGAGCATGGCCTGTTCATGGCTGAAGTGCCAAACACATGTGGGGAGAGTGGACCTGGACGCCGTGAAGGGCTTATCCTTCATGGCAAGGCATTTGGGTTTCACCCTTTGGAGGAAGAGAACCATGGTGGTTTTTTAAGCAGGAAGGAACTCTTATAAAGTTGCCTTTGTCTCCTGAGCGTGAAGTGTAGAGTGGGGTCAACTGCGCAGGAGCTCATGGCACCGAGAGAGCAGCCTCAGGACCTTCCTCTGCCAGGCTGGGTCCATGTGGATCCTTGTCAGCTGAGACACTGGAGTCAATTTGAACTAAAACTCAATTTCTTTGTTTACCCTGACTCACATGCACTCTGGACAAGCCCCTCGACTCCAGACCTCACTGTTTCCCAATTCGGCAAAAGAGGGCACCATCTTGAGATAGACCGTGATTAGGCCCTGTGGTACCAGGGTTGTCAACTACCTGATTGAGGGGGAGGAGGCCAAAGATCTTGGCTTCCTGAGGACTGGGAGAGAAAGGGATGGATTTGTGTAAGGTCTGCTCTTCCTGAGTGTTTGAGGGGGGCTTTCTCTTAATATTAAAACACATTTTGCCAGACCCTAGAGTCTTAAGCCCTCTGCTTTGGGTTCACACAGGTTCCATGACTTGTGTTTCTTCCTCCTTCGTGCCCAGGTGCCTGTCTTGCGTGGAGAGCCCATACCGCTGCCACTGGTGTAAATACCGGCATGTCTGCACCCATGACCCCAAGACCTGCTCCTTCCAGGAAGGCCGAGTGAAGCTGCCTGAGGTAGGTCTCGGCAGCCAGAGTGGTGAGTGCTGCTTGCTGTGAGCACAGGACACACAGCCAGGCCTTCCCTAAAGAAGAGAGAACAAAGACAAACCCTGCAGGACCAGCCTCTCCCTCCCCAACCCTGGCTCCCTAGGGCCCACTTCATGAGAGCAGTAAACAAGCAAAGCTCTGCACTGGGGCTAGGGGGCTCTGGGGCAGTCCTGAAGGCTCAGGTACAGATGAAGGTGCATTCCTGCAAGTTCTAGAGCAATTCCAGAAAGATGAGTGTGTGTTTGTGTATATGTCCTAGAAATAATTGTAAGTACACAGCAGGAAAGTACACAGTGTACTTTGGAGCACTGTCCACGGAGCAGAATTGAGATCAAAGAGGACAAGTTGAACAAAAGGGAGAGAGGAATAAGAATGAAAGAATGGTCAACTTACCAACCAGAGCAGTGGTTCTCAGAGTGGGTCCCAAGCCAGCACATCAGAATCACTTGGGAACTTGTTAGAGATGCAAAGTCTCCAGCTCCACCCCAGACCAACAGGATGAGGACGTCTGGGTGGGGCTCAGCACCCTGCCATCTGCTGCACAGTCCAGCGTGGGAATCACGGAGGCAGAGTTGGGCTCCACGGCCAAGACGCTGTGTTTGTATTCCCTCCCAGCTTTTATTCTTATCCTTGAAAACTATTCATCACCATAATAGAAATACCCTATGCCTGTGGCGTTACCTCTCTTAGAATATCAGTTTGTGGACAAGGATCTCAATGTAATGGGCATAAAAACACTTTTGGAAAAGTCTATTGTTGTTCAAACATTATGGTGCTTGTGTGACTCCAACCATTGGGACAGTAGTTCTGAACAGAGTTGTTGCTTTAGAATGCCGTTATTTAGAATAGAAAGACAGATAGATAAGATAGACAGTCAGATAGATAGATTAGATAGATGATAGATAGATAGATAGATAGATAGATAGATAGATAGATAAACAAGCAGTAGTGGTTAGACCCCACTAAAAGCAGGGGCAGAGCTGCCAGCCTAGTGCACTCAGACAATGCTGGACTCAGACAGGCTCCAGCATCTTCACACGTACCCCCAGTCTTGGGGGTACCTTCCAGCCCCCTTCACACACCCACACAGGTGCCATGACCATGTGGCAAACAGCTGTGACAGTAGGACACTGTCCTCATACAGGAAGCATAAGGGCCATTTGGGGGGCAGGAGGGGCATCATGAGAAGAGAGGCCCGTCACAGTACCCTCACTCTGTTCTCCCAGACTTCTACCCGCTAGGAACCCTAACTTTAGCCAAACACTTAATGGCGGGAGGAAAGCTGTCTTGTCTCTGAGGCCAAAAGGAAGAGCAATGTACACCCACTAGCAACGCCTGCTGCCTTGAGCTCTCCTCGCCCCGAGGGAAAATGACTGAACTGTGCCTGGCAATGAGAAAATCTGGGCCCCAAATCCTGTTTTCCCAGGCTCTGATGGCTGAGCAGGAGTTCTACAGGTGGAGAGTGAGCAGAGCAATTCGTTTTAGAGGTAAAGGGAAGGAATGGTGAGGTGGTCAAGGAGAGAGAATGATCCCGATAAAGTTGGGGGACAAGAGCAGTGAACAAAAAAGAAAAAGCAGGAATTTACAAACTTCCTTCAGGGTAATTAAATGATTGGGGGGGCCTTTGAAATCCACCAGACAGCTCAGTGTTTCTGCTTTCTTTTATTCTTGGACCTCTCCACACGTGAAACCGGTGCTAGATACACCAGTCTGGAAAGGTGGAGAGAGGCTGAAAAACTCTGTCTCCACTCCCATCAAGTTGCTTGCAGCTCACGAGGTTGTGGAAGTCTCCAGACATGAGGTCCTCTTTCTGAATAGCATCTGTCTATGGCTGGAAATGGCTGTTCTGGATTCGTAATCCAGAAAAGAGACCAAGACCTAGATTATCCCTTTATGGGAAAAGGAGGAAAGAAGTTATATCTTGGCTTTACGTAGGAGTGTGAATCTAATGTTCACATGTCAGTTCTCTGACTACGACAAAATGGATCTAAAGCTAATAGGACAGAGGATGGGTCTGACAGCCGAGGGGCACTCCTTTGGCATGAAAACCCTGATAAAAGGCTGTACAATCTCCTCCGATCTTGGGCTTTTATCTTGGGGTGTGGGGTCAGGAGCAAAAGGGCTCGTTGACCCGCCAAGGCCAGAGGCAGAGGGCTCAGGAAGCAACCTTTTCTTATTTCTGAAATCTGCAAATTGCTTGATAGGAGCGTTGACAAAGAGGTTTTCAGCCTCTCTCCAGCTTTGCAGACTGGTGTATCTGACAGAGGTTTCATGTGTGGAAAGGCCCAAGAAGAAAATGAAAGCAGAAAACAATTGAGCTATCTGGTGGATTTCAAAGGCCACTAATCATTTAATTACCTTAGAAGGTTTGCAAATTTCTGCTTTTTCTTTATTATTTTCCCCTCTTGTCCCAAGTTTCTTTCTTTTAAACTCATAAAAGAAGCTTACATCTGCCGCTCAGAAAGAGGAAAAAACTAGAAGAGAATAAAGCAGGAGCCCACACGTTTCCCAGTACAGTTCAGGGATCCCTGTAGAAGAATGATGCCTTCAAGTGCCCAGATGGCAAGCCAGGCACAAAGCCCCATCTATACCTGGCATTGGCAAAGCCTGTTGGGGATCCACAGCACCTCAGAGGACTTGGTGCCAGGGCCCAGGAAAGGAAGAGGCCTGGAGGAAATGGCCGATGGAGGGACGTGGAGAAGGACTAAGCCCTCCACTTCTTTCCATTTCACATGAGCCATTTTATGGCGAGCCTGGCAGGCCATTGGAGTGAGAGGCTCCTGGGTAACTTGGAATCGCCATGCCTCCCTTATTGTATTATTGAATGGAATTAACTTTGGCCCCTCTTTTTCTTGGATGCTTGTTTATTCTAAGAAAAGGAAGTTCTAAGGCTGAGCTTCTGATTCAAGCTTGGAGGTTCCATCCTACCCAGCTCCATACTAGGGCCATTTTGAATATTGCATAAGGAGAAGCCAGAGTTGACCACTTCATAATGATGATTGTAGCAACATCTTCCTGGAGCATGTGCCAAGGGAAAAGAAGTAAATAAATGTTTGTGAACTCTTGACCCATCCAGCCATTCTGGCTAGTGGAAGGAGGTCGTTGTCCTCAGAGCTTAAAAGAAAGCCCTGGCTGCTAATGGAAATGCAGAGATTATTTTTTGCTGGGAAAAATTCACCCTGAGCTGACCTCTGTTGCCAATCTTCTTCCTTCTTTTTTTCCCTCTCCTCAAAGCCCCAGTACATAGCTGTATATTCTAATTGTAAATCTTTCTAGTCCTCCTTTATGAGCCGCCACCACAGCATGGCAACTGACAGATGAGTGGTGTGTGTCTGTGCCCAGGAACCCAACCCAGGCCACCAAAGCAGAGAGCCCCAAACTCTAGCCACTAGGCCATCAGGGCTGGCACAAGAATTTTTTTTTATGTCTTTTTTTTTCCCTACATTTTTGTTTCAGAGAAGAGACAGTAGCAAGAATAAGGGTAACAAAGAAAATTACATATTTGAAAGGTGATTTTTGGAAGCCCTTGGACTCAAGTGTCCCCTCTCCACACCAGGGGAAGAGCTGATTCATAGCATGATACTCCGAAGCTTTGCTACATGTGATCGTTCATCCTGTGTTACCCAGTTCCCAGAGCACTTCCCACACGTAGGGCATTGTGAGAGATCTGAAGGTGTGTAAGAGATCTGTAGACCTGTATTTAGAGATGTGTAAAATGGGACTATTGGCCCACATGATCTCTAAAGATCTACAATTGTAAGTGGAAATAAGCTGGAAAGCACAGAGGAGAAATCCATGCCCAAGAAGTGGTCGTAGAGGGTGAGTGTTAAGTCCAGTCTTAGGGCTCCCAGTTCTACCTAAGAGAGGAACACAGCCACAGGCCTGCAGCTCCCCTCGACCTCCAGGCCCAGGCCCGCCCTCTTAGAATGAAGGTGAGACTCAGGCCCCGTGATTCTTCTGCAAGTCCTTGGGTTTTCATTTCTTTTCAACCCTTGAGTGGGAGGGTGCAGACAGGCTCCTTTTGTTAGCCAAGAGGGAGGTTGCCAGGTGGCTCTTCATCCACCCAGCAGCATCTTGTATCTTCATTCATTGGAATAAGTTTCAACACTGGCTTTAATGACTGTCACCAGGGATGTTGAATTACCTCTCTCTTTTTTTTCCTGAACAAAGAGTGCATTCAGGTGACATTATTGGTCTGGAATAGAGAACTGGTCAATCATTGTTGTTATTATATTAATAGCAAGTATTCTAACATAATTACGATTATTAGAAATAGAATGCTCAATAACATATGTTGTTTATAGTAACTATATTCCGTTTTCAACTAATGATGGCACTGTGATAACAACTCTGGGTCTTTAGATCAACTGCCAGATCCTAGGCACTGGAAGAGGGAAAAGGAAGACGAGGGAAAGCTGAAGTGGGAAAAGAGTCTTCCCACCCTTGGTCCTGTTCTCCCAGTGTCAGCTGAGAGCCCTTGCTGCCCAATAGAACAGCCTTTCACTGGGCCAGCCATTAACAGAGCCGTGCCCTCACCTCCACCAAGTGGAAGGGGCCACCGGTCCCCAAGTGGAAGGGGCCACCAGTCCCCAAGTGGTTTTGAATTCCCCAGGCTCCTCCACAGGCTGACCTGAACCCCCCATCAGGCCCACACACCTAATAATGGTGGTCCTTAGGGAACAAAGGCGAACTTCCACGGAAAAGCAAATCCATTGACAAGAATTTATCCCCAGTGGACTATTTCACTGTTATCTCTCATCTAAACTGAAAAGCAAAGTGAGCTGCGGCTGAAGCTCTGTTCTCCGGGCTCCAGACTGGACGGGGTTTGCTAGGAAGGCAAAGCACATCTGGCCCCCAGTGCACAGGCTCAGAGAGGCTCCCGTAGCTCCTCTCTTCTTGAAGCTCAAGCAGAGTGTTTACTCCAGAGAACAGTTGTAAGATCAGAAGAGGCAAAATGAATTCTATTTGATTTCCAAAGCTGTGCTTGAAAGTCTCTCCCGGCCTCCCCTACCACCCGATTCCCCTGAGATGAAGCCGTAGCCAGGGCTGGCATCGTGAAATTCCAAGGGTCAGTCCTCTTCAGGACTGGAGGACTGGCAAGGTGATGAGGGTGCTGGCCTCCAGACTGCTGCTTGCCCCTGGGGCTGAAATAAGCCCCACACCCTGTGATGGGAAAGGTCAAGGGCATTGATCCTCCAAGTGAACTTGAGGGAGATCAGGCCAGCCCACCTTGTCAGCAATTCTGCTTCCCTTCTTGCAGAGGAGCCAACAAAGCCACCCTTGCCAGGTCCTTCACCCTCCTTTGAGAAAACAAAGCCAAACCCAGCTAAAGAACTTGCTTCCAGGCCCTGCGCCGCCCCTACTCCCGGCATTCCATTACTGGGTTGCCATTTCTCCAGACAACTGCACTTTCCATCAATCTCGTCTGCCCCTCCCCGCTTAAGGTTATGGGTCTTTCCTTTCAGTATTATTACTTTCCTCTCTCCATAAACCAGCCCATCATAGATCACGTTAATGGCATTATAAACTTGGGGAACAGCAAGAAAATATATGGTGCGTTACATTTTTGCATTGGGCACCGTGGGTCTGAGAAGGTGAGTGTAAATTTGGGAGTTGGTTGGGGTTGGGGCTGGCTTGCCTTCGGAATAGATGAGGGCGGAGGTGACGTGGGGGGGGAAATGTGACCTGCAGATCACCCCCCACCCAGCTCTCCTTTGAGCTTCACTTTCCCCCAATCTTGCTGTAATAACCAGGAGAGTTAGAGCCCTCATCTTGTAAACACACTGGGGGCTGTAAATCCACAGCCTACCACCCCCTCCCCAGGCAGCACCAGCCCTGAAGGCAGCCCTTTCTCTCCCAGCTTGGCAACATTCTTTATGTCCTTGTTCAATTATTTAAATATGCAATGAAACCTCTGTGTAAAGCAGCCACCAACATGCTGGACACGGTAGATGGAAAGGCATCTTTTTTGCCTTCACTCTTCAGCTTGGTGTTCGTGTTCCCTGCAATTAGCTGTATGGTCTTTACTTCTGTGTGCATTTAAGTGGAAACCAAAATATGCACGGGACTGGACAGTTGACATGGAGTCTGCTGGAGCTGCCTCCTGAAAGCCAAGACATTAAAGATTTTTCTTGTGCCTCAAGCCACCGCCACTCCCCACCCTCAGTCCACTCTTCCAACTGCAGAATGCGGCCACAGGCAAAACAGCCTCCAAGGGAGCCTGGTTCTCACTGTAGGCATGCATCGCCAAACGATCTTGTTAAATGCAGGTGTTCTCCTCCCCGCCACCTTTCCCATGAAGTTCAGAGAAGTATCTTCCTTGAAAAGAGAAGAGCAGTGTGTTTTTGAGGCATGCTGTATGGAAGCTAGATAATCATCTGGGGACCGAAGGCAGTAAGATGATCATGTGAAGGTCATCGTTGTTGTGAGAACTGAGTGAGGTAACTGGTGTTCTTAGTTTCTTTACCGTGAACATGGGGTGATCACGTGTGTCGGGCCATGAAACAAGATAGCCCATGGGAAGTATGTGTAAGGTGATGGGCTGGTGGAATGTGCACTGGGTGAATCCTTGAACCCCTTGTACCGTGTTACTTAGAATCGTAACCGTGTTACCTACTGCCTACCAGAGCTATACCCACCTGTACGACTGTACCAGGTTGCAAGATGCCAGTTATTAGAATATTAAACTATTTCCCTCCTAGTAAATAAATGCACATTTCCAGGAGGCCCACCTCCCCACAAAGTCTCCTAGACCCACCACCATGCATTCAATTGGTGAACACCACACTTTGAGCTAGTTGAGCAGACATTGTCCCTATTTTAGAGATGGGAAAACGGAGCTTCAGAAAGGGTCCATAGTGATGTGTCTCAAGTCATCTAATGGGCTAACAATAGAACTGGGACCGTAAAATTCATTGAATCCAAACCAGCCTCTTCATTTCATGGATGAAGAGACCCAGAGGGTTTGAGGGACTTGCTCAAGGCCACATGATTGGCTGGCAGAGGTCCTGTCTCAGAGCATGTGGAACATGCAGCTTCAGGATGTCACCTCCCAGAAGAAGGGACTGCTGTTAGGTGAGCAATGGACAGAACTGGGGCCTCCCTACCTGTCCCCATTGTGTTTGGGGCACTTGGAGCTATTGAAATTGTCAGGCTTCGAGGCCTAGAGAGGTGGAATCAGCTGGACCGTGGGAGCTGATGGGCTGTTTCTGGAAAAGCACACAGACGCAGGAGCAGAGGGACAGAGCCTTTGAAAGTGAATCAGGAAAAGGGAATCTGCTACGGACAAGGTGCAGCCTGAGCTGGGGGCCGAGAGAGGAAAGAACAAACATTTGGTGAATGCTTGCTCGCTCTGCACCCGACACTTTACCTGTGGTCGTTCATGGAATCCCCCCAAATGCCTGTTGGAGGAGGAGTTGTTAATCCCCATTTACAGCCAAGCAACAATTAGAGCCCTTTCAAGACTCTGAAATTAGCAGGAGGAAGAAGGACTTGCACTCATAGCCGTGTGATTCCCCAACCAGGATCTTTCTAATTAAGGAAGCTCCAAGGTGAGGACAGAGTCTGGATGGCCAGAGCCTACTGACCATGGCAGAAGTGCTTGGAAACAGGGCTCCAGACATGAGTCATGCAGAAACATAGAGGTTGCTCTGAAATTTCCCACAAGCATCAGACTTACAGGTAGTTTTGTACCTGGGGTCCCAGCATGAGGCAGGTCAGGATCTGGGAAGCTGGAGTGGGAGGAAGGGGCACCATGCTGGCAGTGGTCCCTTCACGCCTTGTTGCCTAGGCATAAATTGCCATTTTACATTTCAATTAGGAGGGACGATGGGGTCAGTCAGTAGCACTACCAGAGGAAAATGGGCCTGGCCCAGCCCTGGGTCTCTCCAATTATTACTAATGAACTTACACTCGGAGCCGCCCACCTTTTTATATGCAAACTAGGCCTTTATGGGGCCACTGGCAATCAGGACTCATTAAAGAACTCGTAACAAGCCTCAGGCTTATGCTTCCGTATCCTGGACTAGAACGTCCAGCCCCCAGGCAAGTTTCCAGCCCACCGCAGGAGGGTTTCGCAGCTCCCTAGTCCCACAGGTCTCAGGGAGATCCCTAGTGACCCACCACCCCATCCTATGGTTGTCCTGCCCCCCAGTAGGAAATTGCCTCTTTCCTTAAGGGGAGGAAAGATGGTGGATTGGCATCTGATTTCTTCAGCTGCCAGCACATCTGCTGGCACTGAGCCATTATTGTTCCTCTCCTTATCTCAGTTTCTCCCTTGCAAAGTAGGAGGGATCCATTAGGTTGGTTCAGAGGACTCTCAGATTCCAGACCCCCGCTCCCAGCGCACCATTCGTGAGCAGCAACAGTTTGCTGTGGGACATGGAGGTGAGAGAGCCCGTACTTCTGCTCTTACTCCAAAAGCAGCCGCAGACCCCACTCCTGTGCGGGTGTGGTTGTAGCAGGAGGAAGGTCAGGCTTGTGCATGCCCTAGGAGAGGGAGAGCTGCCCAGGGCCTCTGGTAGAGAACAGAGTAGAGTCAGATAGACTGGCCCTGACCTCCGGCTCGCAACTCCCTGCTTTTCACAGACCTTCTCTCCTGATTCTCCAGCATCACACACCACAGGCTCCAGGCCTGAGCTTCATCCTTTTCACAAAATCACTCTTGTCTTCTGCATGTCTTGCATTGTCCTCTTGCTGGAGCAGGTGAAGTGAGATGGCAGCCGAGGCAGGGGCACAGGATGGAGCTGCTAAAACACGCTATCCATGTGGGAGCTGGAGGTCTCCAGGGACCCATGCGCTCTGGAGCCTCAGGGCCACGTGGCGGCTTCAGCCCTCACCTGCTCCTGCTGCCTGCCTCCCTGCTGCTCCTCCCGCTTTATTTATTGATTTTTAATTGTGGTAAAACACACATACCATAAAATTTACCATCTGAGCCAGTTTTCAGTGTACAGCTCAGTGGCATTGAGTACAGTCACGTTCTTGTGCAACCATCAATACCGTCCGTCTCCAGAACATTTTCATCTTCCCTAACTGAAAGTCTGTATCCATTAAACACTAACTCCCCTTTCTCTCCTCCCCCAGAAACCTCCATTCTACCCTCTGTCTCTATGAATCTCACTGCTCTAGGCACCTCACATGAGTGAAATCGTGTAACATTTGTCCTATTGTGACCGGCTTATTTCACTTGGGGTAACGTTTTCAAGATTCATCCATGCTGTAGCATGTGTTAAAATGTCCTTCCTTTTAAGGCGGAATCATATTGCATTGTATGTATACATCGTGTTTCCTTTACGTTTCGTTTATCCATTCATCCATTGTTGGACTCTTGGATTGCTTCCACCTTTTGGCTGTTGTGAATAATGCTGCTGTGAGCGTGGGTGTACAAATGTCTGTTCAAGTCCCTGCTTTCTATTCTTTGGGGCACATACCCAGAAGTGGAATTACTCGATCTGTTGCTCCTCTCCTAGCTGTTCTTCAGGGTAAAGGTGTGGGCAGCCTGGAAGAGAGAAGAAGGGGTTAGTTTAATGAGCCTAGGGAATCGCCAGGTAATCAGGAAGGACAGAGACAAGACTACCCCAAATCATGGAATCAGGACTGTTGGAACTGAGTGGGTCCTCGGATCCCGTCCAGTTGACAGATAAGGAAGCTGTGTCTCAAAGTAGGGATACGATGCACTCAGGGCTCCATAGTTTGTCACAAGCTCAGCGGGCGCTAGAGCTCAGGTCTCCTCCCTTCAACTGTCAGTGACAGAGGGGCTCACATTTGCTTTCAGACCCAGGAGGGGCAGCTGCCAGTAGTCTGCTTGCCTGGACCACCTGTCTGCCCTCTCTCCACGGCCTCCCTCTGCTGAGGAAGAGTACTGGGCTTGGGGGCCAGCAGCCTCTGCTGAGAGTCAGCAATGAGCCAGGGAGGCATTGTCCCCAGGAAGGAGGCGTGTGCCATGCTTTTGATGGCCCATCTGCCCAGAAACCATCTGTCTGCATATATCCAAATGGTGCCATAGTGGGAAGAATCTGGGGATGGTGGGACCTGCCTGACACAGGTGCCCAGGTCCTGCTTGTGTTTGCAGAAGGTCTCACTCCTGCCCATGCCAATCAGGCCAGCAATGCTGACTCTCTTCCACCCAGCTGCTGAGAATCCAGCAGCACACAGCTTCCATCTCTCAGCTGGGTGACGCACCCACGCTCCTTATTTGACCCCATTCTCCCCCCAGCCCTCCCTGGAGAAGGCAAACAGCCCCAGGGAAAAGGGGCCCAGTGATTCATTTCTCCCATCCCCCAAGACCCTCCAGGCCCCATTCAGCTCCAGGGAGGAGTGTGCCCGTTGCTAGCATCTAGGAGGCGCTCAGTGTGCATCTGCTCTGAGGGGCATTTCCTTGGGGTCAGGCCAACCCCAGAGCTCTGTCAAAAGCTTCTGGATTTAAAAGGTCTCTGGAGCTCATTCTAGAATATTGCCAAATGCCAGACTCAGCCCATGTTTGGAAGGTCCTCGTGGCCCCTCCTACTGTGGGCCAGACTCACATTCCAGAGCTGCGGCAAAGGGCTTTGCCTCACTGCAGAGCTGCTCTCATGGGCCCCTCTGTCCCAACTCTTGGGAGCCTGGAACTGAGGCAGAGGGGTTGTTAGCCTGAAGTGGGACGGGCTGCCCAGCCAGCAGGGTCTGTCTGCTAGGCTAGGAGGGTGCCCAGAGAGACCACAAGGAGTGTCAGAGTGTGGAGTGCATTAAAATGGAGCCTGGAGAGAGCAGGAATGGCCTCAGTGAGGAGTGGCCTCAAGATGGTGACACGGGGACCTGGGATTTCTCCCGCACAGTAGCTGGAGGTGGGCACCAGTGCCCAGGATGGCCTGTGGGTGTGCGTGGGAGGGTGGAGCAGGGTGAACATCCGGGTTATGTCAGAGAGCCTCCTGCACCCCTGGCTTCCTGCTCCCCAGCCTGCACCGTGCTCTCTGTCCCCAGGACTGCCCCCAGCTGCTGCGAGTGGACAAGATCCTGGTGCCCGTGGAGGTGATCAAGCCCATCACTCTGAAGGCCAAGAACCTGCCGCAGCCGCAGTCCGGGCAGCGCGGGTATGAATGCATTCTCAACATCCAGGGCAGCGAGCAGAGGGTGCCCGCCCTGCGCTTCAACAGCTCCAGCGTGCAGTGCCAGAACACCTCTGTGAGTGCCCCAGCCCCGCCACCTCCAGGCAGCCTACCCCGCCTCCTCCAGTGCCATCACCATCCTAGGGCCAAATCAGCTCAGCTCCGCAGGATTTTCCCAAACTCTCACAAAACTGCTCAGCTGCATGCCCGACTGCTTCCCCCGACTCTGCTCGCCCAGCCCAATCCCTTACAACCAGGCTAGCAGAGGGCTGGGCTCAGAGGTCTCCAAGTTTTCCCAGAGTTGTGGCCCTGTTGTGGTGACAGTGGGCTTCTGCCCAAGACAGGGGCTGCAGTGAGAGGGGCTTTCGGAGCAGCCGTGGGGCCATTGAGCACTGCCTGTGGGCAGATGTATTTGCAGGGCCTGTCAGGCTCCGGGAACATTCATGTCCATCCTCCATCCTGAGAGAAGCTCTGGAGGCCCTGGGCCCCGCTTTCCTACCCGGGCTGACCTGAGGGCCTCATCTGGGCCCCCAAAAGCCCACTGCTGCTTTTACACCTGCACAGAGCCCACTGGCCAGCACAGGGGGCTTCTGAGACAGCCCGAGCCACTGCAGGGGGAGCCGTGGCCCAGGAGGGAGCTGCCAGGAATGCCTGCTTAGACCCATGCAACCCCTACCCAGTATCTGGAAATCCACACCAGGCCCCCTGCTGCCAACAGCTGTCACCTGATTCCTAGGTACCAGCAGTGTATCCCGCTACACGGTACCTTCCTCCTGCCTGCTCCTCTCCCTGCCTTGTGGCCTTCCCAGCCCCTGCTCTGCTCTTTCTTGTTCTCTTTTGGGTCTGCTTCTGTGCACCCAGATCCTCAGAATCAAACATCGACTCATAAACTCATGACATTTTCAAGCTGTAAGAAACCTTAACGTTCTTCACTGTACAAAGAGAAACTGGGGGCCCAGGAGCAGGGGCAGATCTCAGTTGGTGGGGCTGAGAGTTATACAATCTAGGGGACCCTTAGGAAGAATAAAATACAATGAATACAAAATTAGATACACAGGCAGACCTCAGAAGGGGCCGAAGCTCCACGCGCCTTGGGGTAACCTGCCCCTGCCGGAGGGTCAGCAATGTGCACAAGGTCACACAGCTAGTGAGTAGCAGGGCCGGGCCTGGATTTGGGGTCTCCTCCTGTGTCACACTGCCTCCTGTTCATCCTTCTCGTTCCTCCTGGATCCTTGTATGCAGTGACTGTATTTGGGGGTGTGATGTGGTACTGGGAGAGTCCTGCACCAAGCGCATCGTGGGAGCACCCCACTCTTCCAGCAGACAGCAGTCTGGGCATCTGCGGAGCTCAGAGAGGCCCACGTGCTAGCCCAAAGTCGCTCAGCATTATGGGGACTGAACTGGCAATTGGTCTCCCAGCCTCTGAAACCCCAGCAGTGTCCCTACTGCTCCCCTGAGCACATCTCCCTCTTGGCCTGGGGGCCAGGCTGCTCCGGATTAAACCCGCAAGCAGAGGGGTATTAAACACTCCTGCTCCTGTAAATCCTGAGGCCAACAGAGCAGTCCCATGGGTTTGTCTCCAGTGATTCTCCCCCAATAAGGAAGTCCCTGTGACAAGAGAAAGCCTGAGTCCCACACTTGACCCAGCAGAAGGCACGGAGGGATTTCAGACCACGGGGAAACGGCCTCGTTTGCTCAGAGAAGCTGTGCAGGGATTCAGGCCCCAGAGGTGTCAGGACGGAGGACAGAGTCTGCAGTCTCTGATGATCCAGCCCTCAGTTCCCCAGACGCCACAAGATGGGACCTCACGGGGCCACTTGCTTCAGCTGACTCGGTTAAATAGACAAGCGTACGCCAGAGGACAGCCCGAGTTCGTTCTCTAAACCTCGGGGGTCAGAACTCTGTCCGTGCCTTGGGGACTAACTTGAGTGGGGACCCGCTGCCTTTCTGTGTACTGCCAGAATTGGAAGCCGATTGTGTTCAGCTGTCCTCAATGAATGAGCCCTATAGGGTCACAGGGAACTAACTCCCTGAATGTGGGAGCAAAATCAGAGCCTCTTGGGAACAAGGACACAAATGAGAATTCAGCAGCCCCCACAGGTAAGGGCTGGATAAGTAAGGGCCGGGTCTTCTCCTCTGTGGTGCCCCCCAGGGAATCTGCTACTGTACCCTGGTCAGTACCAATGGAACAAGGAAAGATACCACTGGGCTCCACTGGGGACATCTGCTTGTCTGACATCCAAATCTTGGGATTTAAGAAATCAGCAGATCACGCAGCTCCTTATGTGGGAATTTCCCACCTGGAAGCCTGACGCCCCAGGACACAATGGTCAGTTCAGCTTCCAGCCCCTGGGGGCCCCACGCCCTGGGCGAGGTCCTGCCCACTCAGCCAGCCTCCTGAGTACAGGCTCAGGCTCCTCCAGATCTGCTTCCTGGAGACATGCAGACACCAGAGCCGTGGTGGAAACACATGACACTGGGGCCACAGGCTGGACCCCAAGGCTCTGACCGCCAGGAGAGGATGTGACTTTTCAGATCCCGGCCCATCTGCCTGCCCTACCCTCAGGAGCTGGGGAGCCCTCATGCTGAACTCTGGCCCCCCACCCTGAGTTAGGTGTCAGTCTGAGACCTCCCCTCCCCCCACGGACAGTTCTCAGGGCCTCCACGTTGCTGCTCCCAGAGCAGCTGAGCCAGGCTCTGCCTACACCTGTTTTAGTTCAGCACCCCATCAGGGAGGGGGTGGGGAATTTCATTTCTCTACTCTTTGCAAGTTTTAGAAGGTTTGGCAACAGGGCGGGTACCCACAAACAGTGGATTCCAGGAGTATCCCGTCTACCTACTGGGACCCACTGGAGTCATGCAGTACAGGATGGCTGGGCTCTGACTTTTCCCAGGAGCCTCTCTTTTCATGCGGGGTAGTGAGATCCCAGTTTAAATTCCAGTCTGGGCCAGGATGCCACTTACCATCAAGTGACTTCCTTAAAAAATCCTTGGGGTCATAATCAGGGGTGAGCATCCCCTACCACTGTTATAGGAAACAGTGTACCATCAGGGCAGGAATAAACCTGAGAGAGTATCTACTTGATCCTGTGCTGGGGTGGGGTGGGGTGGGCGTGGTCTCTGAAGCCCCGAGAGGGCAAATGACCAGCCCTAGGTCACATAGCAAGTAAACAGCAAATTGAAAACTTGAACCCAGTTTCATAACACACCCCTTAATCAAAGGTTGAGCAAAAAATAGCAACTGAGCACTTTATACCCCCACCTTGGTGTTATCCCTGGGAGCAGGGTCTGACCTGCCTCAGAGAGGATTGTGGGAGAAGAAGTACTGCTGTTTGACATCCTCCATCCCTGAGCTCTCTGGGATGGGGGAGGTGGGTGACAAAGAGGTCTCAGAGGAGAGCAAGGAAAGAAAGAGACCTAGGAAAACTCAGGGTGGGCATGACGTGGGGCTGGGTGAGCAGGCAGGTGGCCTCCAGCCCACTATTTGGGGATAGGCCCTGGGCCAATCGCTGCAGCCCTGGGGGCCTGTGGGAGGGGAACAGGGTAGCTCACAGGCATAGCTAGAGGGGAGTAACTGTGGGGTCCATGGTCTCCTTTAGACCACGGCTCCAGGGAAATGTCAAGTGCTGCTAATAATAGTGCCCAGGGCTCTCCTCTTAGTCCCGTCAGTCCCGCGAGTACGTGGGCACAGGAGAAGCAGCTGGCCGGAGTGCTGGCCATGAGGCCCTGGGACTCCAGGCCCAGCTTCCAGCCACCCCCAGTGGTCTCATATTTTCTCTCAGTGCCCCAGTTTACTGCATGTAACACAGGGATGGGGACACCGATGGGGAGGTAGCTTGTCCGCCTTCCTGCTCTCCTGGGACTCAGATGGGAATGGGTCTGCTGAGCCCACTGGGGTCCTGGAGAGGGACATGGAGCACACGCAGGCTTCTTATGTTGTTCAGATTTGTTTGCCCGAATGGTAGAACTTTCTAGCAAAATATCTCAGAGCTTGGGACAAAGGAATGGTTGTAGAAAGAAAGTCCAAATTACATAGAGGTCTTCTCTTTGTTTTAGAAGGTGGAGAAACTGAGGTCCACTCTTTCCCAAGGCAATGAGCCATGTCATCCTCTGGCCGGCCATGGTGTGCCTGACCTTGATGGACACACCTAACCTCCCGGCCCCTGGGAGCCTGAGAGCCTCCTCCCTCAGCTCTGGGTTTTGTGCAGATAAACTGCCCACTGATTACAGAGAGCTATGGAAATGCTAAGTGGAACGTTTATGGGAGCGGAGGTGGGGAGCCATCATGGCAGACGGGAGTCAGTGGTGCAGGCTCCCTAGCTGGCCAGCCCTTCCCCTGCGGGATGCAGGTCATGGAGGAGAGAGGGCCTCCAGGAACAGAGTGACTTCCCTAGAGACTGAGGAGGGGTGGGGAGCACCCCAGGGTTAATGATTTCTGTCATATTTCATAGTCAAGATCCCAAGAATGGAGGAAAGAAAGAGAAAGCAATGCCCACCATATGTGATCCTTAACGTCTTTTTTATTTTCAATTTTCTTCAGAAAGAAAATATGCACACACACATGCACATCTGAACACATATGCGCTCTCGTACGCATCCATTTCCATATGTACCAAGTGTCTGCTGTGTAAACACTCAATAAATAGCTGCTATTATTATTCCACATAAACTTAAACACAGGGAACACAAATATATTTTTGCATAGCATCCTCGAGTGTATACACATAGATTAAAATACACTGTAATATTTGAGTGCTCATTCTATGTGACAGGCACTGTGCTCAGAGCATCGATGGTTATCTCGAACCCTCACAGCAATCCTATGAGGTATGCATTGTTTGCAAGTCCCACTTTACAAATGGGGGAAACTGAGGCCTAGATGATTTGCCTGCAGCTGGTCACTGCAGAGCCACTTTGTGGCAGAACACATGTGTTGCATGTGTGTGCCCATGTACACAGGCATGAATGAATGCATGGATGATACAGATATGTGCACTGACATCTTCTCAAGTCAGCAGGCATGGGGACACATCTGTGCACACAGACACTCGCACGCACACACGTGCAGTATGTCTTCCCTTGCTCCTTGGGGGTGTTCAGATCCTTCCCGAGAGGAGCCAGAAGGTTCTATTGATCTTTGGCCACACATCCCTCGTCACCACCTGCTGCTTCCACTTTGAGTTCTGGCCCAGGCTCACCACCTTTCCCCCACTGGGGCCTTGGAGAAGGGAGATGGGCAGGGGGATGGGAGGGATGGGAAGTGGAGCTTGGCTAGAGGAGGAAATGGAAGGTCTGGAAAAGTGTTCCCCCTCCCTCCTCCCTACACACCTCTCTCTACCGGCAGTCCCGTCTCCCTGCTTCCAGCCCACTGCAGGGAGCAGAGGCTCTAGCTCACACAGCACCAGAAGCACCAGCATACCTTGTTCAAAATGTTCCCCATCTCCAGAGATTTCAACTCAGCAGGTCTGGAGGGCCCTGGAACCTGCATTTAGTAGACCCCGCCCCATCCCCCAAATGATTCTGATGGAGGTGGTCCCTAGACCACTCTGAGAACCTAGAGTACACGAGGTTCTCTGAGAAAACTCAGGATGACTTGGAACCCCCCAGCCTGCCCCAGACACAAAGACCTTCATCTCTGAGGAGCTGATTGCTGTGCCACACAGCAGAGAGCTTACGAGTCGCCAGCTGAGTGATGTGATGATAAAAAAATTCTCCACTGTTGTTTGCACAGGGCCAGGGAGCTTTGCTTTATTCTGTGGCTGGAGCCCAGACCCTGTCCTGGCTCAGGTCATCGTCTCTGAGACGGTGGATGGTGCGTGCAAACTACCACCGTTGTGGTAAAAACACTGACCTCAGTTCCCTGGCCTGGGCATCCGTCCCCAGGGAGTTAGTGGGACATTGTGGAGCACTGGAGAAGGGTAGAGCCTGAAGAAGGCTGCTTATGTTATGTATGAGGATGACGTCACGACATGTTCACGTTGGAGCACTCGGGCATTTAGGGCAGTATCCCAGATTAGGATTATACCATCTCTTTTAGAAGCCTCTGTGAATGGGCTACAGAGGCAGAGGCATGGATGATGGGCCCAGAGACCCTCCTCAGCCATGCATCCCCGAGGTTCTGTGGCTGTCCTCCCACAGTACAGGTGCTGCGGCTAGCCTGGCAGAGGGAGCATCAGCTGCCATAATATCCACCGATACCGCCACAGGCCAGGCCCCCTAAACTTTAACTCTGAGTTAAAAGAGCCTGTTGGCTCTACAAACACAACTTCCAACCAAGTCACCTGGACTGAACTCTTTGAACAAGCTGCCAGCCCTGATCTCCTCCCCTGCAGAAAACCTGTCTCAGTTCCACTCCTCCATCCACCCCCTGTGGTGGGCGAGTCTGGTGGAATAATGAGAAAATCACCAGGTAAGGATTGGAAATGCCGCCCAGGGCAGGCGTGGGTTCCTGTCACCTACCCTCCTTCTCTGGGATGGAGAAGTGTCTGCCATCAGAAGGCGTGGGGGCTGGCATGCCCAGGGGCTGCCCCTCCACCCGCCCGGCATCTGAGCAGCAGCAACTCCTGCTTCACCCCCTCCCTACCTCTTAGCACCACTGTCCCAAGGCCAGAACCCAGAGAGTGGGGCCTCAGACTCTGGAGGAGAGCCAGCAGAGAAGCAGGACCGAGAGGACACCCTGTGCGGGTCTGAAGGCAGCTCCCACGTGGGCAGCACAGAGCTGGGGCCTGCACCCTGTCTTTGAGTCTTTGGAGTCCTGACCCAGATTCCTGTTTATTCTCGAGGGTGTCCCTGGGACTTCCCACCTCACCTCTGAGCTCCCCCCAGTCCTCTTCTCTCTTAAACCCTAGCCACTCATCCGGATGAGTGCAGCCCCTTCACTTGCTCTCTGCTTGGGGGTTGATCAGCCCTCTCCAGGTTTCTGAACATTTCCTAGAAATTAAAGTTCCAAATCAAAGCGAGGGCCTGGCAGGGCCCAAAGGCCAGGGTTCCCCTGGGCAGTCAGGGAGGAAGTGGGCTCCTCTCTCAGTTAAACTTCCTGGGGAAAGACGGCTGGTGGGCACAGGCCTCCATAGAAGGTGGACCAGTAGCTTGCTCAGATCTGCTCCGTGAACCCGCATCCAAATGGGCGTCCCACGTAGCTGTGGTCCCACTCAGGCCTTACCTTCCTGATCTCCTGCTCCTCGTTCCTGAGGTGTGCTTCCCCACCCTGCCCACCCACACATGCGTGTGCACACACACACGTACACAGGCACAGTCCTGGCCAGTCCTTAGCCCTGTACACACTTGAGGGCCCCAGGCTGAACATTTGGCCCTCACTAGAAATCTCCTTGACCCAGCTTTCTTCCTTCCTCTCCGACCCGGCTGCAGTATTCCTATGAAGGGATGGAGATCAACAACCTGCCCGTGGAGCTGACGGTCGTGTGGAACGGGCACTTCAATATTGACAACCCAGCTCAGAATAAAGGTGTGGAAGATGGGCCCTGGTGGGGAGGTGGGGGGAGGGAGGGAGCAGCTGTGCATTCGTGGGCAGGCGTGCCACCATCTGAGGTCAGGCCAGGACTGCCCTCCTTGTCCACACTCCCTGGCCCCTCGCTGCCCCTACCCCCCGCCCCAAAGGACCACTTGCCTTTGCCCACAGTTCACCTCTACAAGTGTGGAGCCATGCGTGAGAGCTGCGGGCTGTGCCTCAAGGCGGACCCAGACTTCGAGTGCGGCTGGTGCCAGGGCCAGGCGCAGTGCACCCTGCGGCAGCACTGCCCCATCCACGAGAGCCAGTGGCTGGAGCTGTCGGGCGCCAACAGCAAGTGCACAAACCCCCGCATCACCGAGGTAAGCCACCCTCCACGGGGCCTGCTCTGGCTGCTGAGCCGTGCCCTGCCATGGGGCTGGGGCCCTGAAAGCCATGTGGCCTTGGTGTCCATCACCCAGTGACAACCAGGTGTACTTGGATGCGCCAGCTGGCTAGAGGCATCCTCGTTTTCCTGCACAGCTTGTCCAGAAGCTATAGGCTTGGTTCCGAGGTCTTTCCAGTATCAAGGGAGTTTGAAAGCAGACAGGGGTTCGACTGTCCTGTTGAAGTCTCCACATGAGCTGTACTGAAAAGGCCTCAAAGTCCTTGCCACCCTCCCTTTGTCTCTAACGGTCTCAGTGACAAGGCCATGAGGCTCCATCAGCGGCAGCCTCACCAGGCAGCCAGCCCATGAGTGGAGGCTGCATGGGCGTCAAGGGCACAGAGCCCAGCCCTGAAGAGGTGGAGGAGGTCGAAATGGCCACACCTCAGGACTTGCCCAAAGCAAGACTTAGGCTGTAAGATGGCCTAGGAGCACAATTCAGGAAGACAGAGGGTCATAGGCCACGGAGCAGAGAGCAGTGAGGGGCAGGGCAGAGCTAAACAGGCAGACACGTGGGTCACAGAGAACAGGGTTTGAATCTTGGCTCTGCCAACTAATTGCTGGGTACCATCTCCATGCCTCAGCCTCCTTACCTGTGCAATGGGTCTAAGCATCCACCTCACAGGAGAGCGACGAGGATTGTATGAGAGAACACATGCAAAACACTAGGCTCCATGCCGAGCCCACAGCGATCTCACATCCTCCTCCTCGATCATCACCAACGTTGTTAAAGTCATTGCCGTGCATGTCTGTGCCAAGGGAATCACTGCCCCTGGGGTGTCTTTAGGTCATCCCATGTCTTCACCTCCCCACTCCACATTCCCGGCAGAAAGACCCCCTGAGGTCCCCCCTCCACCGTGGCCGGAGTCCCTTGCTGTCCTGGTAAATAAGAACGAGGCGCTCATGTCTCCACAACAGGACCATGTCTGCCTCACCTCCGTGCCTCCAGCACAGCACTTAGCACACAGGAGGCGCTCAGGCCTCTTTGCCACAGTGGATGCAGATTATCAAGACAAATGTTATGATATAATCTTCTGTTATAATCTTCTGTTATAATGAAGCGGAGGGGGATAGGGGAGAAGAGGGAGAAAGCAGCTCAGCCTCTGCTCCCTACATAGTGAGGATAGACTGGGCATGCGTGCGTGTCCAGTTTCAGAAACACGCATGTATCCCATAATCTAACAACGGCAGTCACGGTAACAGGCCGGATGCTTGTGTGGTGCTGTTCATAGTTTGCAAAAGAGCTTGATATCCCCTACTTCATCAGTCCTCACAGCAACCCTACCATGTGGTTTCCTAGGGCTGTCAAAGCATTGCAGACTGGGTACCTTAAACAACAGAAATGTATTGTCTTGCGGTTCGGGGGCGAGCTAGAGGTCCGAGATCAAGGTGTCGGCAGGGTTCTGTTCTGGAACAGGAGGGGAGAATCTGTTCCAGGCCTCTCTCCTCAGCGTGTAGACAGCCGTCTTATCCCTGTGTCTCTTCACATCATCTTCCTTCCATGTGTGTCTCTGTGTGTCCAAATTTCCCCTTTTTATGAGGACACCAGTCGTGTTGGGTTAGGACCCACCCTAATGACCTCATTTTAACCTGATGACCTCTGTAGAGACTCTCTCTCCAAATAAGGTCACGTTCTGAGGTCCTGGCGGTGAGGACTTCAATGTACAAATTTTGGGAGGACACGATTCAACCCATAATGCCTGCCAAGGCCAGGGTTTTTAACCAACAGTTCCCTGACCAAAGGCCAGTGCTCAGACATGCTGCTTCACTCCAACCAAAGTGTAAATCAGTTCAGAGCGCTCTGATCCCAGGTCCCTCGGTTCCTAGATTAATGTTCTCTTCCACCACAAAGGCAAGACACCCACACATTCCCCTGCACCTCCACTCACACACTGGGCCTGCACACCGGGGATGTGCAAAGGCAGGAAGGGGCTTGGCTCAGGGAGGAAACAGCCTTGTCCAGCAAAGCGGCCCCTCGGAGTGGTCCCCTAGCTGTGTCCCCACTTCAGCCCCTTCACCTCCTACCTTCCTAGTTTCCCAGATACCGGGAGCTTCTCTCAGTTCCTACCTTAGTCTCCTGCGTGGGCAGGAATCTCAACAGGGATTCTCAAACTGGGGGGAAATACTTACGCGTTTAACTCAAAGAATTATCTCGAGAAGGAGGGCAGATGGACGCCCCTCTGCCCCTGGCCCCCACACCTAGGCCAGGCCCCCTTCTCTCCTCCCTTCCGCTCCCCTCCCCTCCCAGAGCCCTTAACAAGAAACCCTCCCTGGGGGCTGCCACACATGACTGCCAATGATGTGTCTGCCACAAACAGTGGACTTGCTTTCTTCTTGGCCTGAGACCAAGAAAATTACTGAGGGGATGGTAAATGAAACAAATCTCTCTGCATTGGAGGCTATTTCCTGGCTCCACATTGGCATCAGCCCTCCAGGAACCTGGGAACTGAGGCCTGGGCCAGAGAGAAAACTCCTTTTTCAGGACAGCAAGCCAGGGCTGGAATATCATGCAGCGGCTGCTGCCAGGTGCCACTGGTGCCTTGGGGACTGGCTGGGCAGGCATCTGGGAAGACGACGGACTCTCCCTTCCAGCCTTCCCTTTCTCTGTCCACCTCCCTCACATAGAAATGGGCCCCTGTCTCCAAGGGATCTGTCTTTCCACTGCAGTGGGAGCACACATGTGCAAACGCTCACACTTATGCACGCTCACTCACAAACATGCATGTGTAAGAAGCAGGAAATATCTTGACTTTTATAGATGAACAGCCTCCCCCGGCAAAGCTGCCACTCAGGGGAGCCCCAGACTAGTTTCCTCCCCTTCCCCATCTCTCACCCTCCCCGCAAGATGGCACCACCAGTTGTGACCCTGGTGGGGTGGAGAGGGTAGGAGCGTTAAGTGGTGGGCTATCTGGGCTCCTTCCATTGAGGTCCCATTGACATTGGTCAGGATCCAGGGGCTGGTGTTCAGAGGCCCCAGGAATGGGAAGTGTGCCCTTCTCTGGTCTGTCAAATGCCAGGAGAGGCTGGCACAGAGGGCCTCCTGCCACTAAGGTCACCAATGTGGGATGTCATAATTAGATCGTGTGAACTGTACGGAGTCCCTACCTCCAAGCAGGCCCTTGGTTGTTGAATCCCAACATTCCAGTCATGAGTTTTTAACACCAACAGTGACATCTCAAGAGGGGAAGCTGGTCATTTTGACCAGTGTATGAGGGTAAAGTCTAAACCAAACCCAACTCCTTAGAAACCAAGCTGAACAGTAGAGGCAAAGGAGTTGTGACAAATGCTCTTCTAACTCCAGGAAGGTGCTTGGATTGTCAGGGGTTTCAACACAATTACAACTCAAGAAACAAATATGGGGCTATCACTGAGAAGTCCACAAGGAGAAGTGACACACCCTCCCTGCTCTCAGAGACTCAGGATCTGAGGCATGAGGAATCAGACACAAGTAATTGTTACCATGAAAGGAGCACAAAGAAGCTGCCTTGAAATTTCAGTAGAGAGGGAGAAAGAACATCTGATGTGGGGAAGTGACATTTGAGAAGGGTCTGGAAACATGGGTGGTTTGCCATAGTGTGGAGGGCTATGGGTTGATAGGAGGCTTGCTCATTTTCCTTGAAAGTGGAACAAACCAGAAGGCCCTAATGTTGACTTTCTGTGAATTACCCAGCAGCACTGCAGATCACATCCCATTCCCTCATCACTTCTGTGAAATGGGAAGAGGAACGAGGAGCTTTGAACACTGCTCCTAAAACCACACATAAACACGGACTGCTCTGTCACAAGCTCCTGTCCATTGACAGTCCCTTGGGTGCCCTTGTGGACTCGGACCCAACTGAGGGAATCCGGCAGAGATGGGGAGGGGCCAGCAACCTCTCCTTGCCTCATCAGCAAGAGGGTGATGGCTCTGTCTTGGTGCCTGCCAAATCCCCATGCTTCCTCCCTCCAGATAATCCCAGTGACAGGCCCCCGTGAAGGCGGTACCAAGGTCACCATCCGAGGGGAGAACCTGGGCCTGGAATTCCGGGACATCGCCTCCCATGTCAAGGTGGCCGGTGTGGACTGCAGCCCTCTGGTGGACGGCTACATCCCTGCAGAACAGTGAGTGGAAGCCACCTGAGAAAGGCGGGGTACAACTGTCTGTTGTTGACTTACCTTCCCTGCCCAACAACAGACAGTCTTAGAGCTTGGGAAGGGGAGGGAATGCCCCTAACATTCTAGGATGTGGCAGGGGGTGGCTCCCACAACTCCCCAGCCTCTGAACTAGCTACTTGCCACATGGGGGAAGTGCAGAAAGAAGAAGGGGAAAGACTGGGAGAGAAGAGAAAAGTGATTGTTGTGTCCTCAGGGTGTGGCTGTGGGTAGGGGTGAGACAATTCAAAATTAAAATCTACAGGAGAAGTATGAGTTCAAATCCTTACCCCGACTCCCTCTGCTGTCCCCAACTCCCCACTTCTGTCCTCTCCCAATTATGAAAGAAGCTGATCCTATGCTAGTCTCTGTGGAGACTGAAAATGAAACTGCACACCCACCCCCAGGCCTGTGGGTGCTTTGCATTGTTTTCCTCTCTGCAAGGTCTGCTGGTGCACTGAGTGCAAGGTCATTCAACAAGTGACCTTGACCTCTAACCCACCTGTTGGAGGAGGTTTGTGAGTCACGTATTGCCTTGTAAATAAGTAAACACAATTTTCCAGCCCAGCAAACACAACCATGAAGTGTTTATCAGCTCAATAGAATCTATATTCTATACTATCTTGGCTGCCTCTCCCGGATTGAAACCTTGCCACTTGTGCTGTGTACATCAGTTATTGACTGTTTGTAAGTCATCTCTAAGGTAGGTCAGTGCAGTTTACACTTCTGCTTGCTGGGTCTTGCTCGATTTAGTCATTCTGGAACCATCAGTACTGCCATCCTTGTCCTTCTGATTTCCATCTTGGGTCTTCCTGAGGTGCTCATAGATCAGATGAATGAAGGCTCCTGTTTGGTAGAACTCACCTCCATGGTCCATCATCGTTCATTTATCCAAAGGTCTTTCTATGGATCCTTCGAAACTCTGAGTTCTTCCTAGAACAAAACCAAAGCAGGCTGCTACCAATATATTGTGATTTGGGGAACTTTAAAATGTCCTCCTTTGGACCTGCATAGCCAAATATAAAAAATATTATTATAAAGCCACATGATTAAAGTATTGTAGTATTCGATCAGTGGAATAAGATAGAACAGCCAGAAAAAGAATCCTGATATATAAAAACTTAGTATGTGATAAAGGTGACAGTTCAAATCAACACGGAAAGGAAAGATCATTCAATAAGTGGTGCTTGTTAGCTTCCTGGAAAAAAATACGATATCTTATTCTTATTTCACATTATACACCAAAATATGTTCCAGACAGATTAAAGAGTTAAGTGATAAAAAATGAAACTGTGAAAAGATTAGAAGACAATAGAAGTGAGAATTTATTTCATTTCAAGGAAGGGAAGGTGTTCTAAGTATCACTGCAAAAGAAAAACAGAAAGGAAAAGATTGGGGATTTGAGTCCAGAAAATTCTAAAACTCGTACATTAAAAATTATCATAAGCAGAATAAAAATATGCATGATAAACTGGAAATATGGTTATACCCTGTTATAGTTAACAGATGCTTTTTCTTAACTTAGAAAGAGGTTCTATAATAAAAGGCAAATATCAGAAAAGGAGCAAAGAGCATGAACATGCAATTCACAAGACAGACAAAGAACCAAAAGTCAGATAGAAAAATGTTTAGGGGCTAGCCCTGTGTCCAAGTGGTTAAGTTCGCACGCTCTGCTTCAGCGGCCCAGGGTTGCGCCAATTCAGATCCTGGGCACAGACATGGGACCACTCATCAGGCCATGCTGAGGTGGCCTCCCACATAGCACAGCCAGAGGCACTCACAACTAGAATATACAACTATGTACCTGGGCGGGGGTGTTGGGAGAAGAAGAAGAAGAAAAAAAAAGGAAGATTGGCAGCAGATGTTAGCTCAGGTGCCAATCTTAAAAAAAAAAAAAACCCTAGAAAAAGTTTAACGTCAGTAGTAATCAAAGAAATGGAAATTAAAACAATGGGGAACAGTTTTTAAAAGTGCATGCCCTGTGCAGACAAGAGGCCTGAGAAGCAGCACTCTCATCTGTTCACATCGGGAGGGTATACTGGGATGAACTTTCTGGAAGGCACTTTGGAAAAATGGATTGAAAGTCTTTAGCCCAGCCATAATACTTCTAGAACTTTCCCTAAACAACCAGAATGCAAAAATATCTATTTGCAAGAATGCTTATTTCAGCCTTATTTACAACAGTTAAAATTTAGAATCAATTTGTATGTCTAAAAATAGGGAATTGATCAGTTCAATAAATTATCCTATACGCACAGGACATGAAACCACACAGACATTAAATCTAATATTGCAGAAAAATCATGACCAGGCAGACACTTAGGGTATATTAAGTGAGAACACAGGTGACCAAGCAGAATACGGAGTTCCTAACTAATTTTTAAAAGAAAAGCAAAACTGGAAACATGGATACCAAAATGTTGATGATGGATATTTCTGGCTGATGCATTTGTGGGGGCGGGGGGGGGGCAAGTGTATGTATGTACAGCAAGTGCTTTTTTTTTTTTTTTAATTTTTTTATGTAGCCTTTTTTTTTTTTTTTAAAGATTTTATTATTTTCCTTTTTCTCCCCAAAGCTCCCCGGTACATAGTTGTATATTCTTAGTTGCGGCATGTGGGACGCCGCCTCAGCATGGCTCAATGAGCAGTGCCATGTCCGTGCCTAGGATTCGAACTGAGGAAACACTGGGCTGCCTGCAGCAGAGTGCACAAACTTAACCACTCGGCCACGGGGCTGGCCCCAGCAAGTGCTTTTTATGTACTTTCTTTTTTTTTTTACACTGAACATGTGTTAATTATGTTATCTGGACAGAAAGGCATAGATTTTTGCTGGACACTCACCCAGAAGTTCTTTCTAAGAGAAACACAGAAGCCATAATGTAAAAGAACGAGCAATTGAACAACACCGATGGTTTTGAACTTCAGGGTGGCAAAAGGCATTATAAACAAAGTTGAAAGACAGGTGACCAACTGGGAGAAAACAGCAGCAATATTTATTACAGACAAAAGCTCATACTCCGATTCAGAAGCTCCTACAAAAGGACAGTCCATTAGCAAAACAAGACAGAGCTTCAGATAAGTCAAAGGAAAGGCTGTATAAGATTTTTAAAACCCACATACACAAACATGAAAATGTGTGCAACATCCCTAGCAATCAGGAAAATAAAAATGAAAATGAAAATGAGATCATTTCCTATTATATTGGAAAAACTTTCAAAGGACTGATAATATCTGGTGTTTGCAAAAGAGTGAAGTAATCTCCTTCAATTGCCGTTGATAGAAGTGCAAATCGGTACAGCCCTTAGGGACCATTATTTCTCTCTACCTATCAAACATTAAATCCACCAACAATGACCCAGCAAGTTCCTTCCTCAGAAACCTATTCTAATAAATACACAATGCTTAAGGATGTGTGTATAAATTGGTTCATTTTGCAGGATTATTTGGAATAGGAGAAAAATCGGGATCAGTTAAATGTACATCAATAGGAGGATGGTTAAACAAGTGATGATGACGTCACGGGATGAAATACTGTGAAGCCGCTGAAAAGAATAGAGCAGGGCTGTGTATCCAGTGACCTGACGGGAAGTCCATGCTGTCCCGTTGAGTAAAAAGACAGGAGTGTAGATCAGGGGGTGGTTATGGTTCACTTTTATTTAACAATCGTGTGTATGTATGTTTGTGTATAGTTGTGTGTGTATCTATATATGTGACATTTACATTTATCTGTGTGCATAATATAAAACATAAATATATAGACACATAGGTGTGTGTACATGTGCAAATATATTTAGGCAAGTTGCTTATCTTTTCTGTACTTCTTTATTTGTAAAGTGGAGTTGATACATATATTATATATATAATATGTATATATATTTGCATAGGTCTAGAAAAAGGTCTTCAAGGATATATATAGCAAAGTTGTTTTTTTGGTGTGTGCGAGGAAGATTGGCCCTGAGCTAACACTTGTTGCCAATCTTCCTCCTTTTTGTTTTTCTCCCCAAAGCCCAGCACATAGTTGTATATCCTAGCTGTAAGTCCTTCTAGTTCTTCTATGTGGGACGCCACCACAGCATGGCCTGATGAGCAGTGTGTGGGTCTGTGCCCAGGATCTGAACCGATGAACCCCAGGCCACCGAAGCAGAGTGTGCAAACTTAACCACTGGGCCACAGCACCAGCCCCTATAGCAAACTTTTAAGAGAGGTTAGGAGTGAAGAAAGGGACACTTTTTACTGTCACACTTCTGTACTGTCTCATTTTCAGAGTCTAAACAAATTTTGTAATTGAAACAAAAATTTTTAAAAGAGAAAAATTTACAACTCTCCTCCCCCATCCTCTGGCCCACGCTCCCCCCTCACCCCCAAATATCTCCTCCACTGCCTGGCCCCCACCTGGGGCCGGGAGCAAAAAGCACTTCACTGCAGCGGTCCCTGCATTGGGAGCAAGGAGCTCCCAGGCAAGGACCTGAAAACCTTGGGTCTGCTCCAAGGCCCCTGTCTGACTTGCTGTGGGTCCTTGGGTAAGTTACTTGACCTCTCTGGGCCCTGTCCACTCTATTCCCAGAACTATTTGGTTGAAATATTCCCTGCACTCTAATTCACAATTGAGTGGACAACTCACGAATTAGGGGCTGAGTGCCTGGGGTCAGAACACAGGGACCTTCCCCTAGTCTCCCCACTTTCCAGATGGCTCCAGAAAGACTCCCGGACGTCGCATCTCCTCCATTCCTGAGAACCAAGGAGGAGCCCGGGCGAGGAGGAATCAGGGATGTCTTCTACCTCCCCCTTCCCTGCCCATTGCTGAGACCCCACTGCAGAGCAGGGAGTCTGGGGAGGTGTGGGGCCCAAGGGTTTCTGCTGGGAGTCCTGTGACCCTCCTGTGACCCATGGGGTCTGTCCTCTCCTCCCCGCAGGATCGTGTGTGAAATGGGGGAGGCCAAGCCCAGCCAGCACGCCGGCTTCGTGGAGATCTGTGTGGCCGTGTGCCGGCCCGAGTTCATGGCCCGGTCTTCGCAGCTCTATTACTTCATGGTGAGTCCTGACCACCAGCGGCCTGGCCAGGCGCAGGCCACAGACCTCATTACCGTGATTGCTGGGCCTGTCTAGGCCTCTGTGAGCAGACCCAGCTGAAGGGCCTGGGGGTCCCATCCTACAGTGCAGGAGGGCACAGCCTTGGAAGTCTGGAAGACCTGGATTCATATGCGGACTGTGCTGTGCCCAGCCGTGTGGCTCCAGGGCAGTTGCTTTGGCTCCTGGCTGAGGGGCAGTGTGGCAGGGCAGAGGAGAGTGGCCGTGTGTCGGGATTCCTGGAATTCGGCCTTGGCTCTGCCCCATACCAATTGGGTGAACTTGGGCCTCAGTGTCTTCATTTCTAAAATGGGGATAACAATAGCATCTACTCCATGGTGTTGTTGTGAAAAAGACATACATTCGATTTATCGCTTCTGGTATCATTTCCTTTATGATTTCCATGATTGCCACCAGGGCTACTGTGCCCTGCCCTCTCCCTGTATAGTGACACCCCATCATTTCCATCCCATCCTCACTCATCCCACTTCCCCATGATCATCATGCCCATCCCACAACCTCCTTAACCTCACCGCATTCTCCCACATCTCACCTGCACCCCCACTCCACGTTCCTCTACCCACACCAGTACCCACCTCCCAACCCCAATAACCCTTTCCCCCAATCTCCCTCCCCATCTCATGGCCTCGCTGGAGATCTCCCCCGTACCCTCACGTGCCCTCCAGCCAGACCCTCCCTGGCCCTGCAAAGGCTGTCTGACAAGCTCTCGGCAGTTCTGGATGAAGGGTTCTGGGGGGCAAGGACATCTAGAACCTCCACGCCTTGTGATGACAGGGATGCTGGAGACATGAGCACGTCCCCTGCCATGCACACAGCATCATTTCCAAAACTGTCTTACCATCTAGCTAACGTCTCAGGTTAATGACAGCTGTGATGGTATAATTTCCTCATGATTCTGAGCTGCTTTTGGGAGCTGGGCGCCTAAGTGATGGATTTTGTGCCTGAGCATCAACTGCCCTGAAATACGTCATAGGGAGCCCATTTTCACCCTCCTTCTCTTCTTTCCTTCCTTCCTTCTTTTTTTTCCTCGGCCTTACTCCTCCTCCTTCTTCTTTCCCCCTTCAACTGACAACCACTTATCACCTTACACAATACTCATTAGCTTCTTTGATAAATACTTGCTTAACTGGTTGAGTTTTATAAGATAATTTCGTGGCCCTGGCTTGTGAATGTTACAGTGTTGAATCAGACACAACGCAGCCCCTCCCTCAGGAGGCCAGAGTCTAGAAGCGCCCACCTGCGTACAGACGTGAATGTGGTGGGGGCCGTGGAATGGCGTCAGACGCCCCTTCCTGCCTGGGCCCCGCTCTCTACTCCCCCTCCACTCTTTGAGAACCATCATCCTCATAAGCACAAAAGTGGCTGTCACTGAACGCACACAGGAGCTCACAGAGAAGTGCACACATACGTAATTGTGTGTATTTGGATTTAACGGATGTATAGTTTTACCGATTTGTACCCTCACCTTCTTCTGAAAGAATTTGAGGGAATTTCCAAGTTAAACTCAATACACTTTAAGACAATTAGTGATAAACATATCTATATTTATATGGAGAGAGTATGTGTGTATATTGTATATTACATGTATTTGTAGATACATAAGTTGTTATTCCGGCAGAGTTGAGATAGTGAGAGGGCGAGAAAGAGGCTGAGACGGAAAGATGGAGACGACACTCACTGAGTGTTGGAGGTGGGACGTGGCATGCTAAAACTGAGCGTGAAGTCTGGCTCTGACATTACCTGGCAGCTGGCGTAAAAGGGAGGCCAGCTCTGCACGGCCAAAGCAAGCTCTGGATTCCTTGGCCAGTCAACAGTCCGGAACAATTTTTATCCTTGGCCCCTTGGCAGACAGAGTGGATGGTACTAGGAATGGCTGCTATCTCATTGAGCTGGTGTTCCCTTTGGGTCTTAGCTGTGTCGGCTGGGTCTCTAGCCCAGCCTCTCACCTTTGTGACTAACTCAAAGGCCACCGTCCCCTCGATGTCCTGCCGTCACCTCCCATGAACAACCCAGGCTGTCAGCTGCACAAACAGTGCGTCCCCCTCACTTGTGCCTTTCTGTCAGTGGCCTCTCACCCAGGCCCACAATCTTGGTGGCCGTGGCTCAGCTTCCCTCAATGCCTGATATCAGTCACTCCATCGCCATGTCCTGGAGTCTTACTTTTCCCATTCTCGTTGCCCCTGCAATGGCCTCCTTAAATCCCTGCCTTTGGTCTGAACCCATTCGAATCCACGCATCTACCATGGCAGTTCTACCATGTCAGCCCCACCTCAAGAAGAGCTCAGGGCACCCGCTGTCTCTAGTGGTCTTCCAAGCTCCTTGGTCTGGTCCACCTGCCTGTCCAGTCTATTTCCCCAGCCTTTGCATGGCCTCACCCCCTTCTCTTCTCTATCTCCTTTGCCACATTGCCCCAAGCCATATAACCTCCCATTCTTCCAAGCCCTGCTCCTGAGGCACTCCTCAGCCTTCTCTGAATATGCAGCTCCAGCCCTTGGTGGCCCCGCTCATGCTCATCAGGGACTCCACGGCGTCTGTCTGCACTGGCACTCAGTGTGGCCACTTGATACCTCTGCTCTCTGTTGGACCCATAAGTCCTTAGAATGGAGCCCAGGTTATTTCTTTGCTAGCGTACGCAGTGCCTACGCAGCTCTAAACCTCCCTGCACACTGGAATCTCCTGAGGGGCTTTAAGCAAATGCTCTGGAGCCCATTAAGCCAAACCACACTCCCCAGGAGATTCTAACCACAGCTCCGGCAGAGGACCGCTGGCCTAGGAGCAATGACATTTACTGGGTAACTACAATGCGCCCAGTGACCTCTGCTCTTGGGCTTAATTGTTATGATACGTCTACATGGCAGACATTCAAAGACCCCTTCTGCTCTCAGGAAAGGTCGGTCTCACCTGCATGACTGTCTGTACCCTGGAGGAGGATGTGATTGGATGTGGGGTGTTAAGGCAGGCAAGGCTTCATGGAAGGAGCCCATGGAAAGGCAGGACCTGTTTTCAGATCTGGCAGAAGATGGTTTTCCATTTGGATCTTGTGTAGTGGGAGGCTGTTCCTGGCATAAGGTATGATGTGGAATTGCACCAAAAGATGGGAACAGAAAGGAGAGGGAGATAAGGGGGCTGAGGGGAGGAGGAGAGTTTGGAGCAGAAGGGTGGGTCAGAGAGATGAGAGTGGTTGCCACCAGGCAAAAAGGCATTGGTCCAATGGGTCCCTGGGACCCAAAGATTTGTGTCACTTTTCTATTTGAAGGGCATTTCTGAGGAACTGTCCTGGTGCCACACGTCCCCTTGAGAAGACTTTCAGGGAGGAGGAATGGTGCTCAGGACCCCAGACTCCTCCCCAGACCCCAATGTGCATTGAAGGGCCCAGTCATTGAGGCTCTCCCCACAGAGTCCCGAGGGGTTCAGGGTGGGAATGGGGGCAGACGTCCCCATGAGTCTTACCAGGGAGGCAAAGAGTGACACAACGCCCCTCTGTTGCGCTCCCCAGCATCTCAGAGCCCTCACGCCTCCCCACTCCATCAGGGAGCTTGCGGGTAGCACTATTTGGGCCCCACACAGAAGCCCCTAGCTCCTCTGGGGTTCTGAGTCAACTGGGGAGCCCTTCCTAGGGCTCTTTTAGGGACTCGGGGCATGTTGGGGAGCCCTTTCTCAGGGTGCTTCTCAGGGCCTGGGGCATGCTGGGGAGCCCCTTCCCAGGGCTGAGGTTGAGAGCAAGATCTGGGTCTCCCTCAGTTTCCCCCCACAAATCAGCCCAGACTCTGATGTGTGGGTGTATTTACCCAAAACCCAAACGCCAAGGCCAAGGGACCCCTGATTAGCCCTCTTGGCCTCGTCACCAGTTCTGTCCCTAAAGATCTCCATGCAGGGAGCGCCTCTCCCGTCCCTCCACCTCCATCCAGGGATCCATGTGAAGAGATGGCAGAGCATGGAGCCTGATTCCCCGTGCAAACTCACCATGAAATATTTATGAAGCATGACTTGAATAATTAATAGTTTCTCCCAACTTTAAAACGTGTGTTTGTATCATCCTCTCCCACCCCCAGAAAAACTCCTCTGCACCCGGCTGCCAACAGGAGCCACTGCAAAGCCAGCAGGGTGCTCACTGGGACCCCTTCTGAGAGCCCTACCCACAGGCTGCCAGGGCACCCCTTTCTCCTTCTCTTCTTGCCCTCACCCCCTATATCTTAACTTCCCTAGTTTTGACTATATCTCTAGGACTACCCCTGCCTCAGCCCCTGGGCACGGACACACACACACCCCCTCACTCACTCACCTCCCTCCCCTCTCTGGGGAGGTCAGCATGACCCAGGTCTGAGACTCTCCCTCTACAGACAGCGGGGCAAAGGCACCGCTTGTGGGAGGCGTCTCCGAATTACAGAACCAGATAATCACTTTTTGACCCAGCCCCTGATTTTGCGATCAGAGAGGTTAAGTGACTGGCTTGAGTCTCACAGCGTGATGGAGGAAAAGCTGAGAAAGGAAGGCTCTTTGCGCAGCCTCACCCCACCCTCGCCGGGTCTCGGGCTGAGCCAGCAGCAGAGCCGGAATAGCCCTGCCTCAGCTCTGCGGGCGCCACAGCCCTGCCAGGCTCGGGATCCGCGGGGACCACGTGGGCGGCGGGGCGCGCGGGCCGCGAGCGCGCCTGCTCGGGGGCGGACGCCTGGCGCGGCGGTCAGCGTGTGTCCCCGCGTGTCCCCGCGCGTGTGCCCTGCGCCCGGACGTGGGCGCGCGCGTGCCAGGCGCCGGGCGTGCGGGCTTGGCGGGCCTTGTTTTCCCCTCCGCGGGGTCACTGATGGCGGCCTCTCCGCGGGGAGGTCGCCTGCCCGCTCTGGAGCCGGGGAGGTCCCACTTTCGGTGCAGAATTCTTCAGGCGGCCCGGGAGAGAGAAATGTTCATTTAAATGCAGATGCTGGCTTCTCACCTGGGACTGAGGAAAGTTTTTCCATTAAAATGCTAATCAAAGAACAAGCTGGAACGCCAAATCCTCAGCTCACAGGTGCCCCTGCCGCCAGCCCCAGTCTCAACCCGCTGACCCTTCTTCGTTCCCCACCCCCACCCTGGTTTCCCTGGGGCCCTCACATCCCGTTGCTCTGGCAGCTGGGCGCTTTGGGCAGCTCTCTGGAGAGGCCTGTAGAAGGGACAAATCACCTTCCCAAAAGCAACCAAGACTGGAGACCACAGACTGGAGAGGCGGTGAAGAACCAGAGCTCTGGGGTCAGATCTCAGTCATGCTGCTTTTTAGCTGTGTGACCTTGGGAACTTTGCTTAACCTCTCTGAATCACCTCTGTAAATGGGTAATAATACCTACCTTGTAGAATTGATTGGGCAATTGAATTATATATATAGATGAAGATATAAAGCCTGCCACCTGAAAAATGATACATAGCAGGTGTTATTATTATTACTGTTTTTAATACAGAAGTGCAAACTCTCAGGGTCCAGAATGCTGCCCATCCATACAAGCCTAGTAAAACTGTGCCAGCTCTCTGGGAGGCTGCCCGTACTAGAGATTCGAGAAGGCAGCTCCGGGAAAGGGGTGCTGCCTCCTCTGGCCCTGTCCCAGTTGTGTATCACATCAGATCCTTTCCTACACAGACACTGACTCTCTCAGACCTGAAGCCCAGCCGGGGACCCATGTCCGGGGGCACCCAAGTGACCATCACAGGCACCAACCTGAACGCAGGCAGCAATGTGGTGGTGATGTTCGGGAAGCAGCCCTGCGTCTTCCACAGGTAAGGCACCTCCAGGCCAGCTCCGGGGTTCCGGGGCTGCCCAGGGCGGCGGACTTCCTGCCAACCTCTCGGATGTGCTTCCTCCTCCCTGCGAAGGTGCCATTCTCTTCGGGAGAGGGCTTTCTGGGTGTCCTGGGGGCAGATGTTTTGGCTTGGTCTGCAGACCTGATGGGTACCCCTTCCGTGGGTGGGCCCATTATGCTGTTGCCCGCCATTTAGCCTTGGTGCCCCCAGACCGACCTCTGTGCAGAACCCAGGGTTCCCCAGGACACGGTTTGGAATCTAGGGCCCGTTGGTTCCTCTCCAGCTGCTACAGAGCCAGCTGGGACTGCCGAGAGCTGGGTGGGACAGCTGCCCAGCTGGCTGAGGTTGGACCTCCAAGGGCGGCCCACTTTCTCTCCCCTGCTTCCACCATCCAGCCCCAGAAGGGCCCACCCTCCCTGAGCGAGGAGTGCCGCGGGGGACAGGAGCGAGGCGGGAGGCACCTCTAGTTCAGGACTCGCAGAGATGTGGTGGGGAACCGTCCCTTAGCAGGCACGAGTTTCCGCAGAGAGGTGTTCCCGGGACAGAGCTAAGCTGAGGGCTGGGACAGATCTGAAGTCAAGCCAGGCCAGCCCTCGCGTTAATGCTGTTAAAGAAAAAATTGTTCCAACACTTGGTAAAATGGTAAGAGAGTTTATTCGGGGCTATTGCAATAGGGGTCAGGACTATCATAATAGGGAAAAAAATCAGGCTTGACTCCAAAAGCAGCAAAGACGAGCTGGCCGAGGGGCCAGTGGATGCAAAATTACTAAGAGGAGATGTCAAGGGTAGGGAGATTCTTGCTAAATCAACTTAACAGGGTTCTTGCTGAAGGCAGGCCAGGGTGGTGAGACATCCAGGGAGAGGGATGAAGAACTTGATCAGATATCAAGGGTGGGGGATTCTTGCTAAACTCACCTAGCAGGATTCTTGCTAAAAATGGGGCAAGACAGGCTGAAGTTAGGGCCCAAGGACAAAGCCTGGTCAAAGAGAGGGCTCAGAGGAACCTGTCTACAGTTTGGTCAAGGAGAGTTTTGTCAGTAGTTCTCGGAGCTTTATATCTCTGGCGGTGCTCACCCATTGCCTCTGAGCAGGCTGGCGAACAGGGAGGGGGTGGGAGGGCCCTGACACAGGACCACCATGCCTCCTTGACACCTAGGAGCCCGGCCCATGTCTCCCTCCCTCCAGGCGCTCTCCGTCCTACATCGTCTGCAACACCACATCCTCAGATGAGGTGCTGGAGATGAAGGTGACGGTGCAGGTGGACAGGGCCAAGATCCACCAGGACCTGGTCTTCCAGTACGTGGAGGATCCCACCATCGTGCGGATCGAGCCAGAGTGGAGCATCGTCAGGTAGGAGCGACCCTGCCCCCAATAGCCCTTCTTCAGCTCTCAAAAGCCAAGGAGAGTTTAGGGTCCCAGTCCTACTTTGGAGACCAATAAACTGGGGTTGGCTTAGAGCCCCAAATCAGACCTTCGTCCTAGGGCTCCCTCCTTCCGCTGAGAGCACCTCTGAGTGGAACCCCGCCCCAGAGGCCAAGCTCTGACCAGCAAGAGCTCACAGCCCCTAATTTGAGGGTTGGTGGGTACATTTGAAGGCCATGATTCCATCTCACAGTGACTGTCAGGGGATGTCAGGCCTGCTCTCCTTGAACCTCACTTCTGGCAAATATGGACCACAATTCCAGTTCTGCCGAGGGATGTAGGAGAAAGAGTAAGATCAGACCCAACTTCTCCTTGACCTGCTCTAGAAGGAAAGTGTGCCCTGACCGCCAGGGTCTGGTTCAGACGTCGGTCCTCTGGTCATCTGTAGCTGTCTGCCATCATTTGTCTGATCTCTAGCTGCCTGCAAACTCCTCAGGTGTGGGGACCGGGTCTTTTCCCTGCTCATCCCCCAGTGCCCAAGAGGAGGACGGAAAACACAGGTCCTAGGAGGGAGCCAGGTCCATGCTGCTGTAGAAGGACCCTCTAGGGCTGCTTCTCACTCAGTCATTCACAAGCTGACTGGCCCAGTTGCATGATCTTCCCAGGCAAACATCTCCTGAGAGAGCCGGCTGGCGCTTGGGAACTCCAGGATCCCCGGGGGCCTGACTGCTCGCTGGGTCTCTGGAGCGGTGGCATCTCACCTTAGGGGAGGAGCTTCCTGCAGAGAGCATGAGTCTGCCTTTCTAGAACCTGGAGGGTGCATCGTAATGAGAAGCCGCTGCAGAGGGCACCCTAGCATCAAGGCCCCGGGTGGGAAACCTGCTGTGTCAGGGGCCACGGGGGGAATGGAGCAAGGGTTTGGGATCAGAAGAAGTGGGCTTAGCCCAGCTCCACTGCTGACCAACTATGACCTTAAAGGTTAATGAAGCTCCCTCAGTCCGGCGTTTCTCATCCGTCAACTCCCTCGCAGGGTGCTGAGAGAATTAAGTGAGGTGTAAACGCACAGTAGGAAGATGTGGTCTCCACACACTGAGACAGGGGGCAGGGGCAAGCCCAGTCCAGAGAACAATCTTGTGAACTAGGAGTCAGCAAACTCTGGACATGGGGCCAAATCTGGCTGTCTGCCTGCTTTTGTAAATAAAGTTTTGTTGGAACACAGCCATGCTCACTGGTATATGTTTTGTCTATAGCCGCTTTCTCACACAGCAGCAGAACTGAGTAATTGCGACAGACCATGTGGTCTGGGAAGCCTCAAATATTTACTCTCTGGCCCTTTACAAAGTTTGCCGCCCCCGGCCATATACCCAAACAAACAAAGGCAGCCTTGGCTGAGGGGAGACTTTGTGGTCCTCAGCAGTCACTCTCTAAGGCCCAAACCGTATCAGCTTTGGTCATGATCTTAAAGCGGGTGAATATGAGGCACAAAGAGGGGAAAATAGCCTGTAGAAAGCTATTCCAGGATTTGCCCCTAAGGCCTGTGAGTCCAGGAAGTTGGCGTAGCCCTCCGTGCCCAGATAAAGCCTATAACTCCCTAAGGAATTCACAGCCTGGTTTAATTCAGTTCTCCCTCTGTCATTGTCACAGAAATAGAGGTGTCATCCTTCCTGGCACTTAGCAGCCAACCCGAGTCATGCTCGCATCGAGGGGGAGGCTGGAGGTACTTTCCCAGTCGGCCAGCAGGCTCCAGCATTTTTGCTGCAGTTAACCATGTCTGCCAACTGACACGTGGCTTCACACTCCTTACAGCAGCTGGGTTACTAATGGGCAGTGATGGGAGGCGTTTGATGATTGAGAAGATCAGGAGATGGCCGGACACTGGAAGCTCATTCCCAAACACTGCCATGGGCAGAAGAGCCTCTCTGGGGTTCACAGGAAGCTTCCTGCATGCGTGTGCGTGTGGGTGAGTGTGTGTGTGTGCCTGAGAAAGGGGCAGGTGGAGGGCAAGAGGAAGGGAAGGAAGTATAAAGATGGGCAGATGGATAAAAGGGTGGAAATGAATGTGGGTATAAAGGATTCTTTACCCACCACGCTTCTAACTACTTAATTGTTTTAGATAGTAGGATTCTTCTCGAAGATACTTCCTTGATTGTGGATAAAGTGATGGGTCTCTTTCCTTTGAGTAGCCCCCAAGGAAGAGAGCCCTCACCTCATGTCAGCTTCCTTGCTGCCCTGGAGTAGGACAGTGGCATGCAGGTTCCCTTTGAAGAGCTACACAAAGATGCATCTCCTGGTCCTTCCTCATCCAGTCCTCTGACTGACCCCCAGGGTGCGGGAGACCCGGTCCCAGAGCATTTCACATTTGCGTTCCTAGAGAGATTCCTGAGTGTCTGGGTCTCTGCCTTTCCCAGGTCTCAGCAGACTGAGAATTTGTAGTGTGATTGCCCTGGGGGAGGAGACTGTGCTGTCCCTGCAGGGTCTGGTGGGGGACAGTCTGGAAGCTTCCATTAGGCCAAGGCCAGTGTGAAAAAATTCCCTGGGACGGGTAAGGGCTGGGGGAGGAGACACCAGGGGGCTGCGGAGAAGGGGCTGGCTCAGGTCAAGAGGCCTCGGGGAGCCAAGAGGGCTGTGTTGCAGGCCTGGCCTCCACGGGGTGTCCATGCGCCGAATGAGCCCAGCGCAGGACAGCCATGGACATCTGGTCATTACTGTCTTCCCCTTGGCTGCTGAGAGCTCATCCTTATTATTATTCAGTCAGCTTGTCTTCATTGTCCCTGTGAACATTATCATGCTTCCCAGTCATCATCATCTTTAATGTCGGAGCTCAGCCTGTTTGATTGTCATCGTCACCATCATTGTCGAGTGCCATTGCTATTTCTGTGCCTGTATTTACACGCCTTCTTCTTTCTTCCCTGGCCAGTGGAAACACACCCATCGCCGTGTGGGGGACCCATCTGGACCTCATACAGAACCCCCAGATCCGTGCCAAGCATGGGGGGAAGGAGCACATCAATGTGAGTCCAGGGCTGGCAGGGGTTATGGGGGCTGCCTACTCAGCGTGTTGCTTTCCTAAGGGTGTGGGGCTCCTCAAGTACTCAGGCAGGCTCACCCCAGACACCGATGACCCACCACATGTGACACCCCAAGGTGCTGGGCCGGTGGGATGGACGAGCAGCCCTGAGGGCATTTTACACCTTGGGTACAGGCGTGGGGGAGCAGCCACTTCTGAGGTTTCGGGGGTTTGATACCCTTACTCCTCCATCCCTCCAACTACCCCCCCCCCCCCCCCCCCCCGTGCTGCTGCTGAGTTTAAAGATGCCCTAGGCACTGCCACCCTCTATGGGCACAGCGGAGCCGGGTACCAGCTGCAGAGCTTATTCCTTGAGTGCCCAGGTCGTGTGGTCCTGGCTGCAAAGGAGCCGTGACCCATCCATAACTGTCCCGTATCAGTGCTGTGCTGCATGACAGCGCTGTGCGAGACCCAGCGGGTGCGTTGGGACTGTGGGTGTGTGGACAGGCTCTGCATGGTCTTCCCTGCCTGGCTCCTCCACAGCTCTGTGAGGTTCTGAACTCTACTGAGATGACCTGCCAGGCTCCGGCCCTCGCTCTGGGGCCCGACCACCAGTCCGACCTCACGGAGAGACCCGAGGAGTTTGGCTTCATCCTGGACAACGTGCAGTCCCTGCTAATCCTCAACAAGACCAACTTCACCTACTATCCCAACCCTGTGTTTGAGGCCTTTGGTCCCTCGGGAATCCTGGAGCTCAAGCCCGGCACGCCCATCATCCTAAAGGTAGCCTGAAGCTGGCGGCTGGGAGGTGGGAAGAAGGAGCTGTGTGTGGAAGGGGAGGCCTTGCAAGTCACAGAGGCCAGAAGTCATGGGCTCCTGCCAGATTTTGAGACTGGAGTCCCTGTCAGAGGTTGTTATTGTCTGGAGTATGATCAACACTCTCTGAGTCTGGACTGAGAGGCACACTCTCTTGATAGGCCTTGGAGACCTGATTAGGGCAGCTGGACCCACCCTGGCCATGTGACTCCCAAGATTTGCTTGTCCCCTGAATCTAGCACCTGGGAGGTCAGAGGCTTGTACTGCTTTCTCCTCTGTAGCCCTTTGCAAACCACAATATAAGGTTTCTTTGGAGCATGGATAGCAAATTGACTTTAACTCATATGACAAATTAATTTAACTCAACTGGTAGTGATTGACTACAGCTCTGTGTTGAGAAGGATTCTGAGGCTGCATTTGGGATAACCTGAAAAGAGTTATTGATTTCTCACTGGGGAAGGGGATATGGTGGTTTATGTGCCACAAGTTTTTTGGACTTATTACAGAAGGTGGCCTCTCCCCCAGCTCACCAGCAGGATGGGACCTCTGGGTGGGAGGACATGGCAGCCGGCCTGGAGCTGTGGTCCTGACTACGGGGTGGGAACTGGGTCTTTCCTGTCCATCCAGGGCAAGAACCTGATCCCGCCTGTGGCTGGGGGCAATGTGAAGCTGAACTACACTGTGCTGGTCGGGGAGAAGCCCTGCACCGTGACCGTGTCGGATGCACAGCTGCTCTGCGAGTCCCCCAATCTCATCGGCAGGCACAAAGTGATGGTGAGGCTGACGGGACCCATCCAGATGGAACAGGCACTAGGGATACTGGGGTGTGAGTGGTCCAGCTCCATCCAGGGCCACCAGGGCTCTCCAGGAGGGGATTCTGGCTGCCTCAAACTTTTCTCCTAGCTACCCTACACCCCTAGTTCCTTCTCCCTGTCCTACTTCTTTCTTCTGTGTTGTTATTCTTTCCTTACTGGCTGGTGCTACAATAAGGGCAATGCAAAATAGCATTACACGAGGGACTAAACCACTTGTTACTGGCATTAGGCCCTTCCAGGAGAGGACCGTTGTTGGCCCGGGGTGGTCCCCAGGATCATGTTCTGTGCTCGGTCATCCATCCTTACAATGGGATGGATCTTCAGGAGCCGGTCACTGATGTCATGTTAGACTTTGAGATCCCACTTGTGTGCTGTTTGCTGATGAAGATGACCATGTTAACTCCTGAATGAGAGAACGTGTGGTTTTTCCAGTTGTGGGGGAGGCCTATGCTGAACCACACAGACCCCCTCCCTTGCCCCTATATGCCCTCTCTTCTGCTTCTACAACCAGTGATGATTCTCCTCCCTGAGCCGTTCCCCTCATCCCACGCTGGTCACCAGTTTATCAGTGACTTGAGGCTGTTCCCTAGGATGCTGACCCCACACCTAGCTCCCTCTCACTGGTGTGCCCTGCAGGCCCGTGTCGGTGGCATGGAGTACTCCCCGGGGATGGTGTACATCGCCCCAGACAGCCCTCTCAGCCTGCCCGCAATCGTCAGCATCGCAGTGGCAGGTGGCCTCCTCATCATCTTCATCGTGGCCGTGCTCATCGCCTACAAACGCAAGTCCCGAGAAAGCGATCTCACGCTGAAGCGGCTGCAGATGCAGATGGACAACCTGGAGTCCCGCGTGGCCCTGGAGTGCAAGGAAGGTACTGAGCGGCCAGGGGACCATGGCCCCACGCTGGAGGCTGGGGGTGTGTGTGTGTGTGTGTGTGTGTGTATCATCTCACACACAAGCAGCGGGCTGGGCAGCAATGGGCAGTGCTGGGGGCTCGGTGTCCTTCCTAACTCTGGTCTCTGAGCCTGTGCACAGACCAAATCCTTATCCTAGCAAGCCCCACCCGGGCAAGGCCAGATGAGTCTAAGGCCTCCTCCCCCTCCCTCATGGTGTCCCCTCTTTCCCCAGTCAGACTGGAATCATTCCAAACCCCACTGCAGCCATTTCCAGCCCAGAATCCTGGCCGACTGGCTTTTATGCCCTCTTCTCAGAGAGACCTTCAGGTGTCTTGATATGACACAGTTAAGCAATCTTTAGCTCTCTTTCCTTAGAAGGAAGGTGAGGTTGTAGGGCTGATCCGAGATTTAGAAAGAAGAGTGTTTCACAGCTTGTATTTTTAAAAAGTCACCAACACCACCATGAAGCAAAATCAGCTGCACTAAATCCAAGAAGGAAATGTAGGAGTCAGACTCTTGTCACCCCCAGGATAGCATTCCGCGAGTCACCCTGGGAGGCTCTGAGCCCGTTCTCTGCTGTAGGTTTATCCGTGGAGTAAGTCCAGCCTGTACCCAGGGCGCTCACATTCCCCGCGGGGCAGCCACATGCTCTCCGATGGGGAAGTGGGTCCATTCCATCCCCTCTCCACATCCTTCAGCTGTCAGCACAGCATCCGCCTTGTGGGACTGTTAATTACTGCCTTTTATTATATTTACGCAGCTTAATTTTTTTCTCCGCAATGTACTCTTTCCTCTAATTAGGTGTAGTGATTAGAATCTCTTTTATGTGTGGCAGGCGCGAGGCTTTGAATGTTGGAGGCGCTGGGTGACTTGAAGGAAGGCTGCAGACGGATAAAAAGCCAGCTCCCTCCTTCTCCTCCTTGCTGCTGAGCACCAGGAGGGGCAGTGAGGGGGCGTGTGACGCCAGGTGCCTCTCAGGATGCTCCAGAGAAGGGGGAATTAGCAGTCAGGCAGGGAGCCCAGCCGAAGGAGTCAGTGGAGGCTCCCAGCTCGGGGAGCGCGATCCCGCCTGGGTGGGAAGGGAGCCTTAGAGCAAAGTGCACGCAGGATTAGCCATCAGGTATTTTCCAGGGGTGCCTGGAGTGGGCTCTGGAGTATTTGCAGGGCTGCGTGGGTCCAGGGAGGGGACTTCCTGAAGACTTGATAGTGAGCCAGGATGTCACCCACACACACGCTCCAAAGAGGCCCGGCCTGGGCCCATCACAGCCCTGACCTTCTGATATATAAACACACACACACACTCATGTGCATGCACTCCCACACGTGCCCACAAACACTGACGTGCTCACACGCTCCGTCACTTCTGTACTCACACTCATCCATACACTCACGCACACACCCCCCCACGCCCATGCACACATTCCCACAAACACACACACTCATGTCCTTGCTTAGGACATCCATAAGTGTTCATTGGGGCTTTTGGTAATAGTACATGCCAAAAAGGCTTACTGACCCCCTTTTGGCACACACAGGCGACCACACAGGGGTGTAAGTTCCACTTGGATGCGTTAGGGTTGCTCTGCCTTCGGAGGCACTTTCCTTGCCCAGGACCCCCTGTGTCAGTATGACCAGAGAAAAGGTGCAGGGCTGCAGGAACCTCTCCAGGGGGTCGGGTGGCATCCTTGTTTTTCTGTCAAACAACAAGCACTGGGATCCTTAAGGCCTAGAAACCCAGGATCTGTAAGGCTGACAGCAGCACCACAGGGTGCCTGAGGACCCTGCTGACAGTGCCCAGGCGGCTGTGTTATGTCCCTGTGATCTGCAGAGCCCACTGGGCCCAGGGCTTGCTTGTCAAGGCCTCCAGAGCCACATAGGGCTTGTGAATCTCTTCTGGGCCCACAAAGTATATTTTTCCTATTTTTTTGTTTATATAATTAGAAGGAAATGTTGTTTAGTCAATGTACACTGGCTGTTCGTCTTTGCCAGCGTGTGTTAATCCATCCTGGTTGTGTGTGCCTGTGTGTGTGTGCATGTGTTTGTGCATGCATGCATGTGTGTATGTGGGTGTGTGCATGTGCCGAGTAGAAAGGCAGAGCAGGGAAGAGCTGGGCACATCCCCTCTGACTATTTCCCGCGGCAGAGGCAGCCCAGGAGGAGGGATGCGCCCCAGATGGAATGTGGTCACAGCTTTGGTGCTCTGTGATAGCCTAAGGCTGCGTTCTGTACTTTCCTGGGGCCAGGTGGGGTCTTGCAGCTCTGTGACCATCTATAGGCCTGAGCTGCTGCCACAGACAGTGGTGCCCACATGCATTTCATCATTCTCCATTGAGTAGCATCACCTTGCTAAAGGAAGGACAGAGATACACCCTGCATATTTATACAGAAGGAATATGTTAGTGTGGCAGAGCCTTCATCTGGCCCCATTTGGAAGTTTGATGGCTTCAGTGAGCTGTGTGGGCCAGAACTGGGACTCCAGAAGAAATTGTTCTTAACGCTTATAAGAAAACCTAGGATTAAACACAGAATCAGGAATAGACCCTCCGTCACTGGAACCTCTCCCTTCCCTCCCTCTGTCCTTGTACATCCCTCCTGCCCCCTCAGCACATTTCGCAAACTGAAGTCCTTCAACCTCATGGAGAGGCCCCCCTGGCCCCAGCAGCACAGATCTGCAGATGGCCTCCCACCCCATCTATGCTTTGGAAGAGTTTTGGCTCAAAGCACACTTCCTCGTGCGGCATCTTTCTCCCATGTCTACGTCATTCACCCCAGCTACGTAGAACCTCCCCCCTTCTTATTCTTGCACACCCACAGCGCATCACCCAGGTCTCCTCGGGGCCTGTGTGAGTGCTCTAAGCATTCCGAGTCAGGATAACTCTCGGGCCTGCCCCATCCAGCAGTCTCATGGACTTCTCTTTGTGCCAGCCTTTGCCGAGCTGCAGACGGACATCCATGAGTTGACCAGTGACCTGGACGGAGCTGGGATTCCCTTCCTGGACTACAGAACCTACACCATGCGGGTGCTGTTCCCGGGGATTGAAGACCACCCTGTCCTCCGGGACCTCGAGGTGAGAAGCAGTGCCAGTGCCCAGCCCTCCCCCATCACCGTGTTAGTGCAGAGAGAGATATTGGTGACCTTCAAGTCCAACCACCTCTTTAGGAGGTGAGAAAGCTGAGACCAGGGCGGGGACACAGCTTACTCAAGGTCCCCCTGCTTGTTGGTGTCAGCCGGTCCGTCTGGGGGAAGTGACGCCACGCCAGGGAACTTCGGAGTGTCATGGGAGTAGGGCTTCAGATCTTAGGGCGTCATGGATCCCTTCAGAATTGAATGGGCGTTGAAGACCCTCTCCCCAGAAAAACTGTACATACACACAGAAACAAGAAATCTGGCCAAGAAACATAGGGAGTTCATGGGCCCTTGTTTAAGAAACCACGATGTAAGGGATTTCATCACTGAATTGGTGCTCAGTAAGTACGTGTGGAAAGGATAAGTGATGTGCTGGCAAGGGAGGTGGAAATGTGAATGATAAGAACTGTCTTCTGTACCAGCAGGGACCTCATCTTTTGAACATTTTATCCCACTTACTGTCTAGCGTAGTATCTGGCTTATGCATATATTCATATTATGCTTTGTTCCGAAAGGGATTTGGAATAACTTATAAAGATAAATACCATAGAACAGTGAAAAGTATAAAGGAGGAAACCAGGGCAAAATAATAATCATAAGGAATAATCGCTATGAGTTGACTGCTGACTAATAGCCTGGTCCAGTTGTAAGTACCTGACAGGCATCCATCCATTTAACCTCCCGAGTGCCCTCCGAAGGAGGTACGCTCATTTTACAGGCGACAAACTAAGGGTGTAGAGAGCCCTGGGGCACAGCTAGGAGGGAGTGGGTCCAGGGTCTGAGTCCAGCAGTGGGCTTCAGAGTTCTCCCAACGACAAGCCTGTGAGCTTGACCTCTGAGGTGCTACGCCAGTGTCATGCCTTATGGCCCTGGATATGTATTAGATAGGATCGAAAATCTGCAGCCAAAGACTCAAAGGAAAATAAGACTAATTCCAGGATTTGTATTGTCCATAAAATAAAAACAGACCCTCCGCTCAGGAGCCACGTGGCTCTGCAGGTACTGACCGGAGGGAGGGTCTGCATGGGCTCTCCAAGGGGACGAAGGGCTGCGCCCCTCTGCAGTAAACACAGCAAGGGCCTGGGGACTCCGGCGCCCACTCACGTTTCTCCATGCTTGTTTGTTGAATGAAGTGTGTGTGCACTTTTATGTGTGCATGTGTCTATAGTGAGGGCACGGTCGCTTCTGTCTGGAGGAGGCTCTCCGTGGCTCCTCGGTGGATGGACACTGAAAGATACTTTCTGGGGCTGGAAGTTGTCGGCTCCATGTCCTCATTGATGATGCGCCCCTTCCCTCTGCATGTCTGTGCGTGTATACATGCATAGTCGTGTAAACGTGTGTCATATACACAAATGAAAACACCATCTGGATCATGAGACTTCTATCTGTCCACATACTTGTTCTTCCTCTCCTTGCCTTTGCTCCTCCTGATTTCCACTCGTTTTTCTCCAGTCTCATCTTTACTTGCTTCAAAATACTAGGGTGCTTAGGAGCCAGTCTGGTGGCGCAGTGGTTAAGTTTGCACATTCCGCTTCAGTGGCCTGGGGTTCACCAGTTTGGATCCTGGGTAAAGACCTAGTACCACTCGTCAAGCCATGCTGTGGCAGGCATCCCACATATAAAGTAGAGGAAGAGATGGGTACAGATCAGGGCCAGTCTTCCTCAGCAAAAAGAGGAGGATTGGCAGCAGATGTTAGCTCAGGGCTAATCTTCCTCAAAAAAAAAAAAAAATACTAGCGTGCTTAGCCCACTGGAGAGTGTGCAAGTTCCTGGTCAAAGCAAGACAGAGGAGGGAAGGAAAGGAAAGGACAAGTGTGTGTGTGTGTGCGATTGGATGTGTAGGCTGTGTCGTATCTTATTTGTCTTTGTAATTCCGGCTTCCAGCAGAGGGCTTGGCACGTAGTAGGCGTGCAGGAAATGTTGTATGATTAAATAATTGGATATCTGTGTGTCTGCATGAGTTAGAGTGGACATGGCCAGTGGGTGGGGGGGAGATTATGTTTCAACATCCCCATACCCTCTGTGGATGGGTTGGAGAATAATCAATATAAGAATTCAACTGGGGTGAGCACATAAAGTTATTCTCCACTTACTGCTAGTTCAAAATTCCAAGTAGATTACCTTTAAGCATATAAGTTTTATTTTTTCCCCACATTTAATATGAAAAATTTCAAGCATTCAGAATAGTTGAAATAATTATTCAAAGAACGTCCATATATCCAGCTCAATTAAGCTTTTGCTATAGCTCCCTGATACTATATCTATGCCTATATTCACCCCTCTAACTATTGATCTGTCTTATTTTTTTTTAAATTATTTTATTGAGGTCATATTGGTTTATAACATTGTGTAATTTCAGGTGTACATTATTGTATATCAGTTTCTGTATAGACTTAAGCATGTAAGTTTTAAATCAGGTTTTCTGAAACTGTTTCAAAGCTGTCATCCCTAATAGGGCAGCCTGAAGACTTTGGAGCAGGCTATGGGAGAGCCACCTCCCACACAAGGTGTTCTCTCGGGACAAACACACACAGTCCACACTGTTTTCCAGGCCATTCCTATGGCCCACACTACAAATCGTGCCCTGACCTGTCATAGGGTCTTAGTCCTCATTTGATCCCATTTGTCTTAAGGCTGCCCAACATGCACTTGCATCTCCATAGATGCTCAGACTCTCGGGCCGGTCTTGGCACTGGGTTAGCACACACCCAAGGGCTATACCCCGCAGAGAGCTGCCCAGGGTTGTGGCAGGAGAGTTATGGGGCTCATTCTCCTGCAGGATCTCGTGGGTGGGTGTGCAGGTTGAACACTGCACCACTCCAGACGGCACCGTTCAAATGTGGCATCTCCTGGAGTTGTTCAGTGCACTGCCTGCCTCCTGTCTAGTTGCAGCCCTGTTCACTCAGGACCAGAATACAAATAATTCCGTCTCATTGTTCTGCACTGCACCATGCCCCTTGCTGCAAGCTGTCGGGGTCCCTACGCAGCTGCACTTCTCTGAGCCTGCCCTCTGAGGTTAGTTTCCTGAGAGAAGCAGGTCATGGACTGCTGCTGCCCACTCCCTGGCCTTATTTCTCAGCAAGGAGCTGCACCCAGCAAGCCGGGCTCTGGAGACAGAAGCGCCGAGCCCCCTTACGCCCGCCCTCGGAGCCGTGCATGGAGCGAGCTCACTGCTCCAGTGGGCGCTGCCCTGGCCTCACCTGCCTTGCTCCCCGGCATCTGAGGCACCCCTAAGCAGGGGCTTCTGGGGCTACAGAACGAACAGCAGCAGACTCCTCTCTCTGCCCAGAAAGTTTCAAGACCCCTCGTTCAAGACCAGTAGTCTCTTCACTTCACAGCAACATTTCCCACCCTGCGGGCTGAACACACGCAAGGGCACACCCAGAGCTGCACACCAGGCGTCACTGACTCCCTCACCCGTCCGTCTGTCTCAGGGTGTCGGGTGAACTCAGCCCTCAGAGGGCTGCAGAGAGGAAGCCTCTGGGAACCAGGACTGCTGGGCTCGGATGACCACCTGCCCAGCCTGTGTTACTCCTGAGATGCCCTCTGGGTGGCCACCCTGCTCCCCGCCCGCACCCCCAGGCTGTTGCTGGGCTCCGTTATAAATCACTTCATATCCTACCATGGCCTTATTCCTCATCTGGCACCTTAAAATTTCCCCACAAACCTGAGTCTTCTCCCTTTTCCTGGCCTTTATCACTAGGGAGAGCGTCTGATCCCACTCTCCGGCTCGTGAAGGAGTCAGCCGGCTTGACCAGTTTCCCTGAGTTGGAGCCCACAGGATGGTAATGGTCGGGCACAGGCTCTGAACCATCAGGTCCCATAGCTTTTTTTCTTTGTTTAATTGTGGTAAAAACAAAAATACATAACAAAATTGACCATTTCAACCATTTTTAAGCCTACAGTTCAGTAGCATGAAGTCCATTTACATTCTTGTGCAGCCATCGCCATCATCCGTCTCCAGAACTTTTTCGTCTTCCCCAACACAACTCGGTACCCCTTGAACACTTAACTCCCCGCTCGCCCCCGCCCCCAGCCGTCACAAGCACCCTTCTACTTTCTGTCTCTGAGTTTACCTCCTCTGGGACCTCACATAAGTGGAATCATAGTACTTGGCCTTTTGTGACAGGTTTATTTCACTTAGCAAGATGTTTTCCAAGTTCACCCATGTTGTAGCATGTGACAGAATTTCTTCCCTTTTTAAGGCTGGAAAATAGTCCGTTGTGTGTGTAGACCACGTTTTGTTTATCCATTCATCTGTCGGTAGACGCTTGGGTTTCGTCCACCTTTTGGCTGTTATGAGTAACGCTGCTATGAATGTGGGTGTACCAATAACTCTTCAAGCTCTTCCTTCCAGTCTTTGGCGTGTGTGCCCAGAACATACGACTTTTCATTTCCATTAAACTCACTAATTAATTGCTTGCAGACGGAAATCAACTTTTAGTGCCCACCCTGGCCTGGGCGCAGTGAGATCCAGCCTCCTCTGCGAGATCCACAGATCTGGCAGGGATCATTCTTTTCTCATTTCCAGCCCCTCCTTGCCACTGGAACAGTTTCTCCCTCATGGCTTTCTGAGTACGGAAACATTCCCAGGAAGGCCATTGGCTAATCTAACGCAGTGTGTCCTGACCTTTTCAGCCACCGGAACACCTGCCCACTGCTTGGGCATGAGCGGTGGATATATGTGAAGGAGGTGTCCTCTGGCTTCAGGATGTCCTGGACCTTAGACCACCTGGCGCTCTCCTTTGTGACCGTCTGGGAGAATTCCAGGCATTGGGGAAAGTGCTTACCAGGCCCTGGTCGCACACCAATCCTTTAAAAGCAGAGAGCAAACAGTCACCACACACCCCATTGTCAACCTAGCATTGCCTCCTAAACTCTAACCTATTGGGTTACAATTAAAATTTACTATCCAGTTTTATACTCACAGACTTCAACTAAATCATCGAACCATCTGGTGAATAAAGAAAGTCTTGTTTCAGAGGGGCCCTTTGCTTAGGGTGCAGGGGAGCGGGTTGGAGTGACAAAGGGGAATTGTTCTGGATACTATTGACCAAGATACTTCACTTCTGCCTCCCCCTTATGAAAATGGGGAGAGAATTCCTACCTCCTGCACTTGAGACGCCGTGCCCATGCGTTCAATGTCTCGGAAACTCTTGGGCGACAAGAATCTGTGAAAAGCAGCCGGCGCAGTGGGCGAGGCAGGTGATAAAACGGCTGCTGTCTAAGCACGCCCCGCTTGTGCCAAGCATTTCACATCCATTATCTTATTTAATGTTCATAAAACTTTATGACACAGGCACTCATATTCTCCTTTTATAGAGGAGGCAGTAGAGCCCAGAGGTGACAGAGCTTTCCTCCGCATCCGAGTCAGCATCATCTCTCTGATTCCAAACCCCATGCTGCTCTGGGGTGCTCTTTCCCCGCAGGTGGCTTTGCTAACCCTTCCTACCCAGGGTCCCTGGCCTTGCTGCCCAGAAGGCATGCGCAGCCACACAGGAAGTCCAGAACGTGCCCTCACTTCAAGTGTGCCATCCGGCTGGCCCTGTCCCCCCTTCCTCCTCTCCGGGTGCCACATTGCCAAACCTGTGCATGGCTCCCCTTCCCGGGACGGCCAGCCTGAGCTGCCAGGAGGCCCTACAGGGGAGGCTGCAAGGCCGACTCAGAGCTGGCTTTCAGTCACCTCCCAGGTCCAGGGGTAGGAATAGACATGGCCAAGGATCGGGAGGATGGATGGGGCTCCAACCCAAACAAGCTCGGGTTTGGAAATCCAGCAGCATCTTTCAGCAGCTGACTGGCCTCAGGAAACTTCAGTAGCTTCTCTGATTGGCTAAGAGGGCACACTCGCCTTGCAAGGTCACGAGAAGGCTAAGGTGGAACAGTATGTAACGTGCCAGCGCTGTTCTCTGCACGTGGTGGTGCCCAAGAAATGGCATTATCTATTATTCTTAGGACAAGTTGTAGAGATGTTGTTCTGAGGGGTCTGACGGATGGAGGAAGTAAGATGCGTGCGTGTGTGTGTGTGTGTGTGTGTGTGTGTGTGCCTGTGTGTCTGTGTCTGAGGGGCCATCACAGAGTTGCGAGGAGGATCACGGGAGACAGACAGCTGGCAGATTGTGGCTCAGGCTGATTGCAAGGTGAGGCTGTCACATCTCCCTGCCCTTCCCTCACCAGGCCCCCAGGGACCGGAACGGAAAACCGGGGGAGCCGGTTCAGTGTGGGCTCTTCTCTGCAGAGTTCAGGGTGGACTCACAGGTCCCCCCGCAGAGGGGGCCTCCTGGCTGAGGGTCTGAGGGCAGGGCCTGGGTCGGACTGGTGTCTGCCTCCCTCAGTCTCGGAACACAGGGGGCTCCGTCCATGAGTAGCATGAACATTCGGGCTCCACATCTGCCACCTTCTTGGATGTTGGGCAAACGGCTCTCTCGGCCACCTCCATCTTCCCCAGTTTAAAGCCTCTGGAATAAAGGGGATAAGAGAGCTGCCATTTAGTAACTCGACTGAGTGTCAGCTGAGCACCGCTGGCTTTTCACAAGTCACCTCCTTCAGCGCCCAGGGGAGCCCTGGAGAGAGCAGGACGCGGTGACCACCTGGTTTCACGGCCTAGCTCTGACTCTTCTCTGTCTTGGTTTCTTGGGAAAGTTCCTTAACCTCGCGGGGCCCTGGGGTAATAGTGGTACCTACCTCCTAGGGTGTTGTGTGCAATAAATGGGTCCACAACATTTCTAAAGCATGCAGGATGTGCTTGGCGTAGGGACCTACATCCATATTAGCTGTGGTACCTTCCTTTTGTTGATGAAGAAACTGAGTCTTGGGGTCTCAAGATGAGTAAATGACAGTGACAGAATTAACCCACCTCGACTGACTCTGAACCTGCGTTCTTCACTGCTGCGTATATGACACTCCTTCCCAAGTTGCTGTCGCATCTGCCCCTGCAGGGGAGACACAGCCCTCAAGATGCAGCCTTGATGGCTCCTCCTCTGGATGTCTTGCCCCCTCCTCATGGGATGCCCTGCTCCATGCTCTTGGACAGCTTCCCCTCGAAGGCAGAGGCTATCCTTTATTTTTTACGTAAACTTTTTGTTTTAATGGAAGTTACACACAGAGCAGTGCACAAACTGTCAGAACACAGCTGGATGCATTTTCCCCAAGTGAACACAGCCATCAAGCCGGCAGCCAGATCAAGAAGATCATTCTCAGTCCTCCAGAAATCCCTGTGTGCCCCCTTCCATTCCCAGCCCCCCTCCAGAATAATCCTTTCCCTACCATCATGATTAATGTTAATTCTTTTTAAATCTTTATTTTAAATGGTGTACAGTATGCCCTCTTTCATGTCTGACTTTCTTCCTTTAATATGTTTGCAAGATTCATCCCTGCTATTGTGAGCAGCGATGGGTCCTTCGTTCCCGTTGCTGTGTGGTATTGCATTGGGGGAATATCCCACAGTTCCTTGGGCCGTTCTGTGGTTGCCCAACATCCAGCTGTTTCCAGTTTGGAGTGGATGCATAGAGCTGCTGTGCCTGTTCCTGTGCATCTCAGATGCATCCTCATGTCCAGCTCAGTCGCTGGCTCGTGTTTGCTGAGTGGATGGTACCCCCGTGTCCCCTTGCATGGCTCTGCCAGTGAACAGAAGATGCAGGCAGGAAGACGCGGCCTTCTTCCTTGCTTCCCCTGGACAGGGCAGGGTCTCTGAAAGAGCCCCTAGAAAACAGCAGGTGCTGGAGTTAGGGAGGGTCTGAAGACTGTTGGGCTTAATCTTCCCCTTTTTTCAGGTGAATGAACTTGGGTCCCCAGAGAAGTAAAGCCCAAGGTTACATGGGACAGTCGTGTCAGAGCCCATGTGGACCCTGGAAGTCCAGACTCTGAGGCCACTGTTCTGTCAACAGGACCCACAGGGCTGGACACAGGTCAACGTTAGGCTAGCTGGAGGCCCCGGCCTCACGATTCCTCAGCCAGGGTGTGACCTACGGCTGCCGCAGCCTCCTGGAGTTCCCACGGGATGCTGCGATGGTGGTCTGCTGTGGCGTGGGGCCACTCAGCCACACTACATTACTGTCAGGGGAGAGCTCAGGCTGTGGCATCTGGCAGAAGCAGGTTCCGATCCCAGTGTCGCCATTGCCAGTGGTGATGTTCTCTCTGTGCCTCATTAGATCCATCCTTGAAGTAGAGACAGGGACCTCCTGGGCTGTGACGGAGGTTACATAGATATCCAGCATGGTGCCTGGGACTAGATAAGGACTTGACGGCATTAGCCAGGTGGGCTCTGGCCTGAAGTGGGTGAGTGGTGGGCTAGGAGGGTCAGCAATGGCACAGCGCACCCCACGGGGGGTCACTGGGGCCTGGCCGGCCTCTCCTCTCACAGATGGCAGTCAGGACTCCCCCCATCTCCTCCGCAGGTTCCGGGCTACCGGCAGGAGCGCGTGGAGAAAGGCCTGAAGCTCTTTGCCCAGCTCATCAACAACAAGGTGTTCCTGCTCTCCTTCATCCGCACGCTCGAGTCGCAGCGCAGCTTCTCCATGCGCGACCGCGGCAACGTGGCCTCGCTCATCATGACGGTGCTGCAGAGCAAGCTGGAGTATGCAACCGACGTGCTGAAGCAGCTGCTGGCCGACCTCATCGACAAGAACTTGGAGAGCAAGAACCACCCCAAGCTGCTGCTCAGGAGGTGAGGGCGGGACCGAGGGGTGGCGAGAGGCAGGTGCAGGTCAGAGAGCCCCTACCCCAGCCCAGCCCCCTGGGCCTGGCTCTACTGCCTTCCAGGGAGACCAGGGTGGAGCTCCCAGAAGGAGCTACCAGGTTGCCCAAGGTTAGGTATGACCTACCCAGAGGCCGGAGTGTGTCCCATGCCTCTCGGAAGAACCTGTCCATCATTATGTTGGTGCTTACAACTCAACCACGGCCGTCTGCTTCCCCTGTAGTTTTTCTTCTGCCCTACATCTGCTCCCCATTCTTCTCTCTCTGCCCTTACTCCCCCTTGATTTTGACCCACTCTACTGGAATTCTTCTCTTGTGGACTCTTCAGAGGTCATTTCCCCCTGCCTCCCCGGCCCGATCTAAATCAGAGCTTAAATTAGGTGAGACACCCCAGGGCCCATCTGGGAACCCACCTCACCATCTCAAGATTGCAAACTTTAGCCCCCGCAACCGGGAACAGAAACATCACCCGGGAGCCGGTTGGAAATGCAGCATCTCAGGTCCCAGCCCACACTCTCTGGATCAGAATCAGCCTCGTAACGAGAAACCGAGGTGATCTGAGCGCAGATGAAAGTTTGAGAAGCGCTGGTCCAGCCTGTGTTCGAATGAAAGCCCTTTAGTAGCAGCTTGCCTGATGCAACACAGCAGGTATTTCCTGGCTCCTGCGTCAGGTTCTGCAAGGGTCCAGGGCCCGCCACTCAGCTCCACACCCTCGGAGGCCTCGTCCTCAGCACCATTGAGAGTGAGTGGTCACATGTGAAGACATTACCCTATCCGGGGGCTCCGGCCTTATGGGAAGTAGAGACTCTCTGACTCTCCAGGCTGCCATTCGAACTTTCCATGTCCCTGAAGCCCATTTCCCCCCTAGGCTGTTATTGCGATGTCTTTAGCCTTTGTGCAGATGAAGCTGGAAAGTTCCATATCAGGCCGTTACGTCCGGCCCTCCGCCTGGACCACCCGTTTTCTGTCTGCCTCTCCTGTCCGCTGCCTTCCGTCCTGCTCTCTGGGTCGGAGGCAGGGCCTCCCGCTCGGTCCAGTGGGTAGACTTGGCTTTCAGAATCTTTCCTGCAGGCTTTTTCCTGGTGCCGCGGGCGTTCACTCGCACATCTGCAAAGGTTGCTGCCTATCGGAGCAACCACACCGCTTTGGAAACAGCAAGGTGGCGCATTTTGATTTTTGTTTTACTTCTACCGTGCAGCCACCCACAGGCATAATTCGAGGGTTGCCACAGCCTGCCAGAGCTCCCTCCCACGACTTCCTGGCGGCGTGGCCTGGCTCTGTGTCTGTGTGTCTCCTCCTCTGGTTTTCCTTCTCTCTCTCCCAGGTGCCCTCTCTCCCTTCGGCTCTCCTCCATCTCCTTTTCCTCTTCTTGCCCTTGGCCGCCCTGCTCCATTCAATAGTCTTTCTTCTTTTCTCTTCTCAGCTTCATTTTGTGCTGGCAGCTGCCCAGCCGCCTTGGGATTTTAGTTGTTAGTATCTTCTGGCGACTGCAACTTTTAGCTCTGTCCAAACATACCTGGATGGGTAGATTTCTCTCTGGAGCTGATCACATACTTAGTGCAAGTTTGTTTTCTCTAAACGGTTGCAACCAAAAGTGTCCTTTGGCCAGTAACACTTCCGTGGTGTCTTCACTTCCAAAGTAAAAGAATAAATGGACTTGGGTAGCAGCATGAAAGATGCAAGTTAGACTCAAGAAGGAACTTCCTGTCATTGCAAATGAAACACTAGAAGGGTTCCCAGGGGGAAGTTCCAAAGTCCGTGGAAGCCTTTTAAATAGGACAATTTGGGCATATCTCGGTATGAACCAGGCGTGCGGCTCCATTGTTGCTGTCCACTCTGGGAGTCATTAGCTTAGGCAATGGGGTTGCTCTATCTGGCCTTTCTACCACGACCCTTCTGCCACCTTCCTTTCTGTCTCCTGCCAAATTAATATCTCCCCAGGTTTTCTGTTTTTCTTTTCTGACCCAAAGGAACCGTAAAGTTCTCTAAGGCTGTACTGCCCAGGGTGATAGCCATGAGCCACACGCGACTCTAAATCTAAATTAATTAAAGGTAAATACAATTAAAAATTTAGCTCCTCAGACACGCTAGCCGCATTTCAATGCTCAGCAGGCGCATGTGGCCGATGGCTGCCCTATTGGACAACACACACAGAGGAAGTTTTCCCTCTGGCGGAACGTGCCATTGGACAGCCCTGCTCTAACACACTCCCACCAAAGCCCCCCGGGAGCCTGACACCCAGAATGTCATCTCCCAGCTTTGCAGGCACAGCTTGTCCTATCCTTGTGGATGTCTAAGAGTCCATGGAACTCAAGCATTCCTTAGGACCTCAGGATTTGGCTTGAAAGCCTTAAGCAGCGAGATCCATGCGCACTTCTTCCCTGCCCTCCCAGCCCCTGGGTCTGACCAGCTGCTTCTGTCTTTGTCTTGCCCTGCCGATTCCCTCGGTGACTGGTGACAGGACCGAGTCGGTGGCCGAGAAGATGTTGACCAATTGGTTCACTTTCCTGCTGTACAAGTTCCTCAAGGTACGGTTGGGTGTGGGCGTATCTCTGGCCCTGCCTCAGTTTCCCCACCAGCTCGGACACCAACCTGCATCCTCCCCAGCCTGTGCCACTTTCCTCCACGGCCCCCAAGTCCTCACTTCCCAGGGCCTGGTTCTTAGAACCCCACGGAGAAATGCAATTCCCCTCGTCCTTAAGGGAACAGACTCCTGACCATCTCAGAAGACCCGTCTCAGTGCCCCACAGTCAGTCCTAGCGTGAGAGACGGGATCCCCGTGGGCTGCGTTCTCCCAGGGGAGGCCAAGATGAGCCTCTGAGCGGACCCTGCACCACCCCTCAAGCTAAATTCCCCTTTTAAGCTAAAAGCAACTCACCTCTTATGTCCCTGCTTCTCTTCCCCTCCCTCCTGCCTCTCCCAGCCCCAGGCTTACTGAGGCTGATAAGGGTCCCAGGCAGGTCCGGAGCTGCGTGTGGCGGCAGATAAGCCGATGGTGTGCCTGGGAGGTGGAAGAGCTGCTCGAGCTCCAATTATTAACTTATTTTCTAGGGAGTTCACACCACCGAGGACTGACCTCTGTCCCACAATGGGGCCGCAGAGAAAGCAGGGAGGAGTGGGATGGGGAGAGGGAACAGAAGGCAGGGAGGATGAAGAGAGAGTTCTGGGATGGTGGTAAGAAAGGGCAGAATGGGAGAAGACGCTGTGGTCCAAAGAGCTGGGAGAAGTGCATACCCGAAGAAGGGGCTTGAAAGACGGAGAGTGGAGCAGGTGGGAGCAGGCGAGGACTGGAACGGGGGAGTGGAAGCAGCCGTCTGCAGAAGCAGGGCTCAGAGGTTGGGCTCTGCTCACCTGTGGCCCGAAGCCTGCCCAGCACACTTCTTCTCCGTGTCCAGGAGTGCGCCGGGGAGCCCCTCTTCTCCCTGTTCTGTGCCATCAAGCAGCAGATGGAGAAGGGGCCCATCGACGCCATCACGGGAGAGGCCCGCTACTCGCTGAGCGAGGACAAACTCATCCGCCAGCAGATCGACTACAAAACCCTGGTAAGCTGGCCTCCCAGCTTTTCCCCATGGCTCTGGTAAGTGGGCTTGGTCCTGTGCAGCCTCCGCCCAGCAGAGTGGATGGGGAAATGCTGAAGACCACCTCTCCACGTTCGCCCACGTGTGTTCCGCTTGTGCTGGTCGCTCCATGCTTCCTCTGTGTACCAGCACACGGGGCGTCTGGATTTGGAGACTAGTAGTTCAGACACATCTGAGCAGCACTTCAGCAAAAGACTAGTGTGGTTCCAGGCCAGTGTGCTGAATTGGGGGTGCCTATGCCCTTGCCAACAGCTGGCTGACTGACCCCACCGAATAAGCCCCTTCTCATCGCTTCTCCCAGCATGAAGAGTGAACAGGATCATGCAGATAGCAGGTGGGGGGCACAGAGGAGAGGACACTAGAATGAATTCCTCATGGATCTGAAGCACACCTCTGCCCACGAGTCCCAGCTCAAATATGCTCGTGCCGGCTGGGAATGATGTGGCTGTGAGGCCCCTATCCCACCCCACCTCAGAGGCCCAGGAATCCCAATAGGCATCCTAACAGATTTGCCAGGGTTGGCTCAGTTGACAAGGCTTTGAAGGAACAGCGTGTGACTGGGGCCCCTGCTTCCTTGCAGTCATGGTCTGCTCCGAGGAGAGAGTTAGAGGCTCCAATTAAAATGGGAAAGGGAGAAAAAACCCTTCCAAAAATAGAGACCTGAATAGATTTCCTAATGAGCTAGAATTACGGCTGAAATGTCGCCGGCCTGGTCCCTCCCCCTCCGCTCCCTTTCTTTCCCGTCTGATCTCCGCCTCCCCAACAGCGAATCCAACGCAGTGAGTTGTAATAATACTCCATCCCCAAACTGCAGCATCCTTATTCCAGAGGCCAAACTATTGTTAGCACATGAAGCCTGGTTTCGGATGACTTGGCTTAAAGAGAATGTGGGGAAATTGTCGTGGGTCATGGAAGCACATCCTTGAAGGTGGAAACACTTGGGGAAGAGGAAAGGGGAAAGAAATTGCAATTGTTGTGCCCCAAGAAGAAGGGGCTGCAGGGAGAGCCCCCTTCAGGCCTGTGAAATGAAACTCTCATAAGTGGAAAGGGGAGCAGCCCCATGGCTGGTGGGGAGGGGCAAGGAGGAAAGTGTGTGAGCAACAGACAGGGTGACCAGAGCCTCCAAGATGAAGGATCAAATAAAGAGACAGGAAGTCGTGGAATTTGGCAGTGGCTGGAGGAGCCTGGGGTGCTTTGGGTTGACCAGCGGTAAGCTTGTCTTGGGTAGAAGAGATAACTATAAAGAATGAGACGCACTGAGAAGCTCCGGATGCATCACTTTATGGTCAGGTGCCCCTCTTCAGTGTTGAGGGATTAGTTGGATTGAGACTAGAATGTAGACTAGCATGGCCTAGGGCCCTGCTGCTGAGAGTGCCCGTCAGCATCACCTGGGAGCCTGCTAGAGTGCTAGATGCTCACCTGGGAGCCTGCTAGAGTGCTAGATGGTCACCTGGGAGCCTGC